>NC_134282.1:22746294-23058728 GCF_949628215.1 Phalacrocorax aristotelis | reverse complement strand
GCTGTCAGGACACAGGCTGAAAATTACCTTCTGATTTCACCCCAAATATCTGTTGATTAAGACTTTCACATCCCTACCCTACAAACTCCATCAGCGAAATGCAGCCAGTAAAGGATGTGTAGTGAGAAGGAAGCATTCCACCTGCCCCTTTAACTCTGGAGAGAACAGTTTTGATGTTCCTGTACATTTTATCATTAAGAAATTAAACTTTCTCATCTCTAAGTATCTATAAACTTTCCTATCTGAAAATACCAGCAAAATTTAGGCCCTGGCACAATTCACTGGTGACTATGCATGCTGTATGCCCTATTCTTATGCCAGTCTGGGGAGTCTCCTGCACTTACAAGTGCTTATTTTCACAAGCATCCTTGATTGCAGGAACATTTTATAACAACATATGTTTGATATCCAAGTTACCTACCTAATAATTTATATGCTGAAAGATAACACTATTATGCAATCAGAAACTGGAAAATGATTTCATGAGATGTAGATAACCAAAGAACAGGGATTCAAATGACAAAATGCAGCTGTCTGAGTAAGCTCAGAGCTTAAAGAATAATCATAGAAAAGTACCAGAGAAAACACAGGTATGTTCAGCTCAAAAACTGATCACAGATAAGTCCCACTAATCTCTTCACTCATTCCCAGAAATGATGAACAGTGCTGTGTTTGTGATTTTTTCCCTTCAAACTGAATTTCTGTGTTGGTCTTGCAGCATCCTGTGAAAGAGTCCACTACATACCAAATGCACATGAAGATGAAATGGTTCTAGAAAACAAAGAGAAGCAAAATTTTCCAGATGGTTACTTGATCAAAACCCTTCACCATTTTGCAATGCGTTTGATCAAAAATTTAAAACAATTATGAAAGCAGTACAATTGAAATAATTAGATTATCCGTAAAACAACACTTTGCATTGTCGTGGTTTAGCCCCAGTCAGCAACCAAACACCATGCAGCGCTCGCTTGCTCCCCCCTGGTGGGATGGGGGAGAGAATTGGAAGAGTAAAAGTGAGGAAACTCATGGTTTGAGACAAAGACAGTTTAATAAGTAAAGCAAAAGCTGCACACAGCAAAACAAGGAATTCATTCACCACTTCCCGTCAGCAGGCAGGTGTTCAGCCATCTCCATGAAAGCAGGGCTCCATCACACATAACGGTTACTTGGGAAGACAAACACCATCACTCCTAACATCCCCCCCTTCCTCCTTGTTCCCCCAGCTTTATATACTGAGCATGACATCATATGGTATGGAATATCCCGTTGGTCAGTTTGGGTCAGCTGTCCTGACCGTGCCCCGTCCCAGCTTCTTGTTCACCCGGCAGAGCTTGGGGACCTGAAAAAGTCCTTCACCAGTGTAACTGCTACTTAGGAACAACTAAAACATCTCCGCATTATCACCACTGTTTCCAGCACATATCCAAAGCATAGCCCTATACTAGCTACTATGAAGAAATCTAACTTTATCCCAGCTGAAACCAGGACAGCATTTAAATGTATTCAATTCTCTAAATGTAAATAGAATACTTTTGAATTTTACAGTATCACAATTCTAAATTACATTACTATATTTTTGGACATGAAAAATGCTTCATTTCCCCTCCCCAACACCTTTCTTTTTCCTTTCACTGGAATGACTTCAGGCTAGGATGTGTTTCCCCCTAGATGTTCCCATTTCTCTACTGGCCTTTAGAGAGATGAATCATTCAAGTTAGACAAGATCTCAAGATGCATTTACTACCTCAACAGGAAGAGAATTAAAAAACATAAAGCAAAACTGTTTTAACTTACGTAATTCTCATTTCTCTAAATGGAAGTGCAATCTTGTTTCTCTACAGCAGAACAGCAAGTTCTTGGCATGGGATTCAATTGTATTGCTTGAAAACTTTGTGGTTAAACAAGATTTCATCTGGTGATGTAGTAAGGCTTACTCTGAACGCTGAGACATAGTTCTAGTGCGATCCCACCATGAAATAAGAACTGCCAAAACAAAGAGCTGAACATGTGGGATAGCAATTTTTCAGCTATCAGAAGCTAGAATCTCCTGATGGCACGACATTCCTGACCGCTGAGTGGCAGTGTAAGAAAAACAAATCCAAAAATCAACCGTGAAAATCCATGTGGTCTTTCACTGAATCCATATCATCACAGAAACTACCTGAACATTCAAACAAAATATCAGCATTAGGAGACAGACATTTCATCAGAGACCACTCACTGATGTACCGTCCTGCATCCTGGCCATGTTAGTTGTTCACAGTATTTCGTATATAAAACATTTAGTAAGGATTCTGCATCTGTATCTCAAATATGTACCATGTTTAAGAGATGATTAGAAAACCCTTAGGCTTCTTTAAGAAAATTCAGAGAAAGGTGGTAGCTTTCTGTTAGGTTATACAGGACTTTGCCCTAAGAGCAGAAGGACTATAAATCAATTTGTCAATAAGATGGATATTGTTAAAACAAACAAAAACCCACACTGCACCCAATATGAAATGAATATTCTGAAAATAATGAAAACAAAACCTTTCTAAGGAAGGGTCTGGAATTGAGGAAAATCTACAAAATGTATAGTGACGTACACAGATCTAGCAAGAATAATTGCCTAGAACAGTAACCTTGAGTTGTTTTCCAATAACACTGTGGGGGAACAAAAAACCAAACCAAGAAACTCTGTGAAACAAAGAACTCTATAAATACCTGAAACACAGAGAAAACTTCAAGTAAAAAATAAAAAAGTCAAAAGCAAACTTCAGCTAAGCTAATAGGTAAGTACTTGTACTAACACTGGTATGTGAAAGCCCGCAAAAGACATGATGGGCTACCATTCATAACCTAGCAACAGCCGTCTACCTCCTTTTAAGGTAACAAAACAGAAGTCAGAAAGAAAAGAAAAACATGCTGGGATGAAAGACCAATGTTACTAAAAGGATTTCACACACAATTTCCTGGTTCCTCAGCTAGTGTACTTCCCTCTGCTCAGTAAATGCTCTGCCGTTTTGAGGAATACAAGATAAGTGGCACAAGCAGAAGCTTTAAAAATTGCACATGAAAACTGAGAAAATATTTATTTTCAAATAGCTGATTTGGCAAAACAAGTAAAATGGAAAAGTGAGGAAGAGATGTTGCATTGCGCTGCACTGCATGCAGAAAGGTGATAGCAGATGGCTGGGTGCAACAGTCCATAGGCTAGAAAGATGAAAGCAACACAGAAATCTCTTTCAAGATACAGTATATCTGCACAAAAGATGAATACTTTCTCCCTTTATGCTGCTGCTTAAGATGTGGTTTTATCTTCACTTAAACCTATCTGAACCCACGCTCATGTCTGTATGCTCCTGCCCTTTTTTGTGTCACCACCAGCAATCAGCAGTATGCGGCAAGTCAGACCATGTTGCTGATACAGCTGAAAGTTAATTTGTCTTCTTCCTTTCCTGTTGCAACACAACTGCTAACATCAACACAGGGAAAGAAGTGCACAATCATTTCTGTGGATGAGAGGAAAAGATTGGATTGCCCTTTTCAGCAGCAGCTACAGGCTCTTAGGGTGATTTATGACACTGAACCTGGGAAAGTAAGTTCATGGAATAACCACAATTTTCTAAGCTTTCCTATTACTCTGAATTATGAGAAACACCTAGCAGCTAGCAGATCTTCTATGAAGGACGCCACAAGCCACCTAGCATCAGAAGGCAGTCTTCCAAGGCAGGCAGCTCAGTGCATTCACAAACTTTTTGTGAAAAAAGTGCTGAATATATGCTGTATTTCACTCTTTGGAGTTAATTAAGCAACAGACATAACAGGACATGAATCATGATGTAATAATTTATGAATAGGGTGTTGTAAAACATGAAGCTAAATCCAGAATATTGAGGCAATTAAGCAAAAGTTAATAACACACAATTATCATAGCATAGCCTTTTAAGTGAAATTGGAAATGGACACTATAAGATATCATGAAAAAGAAGAAAACCTCAAATATTTGTCAGACTTCCTGAGTGGGTTGTGCTGGGTTATTAGAATTGCTGACAGCTGCCACTGTGCACCAGCACTGGGTATCTCCACTCTGTAGTAACTGATAAGCTCGTGGCCTCTTGCCATATCGTATGATCTCTTCAGGTCTTATAGACTAAAATGGATCAATTTGAATAAGGTTTGAATTATTTAACAGCAAATCAGGAAGAAAAGTCTGAAGACCACACCACCAGCCACAATCCAAGTTGGATTCCTGACTTATATATGTACCTACAGACATGCCAGAAAAATACAGCAATAACATGAAGTATACCAAAACAATTGCCTTATTTCCCACTCCCCTACAACACAGTTAAGGCCAGAAGAAGCTGAGCTAAGAAGTTAAAAACAGCTGTGGAAAAGGACAGATGAAACCATGCCTGGCCTGAGCTGAGGAGTAGAGAATGACTTTTGAATTTCCCCTTCACTTTTGACTTACATCCGACAAGGATAACCAGATCGAAGAGATTAATTACACCCAAAACTTAAAAGCGCTTTATGATGCTTGAGTTGTTGCTCAGTCAAACCCTTCCCGTGGTTCAGGATAGACCGTCAAACCCACCATGCAGTTACCCGGGGAGGCCAAACATCGCTAAGAACATTACAGGGCACCTGTATCCCCCCAGCTCAGCCTTCTGGGTTTGAGGAGCAGCCTCTCACCTCCCTGGCACCACCATCATTGCCCCTGAGGAGAAGTCCGGCCCATTCCCACCTCAGGAGTACCTGTTGTGTTACTCACTAGGAAAACATGTATTAGTCATTTTCACCTTAAAAGCTGCATTTCACACCCTGGCACATGCATTACACTCACGCTGCCCCTCTAGTGCCATTTGGCACTTCAGGGGGGCTCCCCCCAACGGGGGTTTGTGTTTGGCAAGATTCAGGCCCAGCTTCTTTTCCACCACCATCTGGGCTGCCTCCCTCCATCCCCACAGACACAACTGAATCAACTGCCCTTCCTTCCTCCCTGTCCTCCACCTCTACCAGCTTTCTCTCCTCTGGAGAGAAACCAACCGCCCCCCAAGCAAGGACAAAATGCGTTTGAGCCCTGGCCTGAAGCCCTGTGGCCCACAAACAGGTTTACCCTCCAGGTGCCGGTGGAGCGACAGCCCCCACCATTACCAACCCAGTGGGCTGTGTGGGGAAGTAGCGAGTGCCCCTGCCACAGCAGCCAGCTGGGCACGGAGCCAGGTGGGCTGAGCCAGCAGGTGGGGAGCTGCTGAGGCGGGGGGGAATCCATGTAACTCCCTTTCCTAAATTTGAGTATCTACACACTGAATCTCTGTGGCCTTCTTTGCCCTTGCCGCAGTATTGAACTCCATTACGATTTGGTCACTACCACAGAGCCTCCCTCCCGCTAATACCTCTGAAGGTAAGGAGTATTTATTAGGAAGTTTCCAGGCATGGCTTTCCTCAGGCCACCCCAGAGACAGCTCCAGCAGGCAGGGGGACAGCACTGCTGCGGGTTTGGCTCCTCCAGGCCACATCGCCCCGCACCACCACCCCGGTGGCGTGGTGCCTCCAGCGCCTTCACAGGCCCCGGTTTCAAGCTATGACTTCTCCTCATCGTTTCAGATGTTTTCAACTGAAAGACCCACAAAGACATGGCTGCTAGACAGTTTGACCTTGGCCAGTCTGTGTTGCTCTGCCTTAGGGCTAGAGGATAGTCCTTGTGTCTGTATTTTGTAGTCTAGAAATATACCCAAAGGGGAAAAGGGCATGAGGAACAGCTCACGTTTGTGAGTGTGAGTCACCAATATAACAGACCTGTGAATAAGGCAAGTACAATCTATAAACAGACCTAGAAAGGGGGTTGTATGGAGCCCTCATGGGACTTCACCCAGAGCCCTACCAACAGCTGTGGTTGCCCGTGCCCAGGAAAGGGCCATGAGTGGAACAGACTTCCTCACTCAGGAAGGATGTCTGAACAACATTGCCTGTGAGAAAAACAGCGGATGGGCAAGGGGATGCTGTTACTGTCTGTAACCACATCATGGGGGAATGACACAGAAGAACAGTCACTCTGTGGCCTAGAAACAAAGAGAGCATAGACTGAATAGGAATGCATTTTGTAAGCTTTAAAACAAGCACAGTTTTTAGTTTGTATGGAACTGCATTTTGCTATATAACATGGAGACAGAAACCTAAAATTCACCAGAGATAGAGCTGCATAAATTTACAGGGTGGTGCAGAGGTAGCTGAAGGCTTTACCTAGTGACCTGCCTACACTTCAGTAATTTTTTGGTATCATCAAGTGAAAGAAACAAAATATAAAATGAAGAACTAAACAGAAACTTTAAGACAGAAAAGACACATGCACTTCTTAAGCTTATCCCCAAAGAGCTGAAGAACAGTCTTTTTAAGAGGAAGGAAGGATAATGACAGCTTTTGTTTGGTTTTGCACCTCCTGAGCTATTTTAGATAGTGGTCATATCTGACCGGAAATAAATTAAATCATAACATGAGAGTGCTAATATAGAAGGGCAGGGAGCAACCAGGATCTTTTAGAGGTGAGCTTCGCTTGTAGCTGCTGTGGAGAGGCATAGGTTCACAAGCCCACCTTGGTCTCCTCCCGCCTCCCACTGTGGTGTGGAATACTCTGGGAAAGAGTGCTTGCCAGTGAGCTTGAGGCCAGCTGGTATGCAGTGATTCACGGAGCACTGCTCCTCAAGCCCTCCCTCATTGCCTGTGCTGAGCCAAACTTCATCTGGCCAAATATATTTTCAATTTGTGCTCCTTACAAAGCATGAGGTAACCCTGCCTTCCTGAACAGATACATGTGAGGCTGCCAAGCTGTAAAACTAGGTATCTCCTGAGATCCTGTGTGCACAGAAGTCAGTCATAGCATCCTAGCAGTAAACTCACAGAGTGTCTTGATACAGTGGCATTACTATAAATCCATTAGGATGGTAGGATCAGCCTCTGTAGGAACAAGAAACTGATGCTTAATTGCAACTACTCCAGCAGTGCTTTGTAACTTCAAGTGCCTCATTATCATGTTCACCAGCCATCCTACCAAGTACTTTTGGGGGACCAAAGGTTGGTATACCTTTAGAAAAACTATTTTCATTTACGAATTCTTTGGAAATAGTGACAGTGTGTAAACACCTCCAAATGAAGGAGTAGCCAAGGTACAGGCTTGAGCCAGGTACAAAGAATGTGTGGCAAAACTAGAAAGTGATCTTGCCTCACTGTTTTTAGCAAGCAATTATGCTTTCTATATGACATGCATTGCAGGAACTGCTTTTCAGCTCAGCACTGTGTCTTTTGAGGCAATCACCTATAAAGCATTAAGTCTTTACAATCATCCTTCCAACGTGCAACACCCTCTACACGTTTGATAATATAAGACATGAGAAAGATGGGACACACTTAGAGTACTACTACTAGCTTTCTAGTGTAGTGCTTGTAAATACATTCACAAAATACAGTCAAGTGGAAGTGAATTGGCAATGCCTCAATGTTTTAGTCAGAAAACATGCACACAAATAGAAATAAACCAATGCAATCAACAACTGGAGAGAGTACAGTATCAGGAATATCATAATTGAAATAAAATGAAAATTTGTAAAAAACAAGCTGCTAGGAAACCAAAATTTTAGATTTGCCATTTAGCCTTGAAGAACCTGCTCAATATTTCTTAGAGGTTGTGATAAGGACTGTGTCGTGCAGAATAATAGAATCATCAAGGTT
The DNA here is from genome assembly GCF_949628215.1 of Phalacrocorax aristotelis. Taxonomy (NCBI): domain Eukaryota; kingdom Metazoa; phylum Chordata; class Aves; order Suliformes; family Phalacrocoracidae; genus Phalacrocorax; species Phalacrocorax aristotelis. The sequence continues at coordinate 23,051,018 of NC_134282.1, read as the reverse complement.
GGAAAAGACCTCTAGGATCATCAAGTCCAACCATCATCCCAACACCACCAGGCCTCCTAAACCATGTCCTGAAGTGTCACAGCTACACACCTTTTAAATACCTCCAGGGATGGTGACTCCACCACTTCCCTGGGCAGCCTGTTCCAATGCCTGACCACTCTCCCCGTGAAGAAATTTTTCCTAACATCCAATCTAAACCTCCCCTGATGCAGCTTGAGGCCATTTCCTCTTGTCCTATTGCTGCTTGGGAAAGAGACCAACACCCACCTCACTACAACCTCCTTTCAGCTAGTTGTAGAAAGCAATAAAGTCTCCCCTCTGCCTCCTCTTCTCCACACTACACAATCCCAGTTCCCTCAGCCTCTCCTCGGAAGACCTGCTCTCCAAACCCTTCACCGGCTTCATTGCCCTTCTCTGGACATGCTCCAGCACCTCAATGTCTTCCTTATATTCTGAAAGGCCCAAAACTGAACACAATATTCAAGGTGCGGCCTCACCAGCACCCAGTACAGGGGCACAATCACTTCCCTGCTCCTGCTGGCCACACTATTCCTGATACAAGCCAGGATGCTGTTGGCCTTCTTGGCCACCTGGGCACACTGCTGGCTCACGTTCAGCTGGCTGTTGACCAGCATCCCTAGTTCCTTCTCCGCCAGGCAGCTTTCCAGGCATCATTGGGTCAACAGGAGACCTTACTATACTTCTACTTAGTAACAAAGCTCCTTTTGTCTTTTTCCCCCCATTACCTTTTCTGTTTTATTTCCCTTCCTCAACTATACACTTTTGTTTGCCAGTCTTCTCCCTCACATACTTCTTTCAAAATTCATTTTAAGCTGCAGGAGAGAAAGCACCATTTTTACTTTGGTGAATATCTTGACCATGTACCTGATGCCTTATTTTAGAAAATGGCAGGACCCTCAAAGTACACATTGAGCAGATAAGCACTGGCTGCTGACAATTCCTGAAGAGGTTATCCACAGGCAATCATTACTGGAAAGTATTTCCAGTTAGTTTGGTGCTCTTTGAAGTTTCCTTGGTGATTTAGTTGCAACTATCAAATCATGGTTTATCAAATTCACAGACTACAAAAGGACTGATGGGGTGATAGATAATGAGGGAGAACAGGGCAGTTGTACAGAAAAATTTGAATCACTTGAAGAATTAGACCCATTCAAAAACAACGTTCATGAAAAAGCCAAACAAAGTTAGGTATCAAAGAACAAGACATCAGGTTTTAATTATGAGAGGAGAGACTATTTCAGGAAGTAGCAGCTAAAAAACATGAGGGTCACCGCAGACATACAGCTAAAATATGAGTTTTCAAAGCAATGCTGTGGCAAATGAAACAAAGAAGGAAAGAAAGTGAAGAGAAGGAAAGAAAAAGAATAATCTGTTCCTCGCATCAATAATGAAGTGGGAGAAAGGGACAGAGGCAGAATTTTTTTACCTGGCTATAGACCATTGACTGACAAAACAAGTTTTAAGAGAAGGTAGAATCTGGCACATAGAAAGAGCCATGTCCTTCATCAAAAGTATAGAGAAGTTTCCATACAGTTTACGATTTAAATGTATGGTTAGATCATCAAAAGATGATCAAGTTGTGGCTCATTTACTACGCGTTTGTATCAACCTGGTAAGACAATACTGAGTGCTACATTGTTCTTTAATTTCATATAGAAAGCACCACCAGCAGCTAGCGGCTCGAGATTGATAATTTTAGGTGAGGGAAAAAATTCTCAATTCTCAATTCTCAATTCTCAATTCTCAATTCTCAATTCTCAGCATTAATTGTTGTTGTTATGCACAATTGAAACAAGCTATAATAAGAAGTGGTGAATGAGAAACACATTTGTTTTCTTCTAGCTAAGTATCATAGTCCAATAGAAGGGTTTTGACTTGCTGAAGTGAGATGTTATGACCTTCTTTGTAAAACTATTAGATTAAATGAGATAACAGTTTCTTCTAGACTTAAAATTCTTTCCCTCTTCTACTCCCACGTGGGTGCTATGGAAAAAACTGTTCTTGAGAAAATCTTCTTTCATCATTTTCCCTCCCTTCACCAGCAGGGGCAAGCAGCACAGCTTGCCAAAGAACCACAAATTTTCTTTGCATTACTTAATGTGTATTGCAGATAACCATGTTCTGGGACCTCCTTGCTCTGCTTGCGCTACAGAAAGACACAGCAAACATCTGGCACAGGGACCCTGGGAGAGCTACAGGTGGCCAAGAGCAGCTTCTCTTGCCTAGAATTTCTTGAGTTAGAAACCACTGACAGCTGAAAATCTGCTTTGGGTTTGATAGAGGAACTCAGAGACATGTGCTGGAGCTATGTTTCCCATGCATTGCTTAGCAATTCCTATTAAGAGTGAAATTGGACTTTTGATGCAATTTAGCCTGCCAAGACATGTAGGTTTTGTGATTTGAAGAACCCATCTCTGTAATTTAAAAATTCTGGTTTATTTGCATTCTCCTTACCATTCCATACCTCTTCTGCTGATAGAGGGAGTAACACTTTCCAGATAAGCCTGGAGGCAACCGTTTTGTACTACTTTCTTGCAGAAAAGGATTAGAGCAAAGGAGTTTCTCCAGAACAAACGGACACACATCATTGTGAAATAACTTATACATTCCAGGAACGGACAGCATAACAGAAGAACACAGAGGACATACTTCTGTGCCAGGAGACAGCTTCTGCCTAAAAGCTAAGATGTTGGATAAAGAAAAGTGAAAAAAAGCCTGCAATTTTAAATAAAAGCAATTTTAAATATGCAATGTCAGGGCATCCTAAACACTCTAGCCTAAACTACTTAAAAAAAAAAACAAACCAAACCTATTCATAGCTAATGACAGGAAGGAACATAAGGCCTAGAAATACACCTAAGTTTTCATTTGTTTTGTCTGTCTCTATATTACTTTTGTGCTATCCAAAGTGAGGAGAAACTTTTTAGAAACCCTTGCTAAACTCATGGAAAGGCTGCTTTCAGTATTACGTGTTCTAATGAACAACCATAAATCTAGAAGTACCTGCCAGATGAACTTCTGGAACAGGTTCTGGAGACTTCATGGAGTTAGAAATGACCTCTAGTCACAAGGACCTGCAGGCAGAGGGCTCCCATTTCCATTACAGACCAACAGAGAGAGCTTTCAGCCAAAAAACATAGTCACACATTGATGGTGCTGGCCTAGGCAGGCCAAGGGAAGTCAAGACTTCAGACTGTGCTTCAGCAGGAACAAGACTGACTGCTACATAGAAAAGTGCCCTTAACTGACTGTTTTTAAATCTGTGGGCAAACCAGGGAACTGTGTGACAAGCAAAGTATGAGTGTTTGCATGGATGGTTGGCAAAATTGAAAATTAAACTATTGCGCTCAAATTGTAAGCTCACAATTAGCCTTCTAACTGGTAAAAACAGAAGAGGAGCAATTTTGCTTTGTCTCCTTTTTCCTCCTCTCCACTGTACTGAAAAGGGAACATTGGAAGACTTTTTTCTTCTTTTTACTCAATTATAGACATTCATAGCAAGCTCCTACCATGTTTTTCCATGACAGCAGAGTACGTGTAGGCCTAGGAAAACATTATCTGCAAACAGCAGAGAATTTAAATTCTCAGAACTCATTTATCTATGTTTTCTTTAAACAAGAAAATCATGAAAGGAAAAGATCTTGATTAAATATGACATCTGCTCTTTTTAGTTGTTATCTACGTAGATGGTGGTGTGAATGTAGGCATGATTACTGCAGGATATAAATAGGAGTGAATTTACAGACAAAGATAATATCTTTAATGAAACTAATGCTATACTCTAAAAACATGGACCAGCTTTCAGGATATGCAGACTTAAGCTTTGATCCTCAAAGCAAAATACAACTTGAAACTAGTGATACAAGTTTAACTTACCCAAGTTAATCAATTACATCAAAGAAGTTTGTACCTGCAACTATGGAGGGGGAAGATTATTAAAAAGAAGAAACTCAGTAAATCATTAGTTCCTTTTGGAGAGGGGAAAAGTGGATTTTTCAGAAGTGTGAGAAATTCAGGAATGTAAAAAAATTATAATAAGGCACAGAACCAATATATTTATTGACTCTAAAATTCCTACATAGCAGAATCAAATTTAAACAGTGCTTAATCTGAATTTAACTTTGAAAATTGGCATTTGTATTTCAGTGGAGAAGAATTTCTGTGCCTGAAAGTGTCTCCTCTTTTGTGTGTCGATCAGTTTGTCTCATAAAAGACATCATTTCTCCCTCTGGATTTCTTAACTGTAGCAAGACCACAAAAACATATAGGTTCAGTAAGGAAACTCACAAAAGAAAGAAGAATATTTTTATATTTCTACAAGTAAATTCCAAAACACAAAAAAAAAGAATGACAAAACTTTAACACCTTAATTAAAAATCAAAGAAATAAGAAGAGGGCGTGATCTAATGTGTCCTTGCTTTTTCCAAGTCAAAAAGTTCTCTGATGGAAAAGGTTAGTATTTCAGCTAGCACTTCAAAATTAATAGGAGCGTCTCCTTATGCTCAACGAGATGCACAAGTTTAGAAGATAAATGTTTAGGAAATCTTTCTGGAGAGATAAAGTTCTTGGGGGAAAAAAAAAAATCACTCATTTCAGCTTTCGGTGCAGAAGACACAACATCCTAGTAGAGCTTTCTATCAGTGCTGTCCATTTATCACCCCTTATTTGATGTTTGTTCCCACTTCTGTGGGGGATGGGAATACCAAGTAATGCAAGAAAAAGACTCTACATATGTCTACTTTCCAGCTCAGATTCAGCAGGAAGCTGGAGGTCATAAATCTCTGAGAGAAGGAAGTTTCTGAATTACAACTACAGATTTACTTTCTTTTTATGTCAGAGTGATCATTCATAGTGAAGTTCTTTATAACATTCCTTTGGGGGGGGGTGAGTTAAAGAGATGAGAGAAACTAAAGTGTGCAGTTTTAAACCTCCACAATAAGCAGCTCTATTATTGAAATTCATATTTATTCCAGTCTTCTGTAATACTCATGACAGCACTAAGAACATTGATCTAAAATAAATTCTTACTTTAAATAATGCTGATCCTTCTGAGAAGGCAAATTAAACTAAGCTCACTGAGAGTTAAAGCACCCACAGTGGTTTTCTCAAAGTGATGGCCCAGTAGAAGAGCCAAGAGAAGTTGCGTATAACAGGCAAACAAGATGCACGAGATGAAGGGCACATTAGCTGCAAACTGTAAATGAGCAGTGGTCTCGTGCATGTGCAGAATGAGGCTGTTTGGGGGCACTGGACTTAAGAACGGGACAGGTATTAAAACAAATGAGGTCAGTTCAACAAAAAGCCACTAATGACACGTGTGTCTCAATGTGCTTTTGAGTAGGGGTCATGAATAGTTAAGTTCAACAGTAAAGATGCTCTCCCCAATGTGGACGGTGAGGAAAGGAATGAAATTACAAGGCAGAAAAATCAAAATAAAGAAACATTTTTCCTTCAGAAATGGCATGGGACACACTCCCACTGGAATATATCAAACATTTTACAAGAAATTGTATTTTCATGAAGCTTAGCTTGGGAAACACAGTCTGATTCCCAAATATCAGCAAGGTAAAAATATGCAGTAAGATTAAAAACTGTGAATACATTAACTGGGTGTTTTTATTTGTATAATAAAAATTTAGTGACAAAGAAAAATTAGAAAAATTATGGACCCATATTTCAGGGTCTTTGTTACAGACTAGGAGGCAGCTGGTGGATTCAATTGCATCTCTCTACAAAAGAGATCCAACTCTTGTACTTAAAGGTTAACGTACTGGTTGTTATCCGAGTTCCTGCATTAGACCCATGGAAACTAGACTGGGTTATGGGCAACGTTGTTTCTTCCAGACAAAGCCACTTACACTATGGTGCAAGTTTTCTGGAAGAGCCAAGTAGGATGTTGTCCATAGTACTGTTACCCAAGAGTCAGCCAAGACTAGTGATGAGCCTTCTCTGTGTAATAACTGTCATAGAAAGAGAAGTCCTTGTTCTGCTATGCCAGCTACAAATAAGCCAATAAGCTCGTAGCTATTTGGTAGCAGTGACTATGCAACTGGAGATGTTGTCCACAATGTGTATGTATGTGCATTACAGCAGCGCTGCAGAAGTCATTAGAGCATTAAATATAAAACAAGAGTCCTAGAAAGGAATTAGAACCTACACAGACACTAGCTATAAAAGATGGAAGAAAAATGACTGCTGTTTTGGATGCACACAAGGAAACAATGAAAAAAAAAAACAAACCAAACCAAACGGTGACAGAATTTCTGGCCGAACCTGCATTTCAACTTAGATATTCTGGAGGCCAATTTAATACTCAGAACATCCTTTGCTTTTTTAGAGGGCTTTTTCTAATGGAGGTTCATTTATGCAATCAGATGGTAGGACTTGGGAAATATTTTAATAGCAGCAGCACCTGATACCAGGCTATGTTTACCCAGATAGCTTAATTTGTGGGTTTGGTTTGGTTTATTATTAGTTTATTCTGTCTCCAGACAAGCCCTGATGTGATACTTAGCTCAGTAGAATCTGTATCCTATTAATTCCCAAGAATGATATGCAGTGAAAATTTACCTATGAATCCCCAAAAAAACGCTACAGGCACCTTCACTGTCCTCAAGAAGTCACTTCCAAGTGCATATATTGAAATTCTGGCTCCATGCCTTAGAGCTGTTCACATTTTGCTACACAAGAAGCCATGAACTTGCCATGAACTGATTTTTCTTAGTGAAGAGAAAAAAGGCTGAAGGATTTTGCCATTAAAATCATGCATTAGTTTCCCAGGTATGTGTGCAGCAGTTACTTATGTCTTTGTTAATAAAGTCTTAAATGTAATATGAACATTTTATTCATTAAAAGACATTTTCAAGTGGAGCTTGCTACTTGAATAACCTTATTTAAAACCTTTTTCTTTTTTAAAAAATAAATAAATATGGAGGGAACTGATCCAGGCACCACTGAACAGATGCTGACCTAAGTGCTCTATAATAATGAGTCATGACTGGTATTTGAAACTGTCAGTAGAACTCATTGTATGTGAGGACTGTCAGAAACAGCTCATTTCTGTGTTTTGCTTGCTTTTCCTTAGAAGTCTGAATACACCTGCCTTTTGTGCTGTAGCGTTCAAAAGCCAAAGAAACAATATATTAAAATCCAAGAACGCCGCTCTCTCAACTGTAAGTACCCCGTATTAAAAACATGAGCTCTACTTTTACATCTACTGTCACCTGGCCAGATTAGAGGCTATATAACTTACAAATGTTCACAGCTACACAAACAAAACTAAGAGTATCTAATCCTTACACCTATTTTAAACAGGATTTGCAAAGACGCCTCCAAATTGAAATGTAGAAAATTTTAAGTTCAGCCGTTTATCAATCACTTCAGATGTGCTGCCACTACTGTCTCACTGCTGCTTGGCCCAGTGAGCTACCCCATACTGAGCTTTGTTCTGCCAATTACTGGACTTCCATTTGGGTAGTATTTAAGCTAGTTTGTGTACCCTCATGTTACTACAGTAATAGCCATAACGACAAAGTAGCTGTGCTCTTTGCCTAGATGTTAATTCATTAAGTTCCAACAGGACAATATGTGGAATAGGGTGCTACTTCATACAACAGCAGAGCCCAGCGTCCTTCAGAGGCTTCTGAAGCACATACAGCCAGTGGTAGAGCTTTGGGATGTTAAGGCTGTGCAACAAGAGTTTAGTGGGGAAAAGGTGCTATTGTTTAAACATCAACACTAAACACCTGGTGGTAGTGGAAGCATGAACAGCCTTTTTTTTCTTCCCTCCTAAGTTTACTTGTACTCTTGTAGCGGGGCTAAAAAAACCTGAAGAGGGTAAACACTTATGGGAGTGCTATTCTCTAGCACTCTGATCCTTTGTTTTCTGCCCCCACCATAGTGCATTCAAATTTGCTTCAGTATACCTTCAGTAGGGTGTTCTACTTTCTAGCAGGTGCTTCAAAACATTTTTATTTTAGACACTGCCTGCAGAACACACTGCAGTTCTCTGAAGGAACAGTTGCAATCTTCAAAAAAAAGAAGCGGGGCGGGGGGGGCATATACAGGCTGATGTGTGTTGTATATTTCTCATGGCTCTATGTCTATAGAGAACATTTCCCAAGGAGGAAGGAGGTCCTTTTGGTGTCTTTTTGAATCAAGCAAACAAAGGATTTCCACTTCATGATCAGTAGACATTCTTTTGTGAGATAAACAAGAATGAATAAAGATCCTACATCCCTTTAAGTATACAGAATAAAAACCACTGTGAGATTTTAAAGATTTATAAACTAAAAGGCTTTTGAAAAATCTTCATCTAGGAGCCAAAAAGTCTAGCTTCCCCTTTGAATATCGTTCTCAGCCTCAACAAGATGCATTTTTTCGTTCAACTTTCTCACATTTACCTAACTATACTTGCCAGCATGTTTTGCCAAATTAGAAAAACTGCTGCAGAAGACATCTGCTTGACTTTGCTTACATATAATAAAGTACCGCTCAATACAATGTATTGGAAATGTTTGGAGATCTTTACATGGGAACCAAAAGCAGCAGTGCTGACTCAGACAGATCTCCCACTGATGTCAGTGGGAACTGTACCTGAATGAGTACTGCTGGATCTGATACAAAGCTTGCTGCGCAGTGATTGCTGCTAACTGACGTGAGAACATATGGTTATAGTTTAACAATACCAACAGTAATGGAGATGAGAAGGAAACTTTATAGCACTTCTGGCTTGCTGCTCTTTTACAACTATCAGAAACACTTGAATGATTCATACATATCTGCTTCTCTAACAGTTTTTCCCAGCTTCAAGTGAACACTGAGAAACTTGCGAAGTTAGAACCTACCTCATCAGTAACAGTTTGAATCAATCTGTTGAGATAAAAATTTGAACAGCAGAAAGATTACATATGAAGTCTAAAATAAGACTTCACAATTTCTCTACAGATTGTATTACATTACCTCTGGATGAGAATGTAAACATTTCAATACATTTCTGTTGGTCCAGTCTGAAGCAAAAATAAAGCCTTCATAGCACTGACTTTGTCAGCCTAGTATGGGAACATGTGCGTGGCAGCTGCCATACCAAAGGATAAGGGCTTCTCAAATTTGACCCCAAATTTAGATGTTATAAAATTACAGCTTTAATCAGTCTAAAAGCTGAGTGGTCCAAAACATCACTGAGGTTATAGCACTTGTAAATAGCGATCACAAAAGCAGCACCTCTAAGTGGATAAATCAAGCCCCCTCCCTCACAAGGTCTGCAGAAGGATGCGGAATGGCTAAGGAAATAAAGAGAAATACTGAGAAAATAAAGAAGAGAAGCTATGATGCATGTATCCACAAGTCTTAACCACAGTTTTAATGGAAGAGGTACTGCACCTTCAATACTTCCTAGGAAGTTGCCATATTAGGGATCCAAATCCCAAAGAGTAGGTGAAATACTTCTTACTGCAACACACTAGTTAGCATGCACCCATCACAAAGGTTGCAATTTGGTTGCAGCTCCCAGGCACGTGCCCTTTTGCTTTAAATACTACAATAAAGACTTATGTATTCTGCTCTAAAGAGCTTCTATTAGCCTTAGTTTACCAGCCATAGAACACTTCCAGATCATGTCTAGAGGAGCTATACTCCTTTTACTTGGACACAGGGACACAAAAGCTGAAAGCCATCACATCTATTATCTGTGGGTTTTTGTGTGATGGGAGCCAAAAGTGTCTGGAAATTAAAAATACAGATGCAATAGAGATCTTACTGCAATTTTCAAAGTAGTACAGCTTTATGGTAAGCAATCATCCTCACGGTTAGATATGCCTGAGAGCAGAATTCTGGGTAGGTATCTTGCTGCATTTAGGCTTCTGGTATAGAAAGACTGAGAAGTTTCAGCTGCATTGGTTGAAGAACGAACATAACTTAGTGTTTGACCTCTGTTTTGGGCAAAAGCCAATGCATTGCCACCTTACAAATTATTGCTTAATTCACTCTTGAAGCATACAGCAAACATGGTTGCATTCCAGCAAAGTAAGCCATGAGAATCGATGTGATGAACATACCGCCCAGGCTGCAGTTCAGAAACAGAGAGGAGGCTCTTTTTTTGGTACATTTTCATAGAATGGTTTGGGTTGGAAGGGACCTTTAAAGATCATCTAGTCCAACCTGCCCCGCATAGACAGGGAGGAGGTACTCTGACTACTTGCCTAGCCTCAATGCTTGACTCATTCTTAGCAATACAGATTGGCACTCTGTTTTCCCTATAAGCCCCTCTTGGAAGAGAATCTATTTATAAAGGGATGGTTAGCAGGAAAACTGAAGTACCGTTAATATATCCCATGGTATAGCCTCCTTGCAAGACTTCTGAGGACCAAGAAAACTATATGAAAGAGACTTTGACCCTTGAAAACAGGGCCCTGATCCCACATGAAGGCATGTATCTACTATCCACAGCATTACAACACACAGTTAGGGAACAACAGAAGAATCAAACTATCGTTCCTGTAAAGCTAGCACTCTTGGAAGACAACTACGTGTTAGGAAAAAAAAAATGTTTGAAAGTTAGAATAAGGATGTTTGGTTTAAAGGAATCATCATAGAAGGGCCACCAACTGAAATTCCAATCCAACTGCAAAATAACTAGGTTAATTAACACATAGAGGCACCATTCATTTGTCTCATTATATCAGTTCCCAATTTACTATTGCATTAAAAAGCTGTCAGCCTGGGTCAAGTTAACAAACAGAGAAGACAACACTTAACAGTTGTGTCACTGCCGTTATTTGAAGGACTGTGAAGTCTAGTTACACATACTGAAACACTAATTTTAGGAAATGCTTACCTAAAATGGACTTCAGTGGTGGAAAAACAAGGCCCAGCAGGATTACTATGCCACTCCTGAACAGCTGCTTACCTTGCTTATGAAAGATCACTTGACAGAGCTATATTTTTCCTTTTGGGTGAGTTATTACACCTTTATATCTCCTTCTTCCTACTTACCTATTGAGACAAAAGGTTTAAATCACAGATCACAGCTATAATTTCTTCCCCTTTGCAAAACTAGGGAAAGGAATACAGCATGTACTTCTTGCCTTAAGCAAGAACAAGTCCGAAAGTAAGTTGATGCTGAAGTAAGCATCAACTTACACAGCTAAGCCCAGAGAAGCAAATACTGATTTTTGACACCCCTATGTTACCTTGCCCTTATTGCCTCCACTCTTGTTCATGTTGTTGTATCTTGTTTATCTCATGTTTCTGTTTTCCGACTGTAATTCTGTTCCTTGGGGTGACTGAGAGAAGAGCAACCATCTGCGGTTCAGTGGTTTTCCCTGTATCATGAGTACACAGTGGTCAAACTTCAACCTACCTCAAAGCATGGAGTCTCAAAGTGCAACTTAGTACAAAACTGAGGTTTTGTTTAGAGGAATCTGGCCAGAATTGTGTTAAAAGCAAGAGTACAGCTATATTCAGGGTCAGTGGGATCAATCAGGAACACGACATTACATTGCCACGATATCACTCGCACATGAACCCAAAGCAGCAATTCCACAGGAGTGCTGAACAGAAACATTTGCAAATGTTCAAATTTCATTCAACAAATGCAATCTGCAGGAAGAACTGAACTTCCACTCTGTGCGCAGTGCTATGTTATTTAACACTTCATCGAAGGAGACATAAGTTTTATTTGGACAGTAGACTTTATTAGAAATTTTCTCCTCATTCATCAGTAAATTCACATTAAAATATGCTGAAGGCAGCTCAGTCTAAACATTTGACATCCTGCCATAACAACAACTTCCAGTTTAAAAACTAGATAACTGATCAGGCAGATAACTTGAAACATGTAAGAAATGCAAATAGAAAGCAGCATCTTAAAAAATGGGATGAGCCTGAAAAATTAATACATTTCAGGTGGAGTTGGGGGAAAAACCAAAATCAGTCACCCCAAGATAGGAAACAGTTAAATGAGAACTCCACAGACTCTAAACAGATAAATAAACATTATAACCACACATACATTAAAAAGAGAACAAAGTACTTAGAGTTCATACCACATAAAAATTATAAATTTGTTCAAATAAAAAAGTGACAAGCTTTCTAAAATACAAATAACCTAAATTCTTGGGATATTGAACACTTTGTTATAAACTGCAGAACTTTGGAGGGACTAGATTTGGTCTTGAAAACAATGGACTGCATCATACTGTTATCACATCCAAAACCTGATCTTTCCAACACATATACCAAGTTTTTTTCCTCTAGTGTTTGTAAATGACATACTCTTCTTCTAGACAGTAATCTGCTTTATTTTAAATGTTAGAACATTTAGATATTATAGGCCTGATTATGTTGAGTGCTGAACACTAAAAGCTCTCAACAACTCTGGATAACAAAGGCAAGGTTTTTCCTTTGCTAATTAATTTTTATCTGTTGCAGTGAGGTGTAGGAGAGAGAAAGAAGAAAAAAAAAAATCACATTACTGAAGAATGCTCTGTCCTACACGACAGTGGATCTTGCAGGTCAGATTTTGTATTGGCATTTACCAGAGGCAACAAGAATAAACCAATCTGTGACAGATGAGAATAATGGCCTTCAGAACTGTAAACACAACAGGCAACAGATAATACACAAATCTCAATCAAATCAATGTTTTCACATTCTTTAGTAGTCCCCCACAGTGATCTGCTTTCACTGGTTCTGAAGAAAATATATATTAAAAATTAAATAACACTTAAGTGTCCATCACAAAGATTTATATTTTGTTGTAAACAATTTTCTGCCATTTGCATTGATGTAGTCCAATGTGAGGCCAGAGGATTCTAGACATCTTATTGGTACTGTAAATAATTTTTCAGAGACAGAGGCAAAGGTAGAATTTCTATGTCATGCAGGCGGTCTCTGCCAAGAGCAAAACGAATTGATCTTCGGCACAAGTCCATTAAAGGCAAGGGTTCCGCTGAAAAAAATAGAATAGAAATAGTAAAGAGTTAATTTTTCAGCATCTCCATTTACAGGCAATGTTTTATTTATTAACATAGATTCTGTACAGTATTAAACAGTTATAAAGATAGTAATTGTATTGTGAAAAACCTGACAACCATGAGGCAATTAAGATAATCAATAGAAGCAAAGACAGAATTCTATGCATTTCAACCATAAGAAGTGACTGCAAAGTTTCAGACCGAGCTTCCTTATCTCTAAGGATAATAACCCAAAACCACTCCTCAGGCATACCAAGTAACAGCATAAGAAGTTATTATATTTCTAGATTTCTAACAAGACAAAGAGCTTCTACTCTGTTTATAACAACATTTGTCATGTTGTGTTAGCATGACCTAAATTGGCAACTTCTGACCTTCACACACCAGTTCCTTCTATTTTTAGGAACTGCAAATGGTACTTAGGGGTAACCAAACTTCTCTGCAAACACCGCTTTTCCTGCAACACTCAGACTCTCTTTCTAGGAAGCTTGCTGGAAGCAAAAAAACCTAAACACTCAAAAATCTAGAGGAAATGTAACCTTTTTCTCCATGAATAAATTAGGGATGGATGATTCAGCTGACTAGAAGACACCATGTGTTCTCACATGTATATACATAAACACCCCCAAAATATACAAACATTTCTAGATGCTCTTAGTTAAATTTAATAGAAGTGACTGAAGTACCTGTCAGAAATGCCTGGCTAATAACACCCAAGGTTTGAGACCCAAACACGGTGTTCTGCAGCATCTCAAACCATCCCACCCCATATCCCATCCTGGCCTGCAAGACTCACACAGAATTGTGGGAACATCATCACATTTCCATGCAATAGTAGCATGAACGACCTCTGTGATTGCGGGGCTTGCAATGGAAATCTTTTTGCAGCAGGAACTGGAATAAAGCTGTAAAGCTTTTAGCCAGTTACAGACATCTTCAAGAACAACTTTCATCAGATGGATTTGGTTGCATATGTTGGTTTAAAAAGGTAAGAGCTTAAAAGACTACAGGAAACTCTTCCTCTTTACATAATAAAACAGTCTTTAAAACCTTACTAGTACTTTCAAATGGGAAAAAAAAATATCTGTGCCTATATTATACTGATACCCCTTTTATAAACCTGACAGATTACTTACAAGTTCTCAACATCGTACAGCACTCAGTGGTTTTATCAGTTCTTTTATGTAGATTTACACAAACTATGTTAATCTACCAGTCCGTTAGCTGATGTCATTTTTAAACCTATTTGAAAACCACCATTACAAAGCACAAAATATCTGATTTAAGGATTAGTTTTATATGCTGTAATTGTCTACTCTGATGACACGTCACTGACTAAATGGATTTTCCATCAGTTATCTGAGCATCACATTTGATTTGTATAGTCCACAGTTCACTATGGTGTTTCCCAGAAGCATCTAGAGAAAAAGCTTAGAAAGCATTCTGTTGTATGCTGAAAGACTAAAAATCGTATTTAACTTTATAACCACTTCAGTGACTCGGATGTGGAGTCTATTTCTCCTTAAAATCCACTTCATCTATAATTTTGGCTATTAAAAAATAAGATCCCTCGCATTCCAGTAATAAAGTAACAATTTCTATACACCAGTGATCTTAGTTTTTATTTTTACATACCAGAATTATGAACATAAAATCTTAAGGGATGAAGCTATAAAATTCATTAACCAGGATTAATAAGTAGGAGCAAAAATAGCTCATAAGTTCCAAAACAGAGAATACAACACATCTTGCGATTCTTACACCACAAACAACAATTTTCTGAGTATCTTACTAGAATCTCTGTGGTCCCATTAGGAAGAGGTAAAATAAAGACTAAGAGTGTTTAAAGCCATTAACTGGCCATGCAGTCTCTTTTTTTTCCCTAGACAAAGGAATATGTAAAATGTAGCCATCTGTGCAGCCAGGCACAGAGTTAATCCCAAACTTCAAAACACAATTTAAGGAAAGGTTAAAATATTTTTCAAGCTTGAAATACTAAATGAATATCTCTGGTCTCAATTCTACAGGGAATTTTCAAATGCTAAAGAAAATGTCCCCAAGTGTTTGCAACAGCTGCTAAATTACACATACTGAATGTGGTTTTGCAACTTGAAAATTTAACTATACTCTTTATTCTCTTTTCTATCCAACAGCAGTTCAAACCTACAACAAAACTAAAATGTGTTTGTCCTATAATACTAAATAGAAGTTATACTTTCTGGGTTGCTGGCTGTAAGAACTTGATGAAAAATTGTAATAATACCATTTTAAGTAAAAACTTTTGACAGCTATGAATAATCCCAAATGATCAAAAATCAAACTCAGGAAAACAAATCACTAGGTTTCAAAATAGTTTATGTGATAAATGAAAACCTGTTTAAAATTAAAGACCAACAATTGTCAGGCAGCGTAACTCACCAGAACCATTATTAAACATTTGGTATGTACCTTAATGCAAGCACTCTCCCATCCACCACATCTCACATTTTTGCTACATATCTTAGAGGAAGATAATTAGGAAAAAAGTTTGGGTTTTAAGAAGCAGAAGTTAGATTTGGAAAACTGGGTGAGTTTCAGGGGGAGGCATTTGTACTAATATGGGGAAGAGGCAGAAGAAAGCTTATATAAGGACTGTGCAGACCTGTGCTGTATGGCAGCTGGGAGTGCTTCTCAATTTGGCACCTGGGTGCACCCCTCAGCAGCACCGTGCCCTGAAGCTGAGAAGACAGACTCAGCTGTGCGCCCTTCTCCAGCACACCGGGTCCTGGGCTAGACGGGTGCCACCATGAGCCCCAGCAGGTCCCCTGCCTTCGGAAGTGGCAGAGCAAAGGCGTGGTAATTTCAGAGATGCTTTAACGTTCATCAGGTGCCACTGACTGGTGTTCATGCTGGGTACCAAGCCCAGGCTGTGCTGTACCCCCCATCACAGCTCTGATGATTCACCAGTTCCGAGGCATTTCTTGCGCTGGAGCTCAGGGAGAGGGAATTGGGATGACGTTAGCATAGCACAGCATGCCAGCGAGGAAACGGACCGCTGCAAAGAGGTTGCTCTTCATCTGCTGTAACAGCTGAACTGTCTCTTTCACATACACACAAACACAAAAGTGCTTCAGGTTTTCAGGGAAATTCAGTTAGAAATAAAACTATCACAAGTAATTTGGTCCTTTCAGAAAGGAGAGGAAAAGTTCATCCCTCCTGAGTATGTATTGCTATGCACCCCGCCTAAAACACACACACAGACTTGACTTATCCAAAACACTCAACAGCACATTCAAATGTTCAAAACGATATTCCCAAAATGCTATTTGAGATCATACAAATAATGCTGAGAAAAGAATATTCTAATAATGCAAGAGATGGGAAGATTAATATTCTGAAGCCACATGGGTAGCTGTGAGTTTGGCTATTTATTGAACATATATAAAGTTACACATGTTCCTGTTCCAGGTTAAATACAGGTGGCTGAAAAAGTCTTTCTTTCACTGTTGTGGTTTGACCCCAGCCAGCAACTAAGCTCCCAGAGCAGCGACTGCTGCCCCCCAGCCAACCAACACCCCCCATACTGGGCATGACGTCATATGGTATGGAATATCCCTACAGCCCGGCAGGGTCACCTGTCCTGGCTGTGCCCCCTCCCAGTTTCTCGTACACCTGGCAGAGCATGGGAAGCTGAAAGGTCCCTGATTTAGTATAAGCACTGCTTAGCAACAACTAAAACATTGGTGTGTTATCAACATTATTCTCATACTAAATCCAAAACACAGCACTGTACCAGTTACTAGGAGGAAAATAAACTCTATGTCAGCTGACACCAGGACATTCACAATGTTAAATATTTATTATTTGAAAAAACTTTTAAATTCAGGGACGTTGACGACTGATTGTCAGAACATCTCACTATTTACCATACCGAATATGCATTTTAAGTGTTGTATTTTTAAAATAACCCACAACAGAATGGAACTGGAGCATTTAAGCCCCTTAGAATATGAACCAGCCATTTTGCCAGTTACGCAAACTCCAGCAATGTTCATGCCATTAGAAAAAGAAGGAATGAATTGCTGAGCTGGAATGCAAAATTGTAAAGAAAACATGATTCACAAGAATGGCTCTTTGTATTTAATTCCCAACCAGGCTAAGAAATTAAAAGCAAGCCACTCCAGGGCAAGGCAGCAAGCTTTGCACAGGAAACCCAGTGCTTCCTCTCAGGCTCCAGGAGAACTCAGAGAAAAGCACAGCACCAGCCTGTTGGCCAACACCCAGCACCAAGCCTTGGGCCAACTCCCATCACCTTCCTGAATGTACTTTAACAAATTGTCTTCCCATTTAACGTTTAACTGTGAAACCTTGTCACCCAAAAGCAGCTCTTCATAACTGGCACATTACAAAAAACTACTCTTCAAGAGGAAAAGCAACAGTGAAAAAATAGTACTGCTTAATTTATGTGTCAGAGTTTAATTCCCACATCTTTCAATTTTGTACCAGTAGTTTACAAGAGGGTCCAATTAAAAAACAAACAAACAAAAAAAAAACCCCACAAACAAACCCCACACACAAAAACAAAACAAAACACAACAACAACCGTACACCAAACAAATAGCTAAGAAACAGAGTTTTGCTTCCACTCCTCAGAAGCGTACCTGCCACAGGGCCACCACGGGTCACAGTACAGGGTGCTCTGTCACGAACCTGCCTTTCCCTACACTACGGTTACACGCACACCAACACCTAAACACCCGGGAGCTGGGGGTAAGGCACAGCAACAGCCACTTCTCTCACGCAGAGCTGGGTTTCACCAAGTGGTGTACAAAGTAGCTTAAATAGCTCTTTAACTAATAGCTAATAGCTTAAAAATAGCTTAAATAGCTAGACAATAAATTAAATTAATTAAACAAAAATAGCTGAATAGCAACTAAATAGCCATCAATAACACAAAATAGCTGTATTTATACATCTAGATATATTCGTTCTAACAGTATCACTGATGGTTCAAGCACAAAGGCAAAGAAACATTTGTAACTCGAAACAACTATGTGCCTGCGAGCATTTCTCCCATAAATATGCATCTGCAATTGCAATTTGCACATCATTACCAGCTGAAAAGTTCATTTAGTTTTGGCAACCTGCAGTTATTTAACAATCTGGCACTCCAAGAAGACTGCCTCATCTTTGTAAACAGGCTTTTATAGTTGAGATACTGAAGTCATTTCACATTCAATAACACTAAATGTTATTAACTGCAATGTTACATAAGGCTTATATGGAAGAGCAGCTTTTAGCACATGACAGTTATTTGCCAAATGACAATACTCATTTATTTAAAGAAATTTTAAAGCCCTAACAGCACATAATGTTCAGGGCTTTCGTTAACCTATGAAGAACATATTTTTATCTCATTTTATAAGAATCAGAGTTGGGGAGGGGAAACACAAAGCAAAATTCAAGCTGTTTGAAAAACAAAGGAAGTTTCTGTGAGAATCATCGTCACCAAAAATAACTTCTTAAAAATTCTTAACTTTATAGGTCTACCTAAGATACCAAATTCTTACATTTTTATATTTTTAGCCTTAAACTCATTAAAGAGCAGTTATGTTCAGTGATTCATGTTACGGTTTCCAACTGCAATAAAGCGGCTTTAGTCAGATTAAAAAAAAATAAAGAAAAAATACAGTGTTACGAGACAGAGGTGCAATCACACACTGTTAAATAAGCGGATGACATCTCCCCAGTCCTAACTTTGCTGTGCTAACAATGGTGCCACGCAGGAAGAGCCAGCTCATTAGAGGCAACGGTGGCACAACCTTTGCTGCCCCAGAATGCCCAGCACTTGGCAAGAGTAGCCAGGTGAAGCAGCACCACCTCAAAAGCGGGAAAGAAAGTAACCTCTTGCAAAAGTAATACATGCCTGGCACAGAGAGAGGAGTCTTGGAAACTAGGAAATGCATGATGCCTCTGTTCATATCCTAATTGGGCATAAGGTTTTCTATACACGTTATGTACTTGGTGGCTATTGCCCAGTTCTCCTTACTGCTCTCTGCTCTTTGCCACAGTAAGTCAGCATCACTCAGGTTCCCGCACCACACTTGTTTTCACAGCTCAGTTTTCATCTCATACTTTGCCAGGATCAATGATCATCACCATCCTGCTAAAGATTATGTCCCCAAAAGATTAACCCTTTGTCATGGAAAGGGGATCCAATACAGACATGAGATGACATGCTTGGACTGCCCCTGTTCTGGTGGGTCTCCCATAAACCAGGCGGAGAAAGGAAAGCTATCTCCACGGCTTGTCACCACGCTGCTACCCGACGCCTACCTGTTTTGACAGACAGTGCTGCCCCCCTACACCTGAGTGCGTGCCCTATTCTAGACTGCAGCATGCTTTCGAAAATCTTTTTTCTGAATTTCCCCCCTTCCTCCAGGTCTTAAAACACCTCCTAACGGGTAATGTGGCCTAAGTGTTTCTATTAGGGTGATTCAGGGTGTACAGAAATTTGTAACTACCATTTAATTATTGCATACAATAAACATACAAATATGTGTGAGCCAGGAGTTTTCCTTCCAACTTTTCTGCCAAAGCTTAATTATTGTTTTAATTTTATGCAGTACAGGCCACATTCTTTCCCCCACATAATATGGTACATAAATACAACCCCTGTGACATATTTATGGCTTCCCTGATGCAACTGATGGAAAATTTGAGTCGTGTTCCTTAAATGGCACAATCTAGAGAAAGGAAATTGCAAATAATATATTAAAGAACACAGGCTATGACCAGTCATAAAAAATGCTAATAAATCTCTTAACAGCAATGAAAATTCAGTCAAAGGATAACAGGATAAAAGAAATAACTTGTCTATTTTTCCCACAGATGTCTTTAAGCTCTGCAGACTAACCCAGCAAACCTTACAAAGCACCTTAGACCCTCACATTTTAATTACAGCTCAGGTGATTCAGAGGAATCACCACCCAAAAATTCTGCAATTCAAAATGGAACACCACGGTTTTTCAAAAGAACACTGCCGTTTTTCTCTAACTCCCGTGTTTATCCATCCAAGAGCCGTGAACTTACACTGGCTTTGCAAAAGTCATGTGCTACAAAGCTCTGAGCATCCATAGCAGCTGATGCTGTTACCGCAGGCAGAGCACATGCACACCCTCCTTCAGCCCCTCCAACATCACCCTCCCACCCATGCAGCTTGTTCACATACAGCTGGAAGCTATCGCACTCGCTTCTTCAAAAGCATAATGGGTGGCAGATGCTGAGATTTTTTGTTATCAGTCAAGGCTGATAAACAGCCCCTGTCTCCAGCAGTTGTCTACTAGGACAAACAAAGCTTTACATAGTACCACATCAGTACCTTGCTTTTAGCAGACAGGGTAGAGAAGTAAAAGCACAAGAATACCACAAACACCGCCCTGTACCTGAGCTCACACCCACATCCCACAAAAATTTGGTCCTTGAAATCAAATTTGTTAAAGGGAGACAGGAAGGCAAGAAAGCTTGAATAGAGGGAAGGACTGGGGAGTAAACCTCCCTCCTCCTCCTCTCCATGTCTTGTGCTGGGCAAGGGGGGACTGTTCAACAGATACCTTTGGCTTTTAAGTTTTAAATGCAGTGAAGCACAGTTTAAAACTTAAATCAGGCATCATTTAGTAGAATTAAGCTGAAAAACCAGCAACAAACAAGCAGATATTCTGCAGTGTCATTTGTTTTCTGTTCATGCCACGCAGCTGTGCTTTCTTGAGAGTAAAAGATCTGAAAACCAGAACAGAATGAAAACAAACCAAACCCAAACCCAAAGCCAGTGGCCTCCTGTTAGGGGTTCCATCAAGAATCTGTCATTTGAGTACAAGCACATATCTACTTGCAATTTCTTTTTTGCATGTCAGTGTTTTCAATCTCCTGTAAAGGAGACAAGATTTCGACAACTGGTCCCACCTCATACAGAGCACATGCCTAAATCCAATGAATTCAACGCAGGGTTAAAATTAATTCTTAAAGATTTCAATTTAGTAGACTTAAGCATATGCCTAAACACTTTTCTTCAATCCTATTGGTTATAGGAGTATTTTTCCTAGAAATGTAATTTGTCTGTGTACATTTGTAGGAAAGCTGTATATATAGAGTCATATACATATATACCTGTAGAAACCCTCTTCTGAGAGGCTCGATGTGCTCTACAGTTCTTACCCTCTGGGTGGGTTTATCATCCACCTAAAAAGGGCTCTAGATCAAGCACATTTAATATGTAGAACAGGAACAATACAAAGTCTGTCCCAGGCCTAATCTACAAGCAAATTTCACTGTGGAAATTTTTCTGAGAACCGTCATTTTCTGAATTACAACAGCTAATTTAAATGTACATATGCATCATAATAATTCAATTTACTGTAACAAAAAAAAAATCACAGGTATGATTCATATTTGAAAACATTTTAACATACTTTTTCCAATCTACAGATTACTAAAATGTACTGGTCTACATAATTCAGAAGCTGCAAAACAGAGCCAGATAATAATGACTTTCACCAGCAAATGAGTGGCTTTTTTAAAAAAAGGAGCAAAGCCCTATAATATGCTGTTTTGGTTACAGCTTGATAGATTTGAATGCTGCCAGAGAGTGTGAGCGATAACAGCGGCCACTTCCCTCCTAAAAGAGGAAGCGCACTTATGATTTCATTCCCTGGGTGCATCAGGAAAATGCAAATAGAAAGGACAAGTTGGAAAGATTTGCTTTCTGGCCTTGATTTGTTTGTTGTTCCCCTCCCCTCAAATACTTGCACAAAAAAAGCTCTTCTTTTTTGAAACAGTTACTTCAGCAATGACCTAAATATTCTGTAGTAGGAAAGACACCTAATATAAATACATGCTCTTTAAAACAAACAAATACACAAAAGAAGTTCTTGATGTCAGAGAAGAGCCTAAGCTGCAACTGTTGGCTCCTTAGCTCCTCCCAGCTCAACCTTCCCCAAGTTTAACATGTTGGGAATGAGAATTTGGCTTAGATTAATCTCTAATGCATATACTTCATAGCTCTTACTCTTAGAAACACATTTATCACCATTAAATTCATCTTGTGTGCAGGCCATAAAGAGAAAAGTTAAAATATATCAAGGTGAGAGAAGATTAAAGCTTGGATGAGAATTTCACCGAGTAGATGCGTTGGAGTTCAAAGGCAATGTTGTTCAGGGCTTACAGACAGATTTATAGCCAAAGTAATAACGGCAAAAGTTGAAGGAAAGTTCAGGTTTCAAGGGCAAACCACTGCAGACAACTACTGCAACAGGAGTTCGCACACTGCAAACATTATGCAACATGACGGCTGAAATAGGATGAAACAATTCCTTACGTTTTATCTCTTCGTGAAATGTGCTTCAGAAACAGGCAAATAAAACAAACACACCCATTCACAGGTACAGACCTATAACAACCTTTATGGCTGTGAACAAGTCTCTATTGTTTAGGGGTGAGGGGGGGAATCAGAAAGATTTTAGGTGAATCTTTTCCCTACCCTTCCATTCACTGGCACACTTCTGCCTTAGTAGTATTACAGCAGGAAATGAGATTTCTTCGTGGGAAAACTTAATCATACATATTAAAAAATTCTAAAATTCAAAATTATAATTTTTTCATAGTAGTTAAGCACATTCTGTGTTTTGGGTTATGCTAATCAAGTACACATTTTTTTGAGGGACAGAGAGTATGTGTGAATGGAAGAGATGCATACAAAAAGACAATGCGTTGGAAGTCTGTGCTGAACCCACCTGGTTGCCCAGCTGCCCCTGCTGCCCTTCTCCCACTGGCCCGTTTTGTCTACCTGTTGTATTTTGGATGACATACTCCTTGTGTGGGATGATGAAATACACCCTGGCATCTTTTATTCTACACGCTGGAGCCTCACGAGATTTTCTAAATACTACCATACTAAATAACATACATTCATTCAAGATTTCCATTGCTTACAGCTCATACATTCTCAGCTGAAACATGTCAGTTTTATGTATGGGTATTTAGTATTATACTCAATAACAAAGTTATTTACTCTAATTAGCAATTAAATGGATTCAAAGCACCACTCCTCCAAGTTTCACCATACTGACATGGCGGCAGAACTGATGACTCTCCTCAAATTTATACAAATTCTGCTGAGCTGTTTAAGACAATAAATATTTGACTATGTTCCTCATATCATTGTTACATGACATTTTCTCAGCTGCTTCAATTTAAACTACCCAGAGCCTGCAACAGACACAGATTTCCTCAAACCAAGTGAAAAAATGGCAGCACCATGTGATTTAGATTTTAATGCAATTGTATACAAGCTAATGATCTCTAGGGCAGATCTGCAAACAACAGACCTGACTCATCACTGTGTTACTCTAGTTTTGATATTAAAAGAGTTACATTGGAATAAATCTGGAGTGTTGAAGTTGCAATTAGGCTCAATATAATGATTTTGATCCTGTTAATACCATTTATATTTTCGATTTCTTGAAAGTGATTTTTTTTTCTTAAGTACGATAGTCTTTATCAGCAGAAAATGGGTAGTGGAGACAATCTGAATTATTTTCATACTTAATTTAGGATTTGTCATTGTTCCTGGCATGCAAACACATCTGATGCTCTCTGAAGACATTTCTAAAGCACTCCTTTTGAATGCAAATGCACTCTCATATCACAGGTAGAATGCACAGGGCTGCCTTTACTCACCATTGCTCAGCTTTTCTCATCACAAGCTCCTATTACCATCTTCCAAGCTTGGCAAAGCTCTGTCTGAAATTTCACACTGCTGTGCCACCCCCTACAACTGACACTCCTGGCATGTGGTCTTACAAATAGTCTGGTCATTTTTAAGAAATAGAGTGTGGAAAGATGATTTCCATATTATACATTCCTACAGCGACTGTATGTGATGTGTTGGAACACCCCAAGCCTCTGAAACGCCAGCATAATGCTTCCTGATGGGAATGGAGAGCTGAGGGGGTAGGTGGGCTAGGGAGAGTGGTTTGCTGCTAAACTGACTTTTCCTGTTTCTGGGAGTGTGGAGGGAATCCAACATGACAACAAACATTAAAATTCAAATTAAAAAATCTGGAATTTCACATGGGATTACTAGAATCTGATAGCTAACTCGAGTTCTACTCACACAGAATTTCTTCACCTCCAGGGCAGCATCACTGGGCAAAACTTTCTGTACGTGGTCCTAGTGGATACGTGGACAGCAGGAGCCCTCTCTGAGCTGTCTTCTGTGGCCTGAACAGCTGAAGGGGAGGTGGCAAGTTGTGGTGGAACCTGCTGCCATTCTCCATCCATCCATCATCCTACTCCTCACAACACTGCTTAACATATTTAGAGAATAGGCCTGCAGCAGCATACCACTCATGGCTTCCTTCCTGTCCTCCTCCAGCTCACCAGATCCAGCTAACACATGTTCTCTGGACATCTCCAAACTACACATGACAACTCTTCCCCCCATGTCGCTTGCTCTTTCAATGAATTCAGACACAAAGGGGAGGACAAGAAGCAGCGACATGGGGGCCTTTAACCCCAGCCCACTCCTCCCCACACACCTCCCAGCTTCACGCTTCATCCTTCTGTCCTCATGCTTTATGTTATCCACTCGTGGTTTTATGACCACCATCTGCACAGGACATCATTGATGTCAAACAAGATGAGGAGAAAACCAAGTGCAGCTGAACCACGAAGCGGTGTGGCTGTGCTTCGGAAGGAACTACAAAAGACCACAATGGGTCTGGGTTTATTGCGTCTTACTGATTCTTTATCAAATACACTTTGTCCATAAACAGCCTTTTCCAGCTCCCTCCACCCCCAGCTGCCAGGCTAATGCAGTTCATAGGTGTAAATGAAAGCATCATTTGGCCTGCAGAAAAGCTATTATGAACAAAGATTTATCTATATTTTCGGATCCCAAAGTCAATCTATTAGGCTGGCAATTAAAAAATTCCATCTGGGAGCAACAAAGCAAAGCTGAGCAATTCACTCACCTCTTCTATGTACTTGCACACCTTATTTCTATAGGAAAGGGAATCCCATCAACCCAGTAATACAGATGATTTCAAATAAAAAACTAGAATGAAAGAACTTGAATATGTACTAAAGTCCTTATAACAACTTCTACATGTTTGTGTTTTCAGATCCCTGAAAAGATTCAGGTAGTACCTTGAGGCACTCAGTTCACTACTATATGTGCATGTATATTCACATGTAGATATATATATAAAAAACACACACACCAGAACATAAAAAGTATGAATACAAGGGAAACATGTGAATCACCCTCTCCTTCCTATATACATACTTCACTTATTTTAGTGGCAGTAACATGCCACAGTGACACAAAATATTTATTACTATTTTATTTTAAACAAAAGGAAAGACACAAAAAAGATGAAGCTACGAGCTGGAATTAATATTGTTCTACTTATATTAAGAACAATGCTGTGATTAATAGCACAGAAAAAAATATTTCTAGAATTCTACAATTTGGGCAGGCATACAATAATTTCTTAATACAAAATATAAACAAATTTCAACGTGATTTAGCTACAAGAGGATACATTTCCTTATCTGGGCATTGGTAAATATGCAGGTGAAGGTTTTCAAGAATAAGTGAGTTTATGCAAGCCCATACTTAGATACCACAATAAATGACTTGATTCATTACAGTGTCAAGCAGGCAGCTGAGCTTAGTGAAGACAATAAGGCCATTTCCAGCCCCCAAAAAAGGATGGCATTTTTTGTCAACTTTTTCTTTTATATTTTATTTACAGTTTGGGATATGGCAATTTCAAAATTACATATTAAGTTCTTTAATGTGAAGAATGGCCAGTTGTTCTTTTATTAGTCAAGTATCAGTTCGATGCTGAGCTCTCATTATGTTTTAATAGTTTCTGAAAAGTCTCCTTTTACTATCAGCCTCGTATTTTGAACACTAATTTTAATCTTTTTCTTAATATGATTACAAAAAGAAAAAGGTCAGACACAAATGTCAATCCCATTTTATGCTTGTACAGCATGTATAAACATACATATTTTTATTTATATATTTATTAAAAACTCCACTTTGACCGTTTTCTTTTCAACCAAATTTTCTGATCTATTAAACCACTTAAGTCTGTCTTATTTTCTCCTCTTATCAGCTGTCTCCTTCCACTTCTTCTGTGCTCCTACTCTCAAAGGAAACTGTCATTCAGTGAACTGGGGTTTAAAAATGAACCACCCTTCTACCTGTGGGTCTGTGAACATCAGGCACAGAATATTTTGCTTTTTTTAATCTAAAATCTTGGTGACATTGGTGCAACAGATGAAATGCTAAATTATGAAAACAAATTCTTTAACTCAGTACTTAATCCAAAGTACAAACTCCCCAAATATTAAAAGCACATTCAGAATTACGCACAGCACAAAAGAATGCTTCCCACTGAATTCCTTCTGCTCCCTGTCAACTCAGCCTTTTTCATTCCACCAGCATTGTCAGCAAAGCCAAAGGGAATTTTGCCAGGGTAAATACTGCTAAATGGGGTCCCCCATCCACAGATATTTCACTTTTCCCCTGGTACCAAACCATTTCTGATGCCAACTGCCTGTAAGATTAAATGGATTTTTTTTCCCCCTAAGTACTCACAGTTTTGAGACAAACAGTGAGCCCTTGGGCATAAGAATAGGCCCATACCATTTTGACATCTTGGATATTTCTTAACTAATTAAGTTAATCACATAAACAATGACTGAGTAAAAAGCTACACACAGCTTTCCAAAATCATCCTTTGTAGGAGTGGGAACAGCCACCCAGACCAGACTTCCTAGGGAGCATTCAGTTTAACCCATCCTCTAAACCCATCACGAGTTAGTTGTTTACTTTGGTTATGCTTTTACTCCCCTGTCCAGGGGAGACCTTCTGTTTGTTTTAAATCTTATTCAACCACACATAGATTCAAAACTGCAACCCCAAAAAAGCCTGTAGACAAGCACTAGGGGGAAGAAAGCTTAAAGAGTTTAGAGTAACTAGATCCACTCATGTACCCCATTTCCCAAAGTGCTGATACTCCTTTTGCTTTGCATCTCCTTCTTGTCCTTTCAAAAACCTCAGAAAAACTTCCTCAAAAAGCGAGTTGATAAATCAAGGAAGATGCTTTCCTTCAGTGTTGTGAGACAGAAGCAGGCAAACAATACCAAAGCAGAGACTCAAAGACCTGGGGTATCAGAGCAATGAGAA
The DNA here is from genome assembly GCF_949628215.1 of Phalacrocorax aristotelis. Classification (NCBI taxonomy): domain Eukaryota; kingdom Metazoa; phylum Chordata; class Aves; order Suliformes; family Phalacrocoracidae; genus Phalacrocorax; species Phalacrocorax aristotelis. The sequence continues at coordinate 23,023,784 of NC_134282.1, read as the reverse complement.
ATGGACTGACTTTATCCTTCCAAGCATATCCCAGCTCAAGAGACACCAAGGAGAGCAGGCAGTGACCATCCGGAGTACTTCCCCAGGAACTCCGTAAAGTGCAGCTCTTGAGTGCGCTGCTCACTCAGTACATCCACGACGCTAGCGATGGAGCGGAGACCTGGAGCCCTCCATCATCTGCACCTCCTGGTTTCCTTTGCAGACACTCCCAGGACTGCAGGCGCAGAGGGAGGCTGGGCATGCTCCCTCCTGCCGATCCCCCGCTGAGGAAGACTGGGAGAGCAGGAGACTAAGGAAAACATTACTAATTGACAAAGACAAAAGCAACTTGGGAGCGGTAAGCACTACACCAAGATTGGGGGGCGGGGGGAAGTCGAACAAAGGAAAAACAAAGGCTTTTTTTTTTTCCTTTCTCTGTGTTACAGTTTAGTGTAATGTTTTTGATACAAACCTTATACTTTACATCATCTGTGCTATTAATGACATATTTGTATGTCGATGTCATGCATTTCATAATCTGAATGAATCTTTTTATAATATATACTTCAATTTTATTTACTGATGCAAAATTAGAATTCTGGGGTTTGTATATTCAGGATCCTGGTACCCATTGAAATATGCATTTTACTGTCTCTAAGAACTTTCCAGCTTAGTAATAAGCGAGGGCAATGTTTTCATATAATTTGCTTTATTGATATATCTTCCAAAGAAAAATCAGGACTGTATATTATTCAGCACTGCCTTTCCCTTCTTAGGTAACAACAATTAAAACTGACCTTCCAGGACATTCTTCCCTTTGAAACATCAAAGCCATGTTAAAATTGTTCAAAATTCTGGACCTCCCTCCCATACAGCTTAGAACAAGGACTTCTATGCTTGAGCAGAAGCAAACTTCATAGAGAGCAACTTGTATCACTGCTGGAAGATGTCACAGAAGAGCAAAGGTCGCCCTGCAGCGAAAGCAGACCGCAGCTCTTGTGTGCGGATTTCCAGTATGAACTAGGACTCAGCGCACTGTGTTTGTAACCTTCCAGCACAATGTGACATTTTTTAGAAGCCAGTTGTGCATAATACTTCTCATTTCATCAAATTCATGCTTGGGGTGATCCATATGGATTTAGCAATTCCTACTGACAGAAAAGGACACAAAATTTTGCCTGTTCCAAAACCTTCTGTTCCTATTCTGTGCTCAGTAGTCACAGCAGGGCTGAATCCTGGCTTTCAAATATGTAAAGCTCAATTAATTTTATGTGCATTTTTCATTATGGGCTTTGGCCAATTTCAGTGAAAGATTCAGCTTGACCATTCAAACATTAAGACTCACAAAAATTATTTCCTTTGAGGCTATTTAGAATATCTAAATGAAATATCTCTTCATTTTGGGAAGTACTTTATGGAGACATCCTGGTTACAGAATTTTGTTAATGGAAAATCATTTTCAAGAAGTCCTGAAATGAGAACATGATCCCAAATAGTAATCCATGGACTAGAAAACACCCACAAATCTAGAGAGTTCAAAAGGTTGAGTTGCTTGTTAACCACAGAACAAGAACATAGAACAGACCAAAGTTGTCTTCTTACACAACTGCCACCCTCTGTTGCAACTACCATATCTCTTTTAAAGGCCTGCTCTGAAATCTTGTCTCCTCAAATTCCATTTATAAAAGCTATACACCTAACTCTTATTTTTTTATTTCCACTTCATAGTAGCAAGGTATTTCCAATTGTTCGCTCTAAGATATAATATGCACGGACTTCTTCCCCTTTCCAGGCTTTGCCATGCCCCTGGCAGCAGTGATGTAGTTCTTTCCCAAGATACCGGTGTTAAACCACACCACTTCCCACCAGAATTCTAAGCAAAATGGGACTTGAGGCTCCTCTTACAACAAATGCGTCACTGGGGGAAGAGGTACAATAGAGGATTTATCAGTAATAACAAAACATTTCGAGAAAAAGGACTTTACATGCATTTCTATCTTCCATAAGTTCCCAGTTCCTAGTAACCCTCAGGTGCTGACAGCTCTCACACCTCTTTGTTTCAGTGCTGTTCTTCCAAATAGCTATTGCTGTCTCGCTCCTGAAAACCCAATTTCAGAGCCAAAGTTATGATTTTCTGTATTTGCTTTCCATTGCCTATCCTGGCCAAAGCTGAGCTTTAGAGAAAGTGAAGGCAAACATCACCCCATAGAAAGTCCTTAAAGGGCAATGCCAAATTTTTGGTTGAAAAGTAGCCATACTGACACCTGAAATGTTTTTTGGCTTTCCCATTCTTCCAAACATGCCTCCTGGGCAACATGGTACATTAGACTTACAATAATTACAATTACAAAGGCCACAGATACACTGCTACTATACAGCTAAACCCATTGCCATACAGATGAAACATCCATAATAGATTTCGAATCCAACACTAGAACTTTAGTGTTCATGTCCAAACTAATTACATTTGTATGCACAAAGTAATTTAGAGCCCATGAAGCAATGAAGCTGAAGGAACAACACAGAATACAAAAAGTAAGCAAACCGGCAGCTCTCTGATGCCTCTGCCTCTTTTCAGGATCCCTGAAAGCTGCCTCTTGCTCTACACAAGTTGTGCTCTGCAGACATAACACAGCGTATGATGTTAAACCTCCAGAGCCTCAGTAAACTCTACCTACCACAGCATTAAACCAGGTGTTTGGGAAGCTCTGCTCGAAAGAGCTAAAACTAAGGCCTGTTATCAGAAATTCAAATAATCATGATTCGCCTAAGTGCCATAAACAATTAATGATGCTGGAAATTCAGTATTTTTTTTTTAACAACTATGATGCCCCCTCTGCATCTACCATTTCCAAGAATTTAAAGTATCACTTCAAAAAACTGAAGTTCATCTGATAAGAGCAAAATAGCACTGTTCATTCAGTGTCAGAACACTTTAAATCTTACACAAGTCTTTAACCTTGGCTTTTAGAAACAAGAACATAAGTTTCTAGGTGCGCCTATGTGACTCCATTCTCTCCAGCAGAAAAAGGCTATTTATTACCACTCAACTATGAGCTTTCTGCAGTGCAGGGAGCCCCAGTCAGGCATCAGTGCCAGCTGCCTTTGTCAGAGAGCTGTGACTCCATTCCCAAACACATCAGCCTACCCCAGCAGGTTAAGAGCCATATTACATTTTTCACTGGGATGTGGTCTGCAATGTAAATGAAATTGCTCTCTAAGCTTGTCTTCAGAAAGCACTCTCAGGAACCCAGATCAGCCATTTCCTTCTAGAAGCCTCTCATTCCCAGAAGAAAAGATAAAAACTAAGCTTCCCTAGCAGTAAGCATCTGCCAAGAAATTTTAAGTGTTCCCATCCAAACCCACCTCTCTTTTCTTAAGCTTTCCATTTCTTGCTGTATTATAAATCACTCCAGGGAAATACCATGGACTCTGAATGTTTCAGTTATGTTCCTAAGCAGTAAACCATCAAGTTTTGCTAGCCTCTTTAAAATAAAAGTGTGGTCTATCTGCAAAAGCAAATTATATATTGCTTTTTCTATATTAATTATATGTTAACACAGATTAAAGGCCATATTAACAGGAAGTTCAACTAGCCGTTATTATGGAAAACTGCTATACTTGAAACAGAACAAATATCACAAACATTGAACAAAGCTTTGGAAAATGCACCAAAATGCTATGCAAAGATTAGTTTACTTGGCTCCAAAATGACTTTTCAAATAATAGCAAGTTTTTTTTAAATTTCAAATATAAGAACATTGGACATATTTCAGGTCAGAGACATGTCTGTGGTCAGACAACAGGCAGTACCTTTCAAAATGCTGGAGCTCTGGTACAAGACAGTAGGTGCACTTTCTCCCTTGCAAGACCTTCTACACATACATCCTCCAATTTTGGCCTGTGATTATTCATTCCTTTACTAACAATCTCCTCAACAAATCTTTTGTTCCAGGAAGGTCACTGTAGGTTAAGAACAATGCATTAACGTGCTTTCAAAGTATTTATAGAAAGATGTTGTAGAAAGGAAGGAATGGCTTAAATACAACTGAGACTGTGCATCACTAATGGGATTTTCTGCAGAAGTTGAGCATTTTGACAGGTCATCAGCCTGGGAGCAGAGTTCCAAAACCGGAGACACAAAGTACCACCAGCAAGTGATAAATACTTTCACGAGGCATCAGAATCACACAGAATCACAGAATGGTAGGGGTTGGAAGGGACCTCTGGAGATCATCTTGTCCAACCCCCCTGGCTTGAGCAGGGACACCCAGAGCAGGGGGCACAGGAACACGTCCAGGCAGGTTTTAAAAGTCTCCAGGGAAGGAGACTCCACACCCTCCCTGGGCAGCCTGTGCCCCTGCTCTGTCACCTTCAAAAGTAAAAGTTTTCCTCAAATTCAGGTGGAACTGCCTGTGTTCTATCTTGTGCCCATTGCCCCTTGTCCTGTCGTTGGGCACCTCTGAAAAGAGACTGACCCTATCCTCTTGACACCCACCCTTTAGATATTTATAAGTATTGATAAGATTCCCCCCTCAGTCTTCTCTTCTCCAGGCTGAACAAACTCAGGTCTGTCAGCCTTTACTCATAAGGGAGATGCTCCAGTCCCCTGATCACCTCTGCAGCTCTCCACTGGACTCTCTCTCCAGTAATTCCCTGTCCTGGAACTGGGGAGCCCAGAGCTGGACACAGTACTCTAGATGTGGCCTCACTAGGGAGAGTAGAGGGGGAGGATAACCTCCCTTGACCTGCTGGCCACACTTCTTTTAATGCATCCCAGGACACCATTGGCCTTCTTGGCCACAAGGGCACAGTGCTGGCTCGTGGCCAACTCACTGTCCACCAGCACTTCCAGGTGCTTCTCAACAGAGCCACATTCCAGCAGGTCAGCCCCCAGCCTCTGCTGGTGCATGGAGTTGTTCCTCCCCAGGGGCAGGACCTTGTACTTGCACTTGCTGAATTTCATCGGGTTCCCCTCGGCCCAGCTCTCCAGCCTCTGTCCAGGTCTCGCTGGATGGCAGCCCAGCCTTCTGGTGTATCAGCCGCTCCTCCCAGCTTGGTATCATCAGCGAACTTGCTGAGGGTACACTCTGTCCCTTTGTCCAGGTCACTGATGAACATGTTGAACAGGACTGGACCCAGCACAGACCCCTGGGGAACACCGCTAGTTACGGGCCTCCAAACTAGGCTCCAACAAGGACCTACAAAGCACTACAAAAAAAATCATTATTTCAACACTGTAAAAAGAACCACAGTGCGTTTGGGGAATCTGGACACTCTGTGAATACCAAACCACCACAGACATGAAAACATGGCAGTCACAAAGAAGTTATTCCTAGCTCTGACACATTTCCTACACAATGCTGGCCAAACCACTTACGTTAGTGTAACTGAGTTACCTCTACTGCACGTATATATGGAGAGGAGCTGTGTTCATCACGCTGCACAGCAACATTGAGCCATTTCTGATATTTGTGTTGCACTTAGACCTGACATGTCCCTGGAGGCCTTCTGCTTTGGAATTTAGAGGAATGCTGCATCGCTTGGCTGTGTCTTAAAAGCAATTTGTAAGAGAACATTTAAACGTAGGCTTCTGCCTATGCCCTCTGTTTCAACTGCTGAAGCAGCAAAGATCCAACTCAAGAGGCTGAGCTAGGTGCAATGTTTGTCTTGCCACAGCTCATGTTTGGAATGTGCTGGACATGAGATGTGGTAAAAACTGGCAGACAGCCCTGCCAAATATTGCATGTGCATAATACAGGCCTGAATAGCTGAGAAATCCCCATGTGAATGAAAGGCCAACAAGTACATATTACCATAATAAACTCAAGTGACATGAAATACATCCAGAGCCTTGTCCAGAAGCAAATACCCTCAACGGAACCGTGCAAGGAGTTTGGCAGATTTTTTTGCCCACACGCATGACAAGCACGGCTCAGAGTGGACCCTCTGTCCTGTTAGCAACATTTGACAATGCATCGCCATTATCTGCCTTCCTCACTGGGAGAAAAAAAAAAGCCTAAAACATTTCCTTTCCAAAGCACATATGTTAAAGACCAATATCAAAAGAGTTGTAGGTTCTCCTATTGCTGTTGCTAAGAAAGGAAAGTAAAAAGCAAGTCAGTAAAAGGAGGTGACCTTTCAGCCAGACTGGCTTCCATTACAGCAGTTTTTACATAGTGAGAAAAATCTCTGAAGATATTAACAGAACAAGCACTTGCAGTGCCTCTTTAAGTTTCCTCACTTAAAAACAATACCAAGGAAAGAAGTTGAAAAAAAAAAAAAACAAAAAACAGCTATGCCACTCGGGAGGCACTTAATGCATTAAGTAGCATGTTTGTTTCTTTTTATCAATAAAAATGAATGGTTGAGACCCAAATACTTCTGTATTTTTCAAGAATATAGAAGAGGTGCTACAATATCTTAGCTGGATAAATAAACTGCAATATCCGATTGCCATTTGAAGAGCTGCAGAGTTTAGTATGTTTATCCTGTGGGGCCGTTCATGAGGGTTACACACAACACACATTACTGGGACAGAAGTCACGCCCACTGTGACCAAACGGTGGAACCACCTTGTTCTGCACAGAGGGAGGGAGTGGGGCTTTTGGGAACACCCTGGGGTATGAACACCAGGAACACTCTGCTCCCCACCTCCTCCAGCAATGCACATACACTCCCTGCCCACCCTGCTGCAGAGCTGTAATGGAAAGCTGGGAAGAGCTATGACAAACCACCACAGCTTGACTCACTGCAGGTTTCTCTAATCTAAACTAAAGCTTTACCTTTATTTACACTCAGCCACTGCTCATGAACACTGTCTTCATATTCCACCTATTAACAAGCCAGTGGCAGCCATGGTCTGAATTATTTACCAACAGCTCTGCTGTCAGCATCCTTGCCTTTGATCCACTATCACCATATTTAGAAAAAAGAGGAGAGACAAGGTTACTTGCCAGCACCAAGAGCTAGCCTGAGAACCCCTGGCAAAGTTCTTAGTGCTAACTTAGTAGCAAAAATGCCTGTCAAATTAATTATTCATATGATTAATACCCTTCTTAGTGTGGTTTATCATGACAAGCTGGAAAGAATCACAGTGGGTCTTCATGCAGGCAGGAATGACATTGGAGCAGTCTGGTTCGGATGTGCCCAGCCTAATTCCATTATTAAACCATTCAGTCTTGAGGAGTGAAGCTAAACGTCACTCATTCCACTTAGTCAGACTTAAGTGCCTGGAAAAAAAAAACCCTCTTCCTTCAGCAGCTTTCAGCATATTTGAATAAAACTAACTGTGAAATATACTGAGAGCATAACAGATGGCTTGTTCTGAAAACAGGCAGCAAAACGTGTCAAGGGGATGGACAGAGAAAGTGTCTTTCAGCAGTGAATTATGGAGGGTGAGTCAAAGGCAAAGCTCAGCCATACCCCTAGCTCCTTCTAGTTTGTAACAAGAAAAACAGCCTTCAATTTCCCAGATTTGCTGTAAGATGAAATCCCTAATCCAGTTTCCTAGTACAAAACCATTAAATTGTAGTATATGGTAAATGAATGGATTACGTTAGTAGACTTTGAATGTTTCTAACATTTGTATGGAATAATGCGACATTGAAGCCTGATTTAAGATTGACTGAATTTAGCTTGGATGGAGAGATTGAAAGAATTTATACCACAGACCTTGTTAAAATGAAAGCAGTAATGGGGAGATGGTTGTAACTCTCAGCACGAGGAGCAACTGCCTAGGAAACTTTATTTCCAAAGTGGTTTAAGATGAATATCAGAAACGAGCTGTTAAATAACCTCCCAAACCAGAATATGGAAGTTTCATCATTTCATTCTTGTATAATAGGAAGGGCTGGGGGGAAGATGCTAAAACCACTCAGCCCAGAACAAGTGAGTCTTCTGGCAGACGAACAGAAGACATTTTAAAAAAGAGAAGGAAAAAAAAAAAAAAAAGACTAGGTCATTGAGTTTAGTATCTTTCTAATGTAAATAATGCAATATAGACTACTTCATTAACTGATCAAGCCTTATCTTGGAGCAGCCCAAGTTTCTTTCCCTTTTAAAAAGAGTAGAACAGGTCAGACATAACATCTATAATTAGATTGGGTAAACTGGAAAACGGATAAGCAAAGAATTTTGGTTTTCCATCCTCCTTCATCACTCAAACAGGCACCGGAAAATGAAACACCAAATATACAGCTATAATGTAAATAGAACTATCATCTGACCTACAGAAAAGTCACTCTGCATTTCCGCAGTGAACTTTTGGCTGGCTTCTGTTCAAAGTCCATTTAAATTAGACTGGGTTTGGTTGTTTGGTTTTTTTTTTAAAGATCACTGATGAACAGTGGAACCTAACAAAACATATAATCTTTTTAATGATTTTTTTTTCTTTAAATTTACTCTTGCTATAAAATGTACCTGCTATTACCACAGACCACTGCAAAATATGCCTTTAGAGCAGATTTCGTGTTGTCTTTGTGCTAGTTTGCAGCACCAGAGCACACTCCAACCTGAGTACAGGTAACTTGCTGCGGCGAGGGCAGAGCTGGGTGGGTGACACAGGGCTGCCTGGAGAGGCGGCTCCTCTTCCTGGGCAGATCCAAATCCTGGTCCTGGAGGTCTGCTCCATGCCCACTTCCCCTGTCTGTTAAGCTTATGGATGAGTGACTACCTCCCAAATTAAAGCTTGCCTCTTCCCTGCTCCAGAGGGAAAGGTCATTCAAAGGCAGCAGGTCTCAAGGTATAAACTGTTTTTTTGGGAACCTTTAAATCCCATCAGAAATTGCCTGGTTGGCTAAACAAAGCTATGGCCTTCAATTTAAATTTTGTACATACTACATGTCTTCAGATCAGTTCACAAACTACCATTTCTTTCCTCTGAAAGGCCAGGCTGCGGGAGTGCTGTGTGGCACTGGATGATGGCACATCACATAGTGCAGCCCCTCAGAGTGTGAGCCCGGCCAGCAGCTCCTGCCCGCTCTTGGGGGTACAGACGGGTGCCCCAGCCCCACTGCGAGACACCATCAGCGGTGCGTGAGCGGCTGCATCTCTGAAATGCAGCTGGCACAGCAAGAAAGTGGCACTGCACTGCCTAAGCAGGAAGTCCTCTTCCTATTAAGAGACTTTTTGTTCTCCTGGAAGTCTTTTACACAGCAAAAAAAGAAAGAGGAGAAAAGCCCCTGTCTTTTATATGCACCCAGCCGCACCCGTGCGCGCGCTCAGGGGCGATGGCAGTGGCTGAAGTAACTGGTAATTACAATGTTTCAGAAATGGCTTGATTTCAAGTTGATAATATGCTTATAACTATTAGCTTCTTCCACTACCAGATGGGCTGTATAATGTGAAAAACAAATTACAAAACACTTCCCAGGGTTGCTTAAATGACTGACTTTAGCTGCAGGCATCTAGCAAGTTGTGAATGATTATCGATGTAAGGGCACAACTCTAGCAGGGACCACAGTAATTAGTCTTTACAAAATTCAGTGGAACATCATCAGGGAAAAGAACAACAAACTAGGTAATTTATACACCACAATTAAACAATTGTTAGAACTTGCCAAAATTTAAACCAGACAGACAAATACAGCATATAACATGCAGCACTGGTGGATTTATAATCTTATCTAACAGAACCACTTTTCTTCTGTAAGAAAATATCGATTAAGCATAGCAAACAATACACAATTTTGTCAGCCTAAATTACCACTCCTACCTACTATCAAGTGTCTTTCTCCACTGTTCCTCCTGTGCTATGAAATAATGTAAGTGGCCCCCCTTTCTCTTTTTATCTGTGCCAACGCTTAATAAAGTGAGCCAGATATCCAAGGAATAAACCAGCTACAAACTATTAAATGAGCTAGTGTCATAATTTCTTAATTTTGACATGCTTTTTGCATGGCAATGATGAATATTACAAAGTGACTTAATTATACACCACATTTAGAAACTTAGTTTGGTAACTATAATTGAAAAATAGATATGCGTGTATGTATACACAGAAAAACATGCAAGTGCCTAGAGAGAAACAGAAAATAAATATTTTTGAAGCTCAACATAAAATGAGTCTGGAAGAAGCATGACTCTTTCCAACCTAAAAAACAATGAACTAAGGAATCCAACAGCATAGTCCTATTTCAGCTGGTTATTGTAACTGCTTTCTGCCCGCACAGACCTCTGGCACCACAGAGGTAACAACAGTTCAGGCAGCACAGCACCCCCCAACACCAATTCAACCCGTCCAGTGCTCTTTAAAACCTGCATGTGCTCCTGATGTTAAGTGGTCTTTCTGCATGGAGAAATGTCTAAATACTTCTCAACTTGAGAGTGACAGTGGAAATGAACAATTTGATCTTGGAGGTAATGGAAATGCAGCAGTGGAAGTGAAGGCAGCAGCGATGCGGGTAGAACAATTTCTTAGCAAGAAAACTATTCATATTGATTGGATGCACCAGAAAGGCTCTGACTACACGGAATGAACTCCTTACTTTTACTGCCTATGCGTTTGCTGTAGCACTGTGATCAAGCCAAAGCTGGGCTGTTGCACACCAGCAGAGAAACCAGCCCTTCACCTCCGGCCTGGCAGTAATAGTAATAATGATCAACTGATGCAAAACAGAATAATAGAATTGTTTAGGCTGCAAAAATCTTTAAGATCATTGAGTCCAACCGTCAACCTAGCGCTGCCAACACCACCACATAAACCATGTCCCTAAGCGCCACATCTACACATCTTTTTAAATCCTCCAGGGACGGTGACTCCACCACTTCCCTGGGCAGCCTGTTCCAATGCCTGACCACTCTCCCAGTGAAGAAATTTTTCCTAACATCCAATCTAAACCTCCCCTGATGCAGCTTGAGGCCATTTCCTCTTGTCCTATTGCTGCTTGGGAAAGAGACCAACACCCACCTCACTACAACCTCCTTTCAGCTAGTTGTAGAGAGCAATGAGGTCTCCCCTCTGCCTCCTCTTCTCCAGGCTAAACAACCCCAGTTCCCTCAGCCTCTCCTCAGAAGACCTGCTCTCCAAACCCTTCACCAGCTTCATTGCCCTTCTCTGGACATGCTCCAGCACCTCAATGTCTTTCTTATATTCTGAAAGGCCCAAAACTGAACACAATATTCAAGGTGCGGCCTCACCAGCACCCAGTACAGGGGCACGATCACTTCCCTGCTCCTGCTGGCCACACTATTCCTGATACAAGCCAGGATGCTGTTGGCCTTCTTGGCCGCCTGGGCACACTGCTGGCTCACGTTCAGCCGGCTGTAGACCAGCAACCCCAGGTCCTCTTCTGCCAGGCGGCTTTCCAGCCACTCCTCCCCAAGCCTGTGTATGATATAGTATATAACGAATAAAAACTAAGATCCAGCATTGAGCTGACAACATGTTATGCCAATAAATCTCAACTATTTTAGGACCGTATGTAAATGTCACCAGACACTACAAAAGAATTTTGATGTTCCTCCTTCTCCAGTCCAGCTACAGCTTTTCATGAATCAAAAAAAAATTTTGTTAGGGTTCCATTATTCTATCAAGTTAAATAGCTGAAGAATTGTTGAACATAGTGCCTTGAGAAAAAACACAACATGTCACGACCTGGTTCTACCTCCTGCTATCCAGATAGGGTTACTCCGCTATCATCACACAATTCATAGCCTGCCAACCAAAGTATTTCCTTTTAAAGTAAACATCTGAATTACAGATTATAAAGAGCAGTCTGTTTTAGCAGGTGCACTGTCAATCCCTGCCATTCTCAAGTTTTTCCTTACCTACTCAAAGTCGAAAGAATATGTTTCTAAAATTAACAGAGTATGCCAAAAATCCCTCCGCAGCTGCGCTGGGTAAAGCAGAGAGCAGTTTTAAGCTTTAATTAACACATTCAAAAGGATATTCCATCCAGATAAAAACAGAAAGGCAGGTCTCTGTTGCCTAGCCATCCTAGGAAGGGTGCATCAGTGTTTGAACACAGTCTTCTGACCCGCGGAAATTATATCAAACACACAAAATGCAAATACAAAAAGGACAGCAAATGGCAACCCTGCCCGTACCCCTGTGCCGCGCTAACTGGCAGGGTCAGGCCAGAGTGGGAGCACACGTGGAACCAGCTGCCCCGATGTGCTGGCTGCCCCAAAGCGTGGTGCTGCTTCCAGGCTCTGCCCTGGCTACAGTGCCGGGTGCTCCCCGCCCTCATACAGCAACGCCCAGAGGGTCTCACTGAGATCTCTTAAAGCTCTACAGACAAAATTATCCAAATATTGGTGTATCAACTATGCCAATGGCACAAGAGAGAAGTTTAGTAAGTCTGGACAGACAGATACCTGCTGAAGAATTTGAACACTGGAGCTGCTTTATCCATATAATGTAATTATCTCCTAAATTCACCAGCATTTATAGACTTGCAATTAACTCGTTCCCTTCAAACAGGATGGCAGCTAAGTAATAATAGGGGGAGAAAAAAATCCTTAAAGGCCAAGAGAATTAACTGTATCTTACTAAAGCTAGCAAGGTCACGCATTATTCGTGCATGGAGGACAGGAGTACACTCATCAGCTTAGAGGGCTAGAGGGAACCCTGAATCTGAAGCTTTCATAATTTGTAGCCATTAAAAAGGCTAGCTGCATTATTTTAGCTGAAAGCAATGGACAGTTAACTGCTGCGTTCCTCACAGGGCCACATGTAGGCAAAGGGATGGCTTCCAGTTCTCACAGACAGTGCTGGAGCTCCTGTTGCAGAGCTAACACCTGAGCTTGACTGTTCTCCCCTGGATGCAGCAGTGGAACACAGAGGAATATTTAAGCCAACTGACATTCTTAAATGCAAGAAAGAATTCCTGGGTTAGTATAAGACATTAGAGCATGTGGCTATTATACAGCATGCTTTCATGGGCCCTAGTGAGACCATCAGCATTCAATGCTGGCCAATAGACAATCTTTTAAATTAATAAAAACACAGAAAATAGCTACTTTGTACTAAAAGTAGTCTTTTCACTTAAATTATTTACATCCACTATGAAGTGCCAGTCCAAACTAATATTGCATGTTTGCCACCTTCTTTCTAAAAATACACCTTTATATTATAGTAGCTATTATTCCTCTATAGTATAATCATGGAAACTGCATGACTGCACTACTTCTAGCCCATGTGTTAAATAAGTGAGCTCATTTTGTAGAAAATTTCACACCCACATCTGAAATCTGTCGGTTATAATATGGTATTTACTTTTCACCTGGGCTGTAAACTTTTAAAACCACAACGCCAAATCTTGCAGACAAAACTCACATTCACTGAAATCCCAATTGAAAACTGCAGAATTTTGAGCAACAGTATTCATGGTGAAGACAATGTCGGTGATGGAGGACAGAAGAACCCCAAAGAATTATTTCACATTTGTCAATAAGTTCTCTTTAAGGGGATGCCTTCCCCTAAACTAGGCTTTGCAGGCTGACTACTCTTAATTTCTACTACTCCTTTATTCTTTTACATATACTGATATGGGCTGTTTTATGATATGCACCAGTTAAAACATGGAACATGAACAATGACTCCACTAAAATATTCTTCTGTTAACCAACCACATTTCACAAGCCGAGTCTCCAGATCTGATAAACTACTGATCCTTTTTCTCCTTCTTCTACTCTACAAATCTAATGAACTATCGATTCTTCCCTACTTCCCCCATTTTCTGCTTTGGCTATGCATGCTCCTCCTCCACTGTCTGAATCTCCTTTTCTGTACAGCCTTAGGCAGGGCACGAGCTCACCCTTCTCCATTTCAGCCATACCTTTCCGTACCTGCATAGCTGCTGGTCTGTCCCACGACGGGTATGTGGCAGCAAACCTCTCAAGTCAGAAATACAAGACTGGATGTTGAGCTGTGCTCAGCAATGGAAGAGCATTGCAAAGGAGCTGGTTCTCCACCCTGCTGTCAGCTGTCCTACTGCACGCTGGAGCTGCTGCCATACGTACGTGTCACCTCCTGCCCTCCACAAGGCCTGATCACGCAGCCATGAGAAGCACCATACCACCCTGGGGGTGATGCTCCCAGTGAAGCGAGGTGGGAGAGCTACCTCTGCTCACTCCATCCTCCTCACCCCTTCCACACAGCTCAACACAAGAGGATCTTCCCTGCTTTCTGAGGGGGTTGGCAGAACCCAGGTGCTCCAGAGAAAGCCCAGCTGCAGCAGAAAATTTTGTCTCAGTTCTTACTACCATCGACTTACAAAGCAAGTATTTACTGTGCTCTGCAAATAAACTCCAAGTGATTTCTCCAATTCCTTAAAAAGCAAAAATGACGAGCCCAATCCCAACCCATGAGGAAAATATTTAATTTTCACTGAGGCTGTTCAAACCTCTTTGCTTGTTCATCTTTCTATCTATAACAGCTCCTTTCTCCTTCTACTACGAAGGCAGCCAGGGTGCCATGAGCTCCCCACAGCTCCAGCCCCACACACCACCCTGCACAGCGCAGCCACACCAAGGCGTAACACAGCCAGCCCTGGCTGCTGCTTCCCAGGCTGGGGTATGGCTTTAACCTCCAGAACCTCAGGACAGAGGTATTTGTAGTTTCAAATGTTTACAAGAGATTTAGCTGTACTTTCCCCCACTGAATCCTTTCTTTTAATGTTGACAGCTTCTCTGCAGGCAGGGCAAGTGAGGAGCGTGTCTCCCCAGCCCCGCACAGCGCAGAGATGGAGACAGAAAAAAGAACATACTAGGCTGTTCCAGACAGATCTGCCATAATGAAAGCTTAACTAAGACTATTAAAATAAAGAGTTAGTTTTCAAGTATAATCTTGCCATTGTTCTCTAAATCTGTGGAAAAGCTGCACTTATCATCTGTCAAAGATCATTTCAGCTAAGAGTTTTCCCCCACATACCCTCTCTTTGCTGGCCACCAGGCCAATGAAATAATACTTCATTACAGCACCACCATGGGCCTTTTCATGGCTCTTTGCAGCCTACCTTCCTTTCACAAATCCCTACTCTCCTCTCTGGAGGATACAGGTACTAAATCCCATGACAAAGCTCTGCTTTGAACTCATTAGCGAGCATGACCTCAGTCAAATACCTTACTTACGCTGTCTTCTGTAATATTCACCATAAACCAAATGAAGCCAACTGCTTCATCACATACACACACCGTTTCTGCAGATTTCAAATATTCAGAGCAAATCCTTTATCTTTGGCGTGTTATTCTATTTGTGGAAATAATAGACTTTAAATATGAGCAAGAAGTTGCTAAGGTTGGTGACACTTACAAAGGCATAATTTTTCCAATTGCATTGTAGCTTAAAAAAAATTTCTTGTTCCTTAATACTTGAAGACTTAGAATAATTAAAGAAAGAATACGTTCCATATAGACTCTGAGTAATACCTAATGTCCAAATGTTGGCAACCAAGCTTGAAAAAACCCACTATTTTTGGACCAATGAAAATACTAACTGGTTCCTCAGTAGCAGCTTTTCTCTCAAAAATAACTACTGTCTGAGAACAGAAGTATAAACAGCAGACTTTCTTAAGTTTTGTTACTTATTGTGAAATATTTTTAAAGCTTTTTTTTTTTTTTTAAGGTCTGCTTTTATCACATCATAAATACTATGTACTAGCATGGTCCCACAGAAGTGGTAATGGAGCCAAATTGTAAAATGGAGTAAACTTAACTACGGGTACATTGCTGTCATCTTTACCTCTGGATGAAACTCAACAGCCACATACTGTCCGGCAGGCAGTATATCCTCATCCTTCCTGTAAGAACTACAGAAAAACACACCCCCATCTCTTCCTACTTGTATCTCGTTACTCTCTTGAACGCCTGTTCCAGTCTCAACTGATGCAATGTTAAAAGGAGTGCAAAGGCAGCATAGCATATTCTAAACTGAATGGTAATATCCATGATTAGCTCACATGGAGAGTCTATCTTCTACTACTATGTAGGAAAAAAATGGAAAAAAGTTCTTAAATTTATCTCAGGACAAAGCACTTGCACTATCAAAGTACCAGTTGTGTGAGAATGCAGTAAAACATGCAGCATGTGAAAGAGGAAAAAGGTCTTAGAAAAAAAATTGTAGTCCCAAGGTAACTCCCACAGAGCTTAACAGTATGAGGACTTCATCTGGGCACTTTTCAGTAGAACCCAGAAGTTCCCCCTCCAGCAGGAACATGCCCACTCCTGTATCACGTACAGGGGACAGCAGCATGACCAGCAGAAAGGCATTTTGGCAATCCAGCAACAGGAGTCCCCGCTCTGTCATAAGACTCTCCTGCTACAAGATCTGGAAAAAAGCCAGCAAAAAAAAACACCTAACCTGCTCCCCAAAACAGGCACCACCACAGCTTTGGGCCACCTCTGTAATATGGAACAGGCTGAGAGCAAACACAGTCACAGACTTCCAATGGTTTGCTTTTGTGCCCTGCTTTTTGATACCTACATATACTAAACCCTTTTGCATGACTGGAAAAAAATAAGTTGGCTGCATAGAACAGTTATGGGATACATTACTACCAATAATATTTATATATTATCAACAAGTGATAAACTTGACATTTAGAGTTTGTGTTTCCAAACCACCTCCCCTCCCCCAGTTTTGAGAAAGTTTTAAGAGCTCATGTTATTATGAATCATCTACTCAACATTATTATTTCCCACCTGGAATATCATTTGACTTCCTTATTATTCTTGTAGATTTATATGTGAGTGCTTCAGACCTATTACTACTAAATAATTTAATCAGCATGTCTCCAAATCTGGCTGCAGTAGGAGACAAAATGAGAAAACTGAATACAAAAAACAACAGCTGAATCATAAGCTACCAGAGATGAGGGGCAGGAAAAGTTCCACTTCATCAGCCCTATTTCTATAGTTTCCCAAATCCCAACTCCCAGTCATTAAGGAAACCACAAACAGCTCCAGAGAATTATTTCCTCTACGTGGCTTAATTTCCACTGTTAAAAAATTGCTCATGTTTTCCTTACCAGGCAACCCATCACTGCATCAGCAGCAACAACCAAAGGGTTACGGGAAACATGCTAACAGTGATGAGCTACCACCCAAAACTAACTTTCACACACTCTCCTCCTCTCCCAAAATACTTGATGCAACAAAAGCCTCGTTGTGGCTCCAACCCAAAGAACGCAGATGCTCACCAGATGCTGCCAGACCAGGAGGTGAGGTAGAAAATGGAGCTTCAAGTGTTATGAACATAAAGGAACTTGATCCGCTGCTGTTGACGCCAGCAGAACACCACCACTGCATTTCATGACAGTAGACTCTCACTGACAAAGGCTTATCCTCTGCTGGCAATCATGCAGAATGCCCCAAAAAAAAGCTCTCTGAGAAGTGGCCTCATCTTTCTATCATTTCTCAGGCTCAGGAGATGCATCCACCAGCTTACCTTGCTCTGTCCCACATGAGATATCCTCTCTGTCAAGGCCAGGTGTTCCTGTACCGGGCAGTACAAGACACACAGATTGCTCCTCAAAGACTGCATGCTGTGTAATGGGTACACAATTTTCCAAACTATGAATCTTTATTTTCTGCTTATAAAATCTGAGCATCACTTAATTTTCCACCTATGCACATTCCAAAGTGTATTGTTTCAATCACTGGGCTAATGGTACTGTGATAAGTGTTTTATCTTGAGAAACTAACAAATGTTATATCCCAAGTTACAGAAACACTGAGGTTCACCAGAACAACTGAAAGGAGGAATAATAGAAAACCTCCACATAAAGATTTCCATCTAACTTAGACCAAAGAAACAGTGTATTTATTTCTAACAGCACTTATATACCTTCTGCTTATGCTTCAGAGTAATAATGGGCCTTGGACAAAAGAAAACCCCCAGGGAAAACGCTCTTCACCTCAAAATACACCAGCTGGAGATACTATTCCAGAGTCTAAGGCACGTAGCTCTGCTAGGACGCAGCCCATCCTTTGGGATGGACCTCAGCAGGCAACAGCTTTCAGGTCACATTTTACAAAAAGAGGAGCCTTCTGAGTTTATGTCACTGACGTGTTCCAGCGTGGAAGGAAACACTGCTGTGAACTCTGTACAAAGCCGCACGCTGCCCTGGTTTTTCTGAACGCTGATCCGGTTCTTGCAGTGGAACAGTCACAACGTTCATTAAATATTGGCAATGAATAAACAATCCTCCTCTGAGCCACACAACATCTGCATGTCAGAAGCTCATCACATGAAACAATCACAAGAAATGTGACATTTGAAAATACAAGTGAAGTGTATTGACTTCTGGAGCTCCTATGTATTCCTTAGCTAATGTAAACTGCATCTGTAAACTACACAATTTTATTTGTGGTGCCTGATGCTTGTTAACCAAATCAATGAACAGACTGTCGATCACCCCATTTTTGAAACAATACAGAGAATTTGGACATGCATCAATTTTGAGTTGCACCCTGAAAGCCCAATTTACACTGCTGTGCAACCTAGCATGATTTCTCCTGACAGTTTGCAAATAAAACCCCGAATGAGTAAATGCGGCATAATAAGAAAGTTAGTACAACTGGTAGCATGTATTGCATGCCTAAAAATACTGTAATTACATTTTCTGCCATAAACATATTTAACGCCTTGACAAATACAGAAAGCTGACCCACTGTCCGTGGCATTATCAAGATTCATCAACTTCTCCAGGTTGGCCAAGTGCCACGCTGGGTTCAGCGCTAAGCGTGCTGCAGGCACTGCACAGTAGTCCAGTACAAGCCTTTGCCAATGGATTTACCATGCTTGCTTGACCTTGACAAATGATACCTAACAACAAAAAACAGAAGAAAAAAAAGAATTTAAAAAATTGGGGTTTTGTGTTTTAAACAGAAAGGAGTTGAAGCATGAATAAGTATCTGGTCATTTCAAGAGCTAGTTGTGTGATACAGGCTATAACCATCTAAGAGGCGACTCTTGCTCCTTGTGTCTTTTCCTCCTCCCAGCTTCCAAGAAACACTGCAATAAATATAGATTAAAAAGCTGAGTTCTAATACATTAAAGGAATATACGGACTGATTACAAAAACAAAACAAAAAACCACCAACTTCCCCACCCCTCAAAAATTTTCAATAGATCCTGGTTACACAGACCCATGACAAAAAGAGAAGTAGAAATAGTGGGGAGAGAAGGAAGAGGGGAAACGGATTTTTAATCTTGTCTGTCATGTGATTATGACATGCTTTGTGATCTTTACATGACTGAGAAAGCCACAGCTCTCTTACTAATAACAACTGCTTCCTTGTGAGCTGCATAAGGGCTGGATAGACTTTACTGAGAATAAAACGTCTCTTCTGGGGGCACTGTGGGATCTCCC
The DNA here is from genome assembly GCF_949628215.1 of Phalacrocorax aristotelis. Lineage (NCBI taxonomy): Eukaryota > Metazoa > Chordata > Aves > Suliformes > Phalacrocoracidae > Phalacrocorax > Phalacrocorax aristotelis. Next base: position 23,004,489 of record NC_134282.1, on the reverse strand, counting down.
TGCTCATCCTGTGCCTTAACTAAAGTTTTATGATATCAATACTGAAATGGTGTGCATATGCATACATACGCATATATACTCTGTGTATTTGCATATGTACATATGTATATGGCATTTTCTCCAAAAGGCACATTAAAAAGGCAGTGGTCAAGAATGAATTAGCATCCACTGATTTTCTGCTTATAAATACATATATCTACGTACATAAACCCCACAGTTTTAGACCTCTGCGCAGGTATAGGAATGGAAGGGAGACAGACCACATCACTGTAGTTGTAAGAGCAGCGTCCCATGTGTACAGCTTCCCATGGGTGGCCAAGTATCAGCTCCCGGGAAACCCAGGCAAACTGTGGCAGTAGAGATGTTACAAGCGCTGCCTCTTTTCCCCCCTGCATTTTGCAAAGGAGCAGTGACCACGAGAAGCTGACTAGGGTTAATGCTGGCTAGTGGATCCCACCTGGGCTTATCAGTCAAATTCTCTGAAAGAAAATAACCGAAATATAGCCATGGGAGTTTATACAAATGACATTAACAAGAAGTTGCGCAACCTTTGTAAGGATAATTACATCTTTGGAACATCGTCTTCAGGTACTTTAAGGGGAGGAAAAAGAGATACAGGAAAAAACGTGACTTGTTTCAGAAGCACGCTCTGCATGATTACACAGAAATATTTCTGTGCTTTTATTAGATTTTACAAATCTTAAAATGTTGTGGGTTCAGTTTTTTCCTCATTTTATGCAATCATTCTGCAAATAAAACATCCATTGGGCTGGCATAAAGAAAAAGATGGGAAAAGACTGACCCCAGACGACTAGTGTCAGACTTTCCTCAGTATTTCTAGTCTAAAAATAGGTTTTAAATAGGTTTTAAAGGGCTTATCAGTGCCACCAGGCTTCCAAGCCCCTGTTAAATCAGGACCTCCTGAAGTCCCGTCTTCCTGCCAGTGCCAGTTCAGCCTAAGACAGAAGCAGCACAACCTGCAATATGAAGCCTTTCGCAATTTGGCAATTTTCTATGCTGTGACATTTTTAAAATCAGTTTCAAGAAACAGAAAGATACACATTTATTCACCTTAGAACACTGCAGGACTTTTGTCCTCTAGACAGGCAGGAAGAGAAAGACAGTAGGCAGTGTCTAAGGCAGCCTTGGAGAGCTACTGCATCCTGCATCATCAAAGAAAAGCAAGCATGGACCCATGGCATCTAACACTTGCAGATGACCAATGTTGCCTTGTGAAGTGGGCAAAGAAACTTAGGACAAGCTGCAACAAGGAGCCTTCTGTAACTTTCCATTTGTCGGTCCTTGCAGTCCAAGTACTGCCTGTGTTTATCATAAAGCAGATCAGTGAGTCCACACACAGGGTCTTACACACGTTGTGCTAATGGCGGGGCCTGAGAGCTGATACTACTAGTCCTAACCAGCAGCTGCTCCAGGATTATCACTTCCACTAAAAGCAACAGGTGCTCATTGGTAAAAACCAGATTTATTCTGAGACTGTCTTCCTGAGGACCATTATCCACAGAAACATATGGCCTGGATTGGATTCCTTCTCCTCATACTCTCATCTCCAGGATTTTAAGAAAAAAAATCTGATAGTCTGCAAACGTATGCCAATGGGCTTTCACTGTCTTGGATCACAACTAGCCAGGGATGGACCCTGTCTCCAGGAACACCACTCCCCCTGGAAACCAGCACATCTTCTCTGCACAGACTGCACCTGCTTATTCATCTACTGCATTTCGCTGACTTTATTTCTTTCCTCAAACTTGCTGCAAAAGTATCCTGAGTGATTATCAGACTATGTTGATACAATGTTAAGGGCCATATTTTAACAGAAAAAAAGTGGAACACAGATTTTCCGAAACCTCTATCATTCTGTATCCTACATCTGTACAAAAGCATTTTGTAGGGCATAGCTCGACTGTTGAAGCAAACGTTATTTTGCAATACTAAAAAATCCAAATCCAATACTAAAAGTATACCACCTATGTTGCATGCACACAATTACACACCAGCATCAAATTAAACACTAGACTTTTTAATGCAAGCTGTCTAATCATGAATTTCAACACCTACAGCAATTAAATGCAAAGACATCAATAAAAATCTTATGATGATAAATTGGTTTTTAGTAACAGAGAAATAAAGCACGAAGAAACATGTTCCAAAAAACCTCCTGTAAATCCTAATCTGGTAATTCCTCTTGCAGGGTGATACAATCTCAAGTTTCTGAACTTGTTTCCTTGCATTATCAGAAGGATGAAAGTTACCCACAGTTATGGCAACACACCTGGAGAGCTAGAATATAACCACTACTCCAAATACATGGAGCTACAATACATCATCTGAAGCTAAAAGGCTGAGGGGCTGGAAACATTAAGAAAAAGGGCAATGCGCCCTCAGGAAGAGGAGATGCCAGGCCCAGAGCTGTTGAAATCACTAATGGCAGTAACTTTAAACAAGTCCACAGCACGTACTGCAAATCCTACCGACGCCAATGCGAGCAGGATTACCTCCCACATTACACCACTAGGAATCAAACACACACAAATTCCGCTGTGCTTCTGACTGCAACTCATACCCGGGTTTTTAAAACAGTAAGTAGACCACAATACAGTAAAACAGTCATCTTGGCCCAGAAAAGAAAGAATAAAAAAGAATTGCATACAACCGTTTACAGTAACTTTTTGCATATTCTGCATTATCTTCAATAAACTTAACAGCATTCAAATCAAAGCTTTTTCCAAAACAGAGACATAGATACAAGAATACCAATTCTACTGATAGCCACAAGAAGCACAGGCCATGACACCTCTTGTTACACTGACAGCTCAAGCTGATGAACGAATTACCGGAAAACACACAGAAATACTAAGCTCTCTATCTCCACCCGGTTATGACCTTTCTTAGCAGTAACACTTGCCACACACCTCACTGAAATTTCCTAATTACAAGCATATGAAATATACTTCTCTTCTTTGTTTGATTTTACATGAAAAGAGGGGCCATTGGCCTCTAAAAATTATTCTGCACAGGCTTCACGGACTCTACCCCATAAACATTGCATTAATTCATTCAGGCCAGTCACCAACGACACAGATATCTTTGCAGCAGAGAGTGAGAACACTATCAGCTTGTTCTGAATCAGCAGAGAAGCTGGCAGCCTTTCAAGACATCAAAAAAAAAAATTAGGTAGCTGCACAAAGAATAAACTTCAAAGTGCTCATCCAGAATTTCCTCTGGGAAAGAGCATGCAGTTTTCACATGCTTATTCCAAAAACTAACTGGTACGTGCTGCTTATTTATAAACTTCTAAATAAATTTTTAAAAGCAAATAACAAAATTCATGTTAAATACTAATGATACCATATTTATGCTATACTGCACAGAAAAATCATGTTCACTTCTTTTCAGCTACATTAAAGTTCAAAGGAAAAAGATGATTCAGCAGTTAATGCACATCTTTCAATATTAAACTGGTGAATCTATTTCCTCAGACCACACACAATCACGACCCCCCCTCTTATTTTTAAACTTTTAATGCGTGAAAAATAGTCATGAGTCAGAAGAGGAAACTTTTCATTATTTGTACTTTATACATGTGAGAGGACCAATGCTCAGGCTGGTTTGAGTCCTGCTCGTTATCAACAGCATTATGTTGGCTGCAGTCACCTGTACTTTGACCCCAGCAACAGCATGTACGGCAGAGCTGCTTCAGACCTGCTCCTGCTTCAAGGAGGAATGCACACACTAAAACACCTAAAATTACCTTTTAGAATATTAGGTTCCAAAAACTTGGAGGAAAACAAGGAGAAAGAAACACATAGTAGCACTGATGAACTCATATATGCTCCAATAGAGACAGTAATTATTCCCACAGGACACTAAGCGTCTTAAAACCCCAGTCTAGGACCTCAGGTTCCTGCTTGTCTTGAACCAGACACATTACTTGGGGCCCAGGACTGTCAGTGCTTGTACACTGAGTTCAGGGTCTCGTGAAGGCACAGCAGCCTTGGGAGCTGCAAGTCCAGCAGGATTTTCAGGCTACCCATTTCCAGACCCACGTGTGTGGATCCTACTGGACGTACATTTGATGTGAACATTTTAAACATTTGTTTAGCAGAATTTGTTATTTATTATTGATTAACTTATGTTAATTTGAGAAGTTTTTGACAGAAGCAACAACTCTCTGAACACGGACTACATAAAGCTAGGTTAAAAGGAAAAAAGAAGATTTGGTGGTTTTGTTATTTTAATATCTTACATTTCATTCCTGCCTCCTGTAGCAGCACTAGCAAGATTATCAGAGACCCATATAAAAGCAACGTCTTTGTTTTGCAACCAATTTCCATTTCAAAGCAGCAAATCTAGACATCACTATTTGAATGATTTCTTAAACCTAATTTCCATATGCCAAGCAGAGAAGTAACCTGCTTCCTCTGTTCTGTACTGTGAAAGCTTCCAACCTACAGATCCATTTGATAAAGGCATGAAAACAAAGTGTACATATGCTCCCTGGGGCCTTTTGCTAAAGAGTTAATTTGCATGAGGCATTACAAATTAGCCTTTTCCAAATGAATGCAAAATCCCTAATTTACTCTGTGCACATATTTAACAGATTATGAAATTCATAATATTGAATAAAAGAAAAATATAAATTGTAAGTGCTGTTTTGGACAGGGTTATTATGGAGTCATCCTAAGTACACTAGTAGCTTCAGAAAGAAGAAGGGGCTTTAACAGACACTCACACTGCTAAAATACTGTTCATGAAGGAAAGCTACAGCTGGCCATAGGTACACTGAGAGAGCGCAATCTCTTCCTCACTCAGTCTCTCCTGGATATTTGTTGTCTGTACAGCTGTTGTGCAGCCAGACAGAAAATAACGCCAAACCTTCATGCTATTCCTCACTTTTGGCCATGTTCCTAATCTGCCTTTGGAGGCAGCTGTATTGCTTTAACACCTTAGTAGATTTAAACACTCCAAATAAACAAACGCAAGGTATGCAGGGGAAACTGGTTCACTTCACACGTTTCCACTTATTTCAAAGTTCAAATGGAGACATGTAATTCATAAGCTTTTAACCACAGAAATACAAAAGCCACGCTCATAAGAATTAAATATACATCCTATTTCAGACACATCCTTCTCAAATATTTCTGCAAGCTAAATTCAAGATTTCAACCCAAGTTGTCTACAATTAAGGAATGTACTATGAGAAACCTGTTCCCCATACCACAGGCTTAGCCCCAGGCACAGAAGCTGCCATACCATCGTGTTAAGATTTTTTTTCTTTTTTTTAAAAGAAAGCCATATTAAGATACTAACCCAGAGCAACAGTCTACAAGTTAATTGTTTCCATGTAGTTTGTGAAGGCAAACACACACCACGGAACACACACACACTGTCTACGCAAGAAGGAATATTGCCCTTTGCTATTTCAGCACCATTAATTCCTTCCCCCGCCAGCTTTTTTTCCAGCGAGACAGGCTCCGAGATACCCTGTGTGATGTCAATGGTTATTTTGTGCTGATTACTAGAAACAAATCTCCAGACAGGATACATTTACAGCTGTCTACGTTGTCTTACAATAAGCTGACGGATGACTCATCCTTTTTCCCCCTGCAGCTGAAATCAGTAATAGATGGAGGCACAGTGACAGCGAGCAGGAAGCGAGGATCCCTTCCCGCCTGCCCCTGCTCCCCTCTCCTGCCACAGGAGACTCCTTCACAAGGAGAGGTGAGCTGCAAAGATCTTGCTCTGTGTTTAAAATGCATTTAACGTAAGTCTTTACCTGTGTGTGCGATGACAAAAAATAATCCTAGAAAATTTATCATTTTTAAGATTTCAGTGTATGTAAATCCACCAATAAACAGGCATTTATTTCAAAGTTCCAGTATCTGTGTGCTTGCAAAGGCTAACATCCCAACACCATGAGTGCACATCTCTGTCGTGCACATTAAACAGAACACAAGAAACTAAAAATCAACGGTCATAAACATATCACAGGAAGATGAAGTGTCAGGAGAAACAAAAACTGGACTTTTTCCATCACCATCTAGATGGCGCAGATTTGCCAGCAGAATAAAAATATGACCAGATGATGGCCTGATAGCACAGACTGGGTGACAGAGACTGTCAACTCAGCAAGTCTGCAGGCAAAAAACATGTCTGCTCTTTGTGTCAATGGGGAAGGATGTGAGCTTTCATTATCACAGGCAAATTCAGAAGAGGGTAAGTGTATTCATAGCATGCCTGCCTCTCATTTCTGCCAGCATCAGCAAAATAATATTTGATGAAAGACTGAAGAGAGTTTGTGGGTTTGTTTGTTTTGTTTTGTTTTTTGTTGTTTTTTTTAAACCGGATAAGTCAGTTTACAATCACAGCTGATTATCTTAATGTATGGTGTACCAACAGAAAAATGAGTCTTTCGTAAGCTCTGTCAGTACTCGTGAATCAGCTGGCTCAGTAAGACACGCATGTAACCAACTTCTGCCACTGGTAGGTTGGCCTCTTTCTACAGATTTGGGCCAAGCACCAGGAAGTCTTCAAATGCAGTTAAGCAAGTGCCTACATGCCATTGACTTCAAATGAATTTAGGCACACATTCGAAGAATTTGCTAAATAGGGATGATGGCCTGAACTAGGATTGGTGCTCAGTACACGGCCACGGCGTTAGCGCTTCCAGCTTTTCTCATTATTGAAACATGCCTTTACTGAACTAAACACAAGGACACTGAAGTTCGACTTCTGTCCTACACTGGTGCCCATAAGCACTGGGTGAATAGCTTCTGGGTAAACATACAAATAGTTTCTGTATTAACTTCTTGAGCAATACAAGGAAAACCTGGAGTGGTTTGTAGCATAACACGGAACTAGAATCTTTAATGCTGAATAAAACACAACATTGTGTGCTATGTAAAAGGCATCTAACACATTTGTATTGATTGCATAGTTCTTCAGTTACAAAGTTGTTTGTTTATGGTTTTAAGCCCTGTCTGAAGTCAAAATGGAGCTGCTAAACTAGTCCATCAAGACACAAGATTCAGCCTACCAAAAAAAAACCTTCTCTTGAAATGAGTGATATCTGTGGGGGGATTTTCAGCACCAAAAAAGGCCTTCATCATTTCTTAGTGCCCCATTTGCTAGTTCAAGGAATTACTCAGAAACCACTAGGAAAAAAAAAAAAAAAACACGGAAGAGAAATCTCACTTATGGTTATCACCTTGCCATATAAAACAAAGAAAGCAGCAACGTATTTAATCTGGAAATGTTACCTGAAGCATACATTTCATCAACAAAATGGGAGTTTAAACACATATTTACCCATCTCACATTCTTTCATACACTTTACAATGACCTGCTGGCTAGAACGACGTACTTGAACTTTTTCCCAACTAATTATCCACTTGGCCCTGCGTTTTCCTGGACAAAGCTACACTTGTATTTCATCAGTTGTGGGAATCCTACTACGCGATGGGTGCAGATTTGATATATAAACATTGCCTCAGTCAGCCTAGAAGCCTAAAATAGAAGATTGCATAAATGCGTTACTTTCCTCCATAGCTTAAGGAACCAAACTGTCAAGAAAAAAAGGGTTAATCTTGAGTCTCAGGAAAAAAAATATTTTTATCAAAATTAATGCATTAAAGAGATCGAATGTCCAAAAGGCTTCTCTTTAGCAGTTTAGGTGAAGACCACATCTATAACTCCTTATCCTTTATGTACAAATCACAATTCAATTTATGTTAGGAATATCAACATCCAGATTAATCTGTGGATTAACAGTAATGGCAATAACAACTTTTGAAGTATTTGCTACATAGGAATGCTGCATCTCAAACAGAAAGCTTCTAGTACCAGAGAGATGAGCAAAAGCTTAATATGATTTTTAAAAAAAAAAATGCAATTATATTTTAAGAACTCCAGTTCTTGCACATCATCTCCCCAAATGCATGTTTTCTGCAAGTGTTTGAATACATATTTACAGTGTGCAAAAGAAAAAAAAAGTTATAAAAATAAACATCAACACTGTTTTTTTTCAATACTTAACACCCAGTTTATTAAACACAAATACTTACCCAGGGTAAACAAAGCCAAGCAGGTATATATTAACTCATGCATACAAAATCCAGACTTCTGAAATGTTGAATAGTGAATTAAATGCTTTCTGTCCACCTTCAGGGGAAGTTTTGTGAATGAAAACTGCAGCTTACGAAGTCCAGTCCTTGCTTATCTACAAGTGGCAAACATTCCCTGCACTTTGTACAGCACCATGGAATCGCCACCTCCTTTTAAATATGCTCCTGACTTGGATAATTTCTTCTGAATTATGGCATTTCCTTGGCACCTGCAAAGGCACAGGCTAGCTAGAGTTATTCTTACTTTCTGAAGGCAGCTTAGAGGACTCCGCTGGTCGTCTCAAAGGACACAGCAAACTTGGCACCAGCAATCAAAAGCGCTCATTTTCTCTGACTTCAGAACAGGCATAGAAATAGCGCATAGAAGAATTCACAATTCTTCTTACAAGCTACCCCAGGAGAAGAAAAAAAAACAACCAAACAAAAAACCCCACCAAAACAATCAAACAAAAAAACCCCAAAATCCAACAACCTGGTTTCCAGACACAATAAACTACTGATATTACAACCTATTTAGCACAGCAATGCAACCACTATAGTCCTAAGTACTAACCTGTCTGTGCAGTACAACTTGCTTTGCCCCACCGGATATTGATGTTATTGCATGGCTATAATTTAGAGTCATCCAAGGCAATTATAAAATTTTACTAATTAGTCTCCTTGCTTCTAGCTATGACTTCAAGGTCACAACTAGAATCTATAATAAACTGGAATTACTAAAAGAAATCTCTTATTGCCAAGAGTTAAAGTCTTTCTACTTCCCTCCCCAAACAAACAAAAAAATTCTTTATATGGCCCATATTGCATTGTTGATGTAGAGATGACATAAAATATCCATAATTCCCTTAGCTGCTATCTAAAATAAATGTTCGTAAGTACATGATATTTAATGACAAAGGGACAAGAATCCTGTGGTGCCACTCTTGGGGGCCAGCCTGCTCACAACAGCCAACCCTATTCCTGACACACAGTCTATTAAAGCAGCTGTCGGCCAGCCAGCCATGCATTATTCAAGGGCCTCATAGGCTTTGCAGACCAAAAAACTGTCACATCTTTTGTGCCTTATCCAGCCAACCATGTAAATCATCCAGTATTAAAGGTTACTTTGCAACATATGCTCCTGAAAACCTTTAACTTCCAGATCTCATTTGGAGGAAAAGACTAGTGGCTGCCTCGCTGTGCCCAAGAGCCAAAGGAACACCAGCCTGTGCTGATTTTCCATTTCTAAAATGGAGAATGCAGTGGCCGTATGATGTTACTTGTCAGAGTTATAAACCTGCTCTGAGTAGCAACAGGCAAGTAACCTTGGCTGCCATAGCTACAAACTACGCAAGTGACTACGGGTGGTGTTTTCAGAGGTACTCAATTGTACTCCCACTGAAATATCAGGAGCAGAGCTGCCCTGGCTGAGGCAGAACAAAGCCAAATCAGCATTTACTTCTGCAGAGACTGAATGAATCTCAGCAGCTCCTGTTCAGCCAGAAGAATCAAAATAACCCAACTTTAACCATGCATAGTGACAGCCACAATCTCCCCCTGCAACCCCCCCATCAGATCTAATAAATGGAACACAGTTTTATCAAAGTAGCTGAACTTAAAAAAAAAAAAAAAAAAAAAGAAAAATTAAAAGAAAAAAACAACCCCGCACCTAGGGGAATTTACTGCATATCCCCTGATGTAGTGTTCCAAAGGATAATAAATTACCCTCACTATTAAAACATGCAACTTATTTCCAGTTCATATTTTCCTTCTAACCAGCAGATCCTTCTGGGCCCTACACATGTTCACTGAAAGAGCTCTTTCTCATAATTTTTCTCCTTGAATACAAACTCCTAAACCACGATGCAGTTTCTGGCTGAAGGAGCATTCGGCAAGAAGTGAACCATACAGGGAAAGGAGCAAGACAGCTGACAACTGCAGTGCAGAGGGCAACCTCGACTCTGATGGACAAAGATAGGAGACGGTTCTCCCAAGCTTAAGAACAGTGATTTTTCTTATTTGTATCTATATAGATATGTAGATATACAGAGAGAGAAGAAAATCTGATTGAGGAGTTGATGTGGAGTTTTCTGAATAACAAATGTTTCTGAACTTTTCTAAACAAAAAAACCCAAACAAGGTCCAAGTGTGATTAAAAAAAAATATGCATTTCCATAATTTCAGTAAGTTTTCATGAGGATTTATGGTTTGCTGCTTGGTTTACACATACTTTTAAAATCTAACGTTGAAGGCACATGTTTAAACTGTAATGGAAAAACACGTGGATTCACCCACATATTTTCTAGCATTTCCCCTCATGGAAAATGGTAATCACTCACCTACAGGAACTGTTTGTCAAGGGAGATGCAGTAAAATTTCTCTTAAAAAAGCCAAAGAATAGAAATTTTATTTCTCCCCAGATGCACTCCATATATTTGTTCTAGCTGATATTGGGATCCATAGTGCCTGCAGGCAGACCCCAAGCAAAGGTATGAATCCCAAGGAACTCCAAAAGCTGAAGAAAGAGACGCAAATCATAAACCCAGAGAGGTACTGGTGTGTTTAATTTGGCCTCATCCCAACACAAGCTTTTTAGCTAAAGGAGTGCAAAGCTTTTTTCCTTACCTTATGAACCTTCTAGGAACACATGGCCATGTTAACTCTACAGTAATCGTAGCTACCTAAAGCAAGAGAGACAGAACCATTTTCTCCACAAAATGTGTCTTTCTAATAAAGCAATGCCAAGCAGGAAGTGAAACAACAGAGTCTATGTTTCTAGTACAGTAGTACTCTAGTCAAAAGATTTTTGTAATAAAATTTAATAGCAAATAAAAATTTGCACTACGAACTTACGCTACAAACATGTTTCAAAAATAAAAGAGGTACACAAATGCACACCAACAAAAGTAAGCGTCTGATAAAACTGTTTCTTACACAAAAGCCTCTTATGCCTATTTTCCATGTTTCTTACAGAATTTATTTTTTAAATATGCTGATGTCCATTTGACTGGGAGTCAATCCCAATATGAAGCTCAAGTAATTTTCTTATTGAAATCACATTTAATAAGCCTATCCCCACAATCATCTTATACCCAAAAGTGACCATACTGGCAAGTTACCCTCCTCTCTTTTCAGTCCAGGATTCATTACAGTTTCAATAAAATATTATATATTACCCAGATATTTCAGAACAGAGCTTTATAAATAAGGCAAAGAATTATGCTGTGCTATTTTACATGCTCTTCTTTCCACTTGAAGCTTAACTCAGTATGCTCAACACAGCACCAGTAACTAAACTTAGCTCCTATGCCCAGTAGGCAACCTAGTCACATATTAAATGTCATTGGACAATACTGACCACGTCTCTTATCCTGCGACCACAGTCAAAGTTTGCTTACTTTCAATATTTTCATTATCCCAAGGGAAGGCAAGTTCTATGCTTGTGAAGGGTGAAAGACAACTGACAATAAACACAAACCATCAACACTGAAAGGAAAGCAGCGTTTTCCATGGCCAGATCCTTTCTGTGATGTGCACAACATGTTATCTATTCCCTTCTTTGGTATTTTTCGCACTTTAATGGGACCTTAACATCAGGAAAGAACATGAAGTGTTTTAAAGCCCTAACATCACAGCACTGTTAAGTTATAACTTAAGAGGTCAATTTCTCTCAATAAACCAGCAGCAGGCAGTGCATCGGGAGGACTGCACAGACCATACTGTCAAGTTTAAAATAACACTTGGAAGACAAGAGCATTTAAGAGACACAAAAATAATAAAATAGAGAAGATAGAGTTCAGGTAACTCCTTTAGAAGAACACACACTTAGCTCCAAAATAGATCTTAATGCTGAAATCATGAGTTTAGCTGAAGAGTGGAAGAGCCAGAAGGGTGAATCAGATACCATACAGAATTTGTCTTGACACACTAGCCTCTGTAACAGTCTGCAAACCTCACCAAATAAAGAAACTAGCTAGACAGGACAGACAGCTGCTCAAATTCTCACCTAACACACAGGCTGGCCCAGTGCACTGGCTGCATCAGCACCACACTGATTTACAGCAACTGAGGGGATGACTGGCTGCATCTATATCTCAGAAACAGGAAACCTCCTAAGTGAAAGTGAACAGAGCACTGAATTTAAAAAAGATTAATACCAAGCTTCTGGTATGGTTTTAAGCCATTGTGCAGAAGCTACTACAAGATTTGCTACTCAATGAATTCAAAGCCACAGTTTTGTTTTGTTTTTTATTTTTAAGAACTTATCACTGGGTGCCAACAACAATATCCTTGGTTCACTCTCTCTCACACAAAATTTAACATTAAAAATGCACACTGCCTTCACATGTCACTAAAGGCACACAATTTTTCTCTGAAATCAATTTTTTTTTTTTTAATAGGTCAACTGCTGACCTCCCCAACACTCTCTAGTGCAATTGTCCAGCAACACATAGGCCCAAGAGGTTTGCTGAAAAGATAAGCTTGTTGGACATCTGGTGCTATTGAAGGATAAAACATGGAAGAAAGTAGGTGGGGGGTGGCGGTGGTGTCATTCTGGGCTGGGAGAAGACTTGGTTACCTAATATAAGACCTTGCCAAAGTTGGGCAGTTTGGGATCTTAAGCTCCAATTCAGGGAATAATGAGAAAGTGACCTTCTTTAATGAACTGCATCAATGCATGTCAGATAGATTAAGCTGGCTGGCAGATAAGTCAATTTGCAAATGAACTACCCCAAGGTTGTTCAATGATTCAAGGTATCTATAACTAGTTTTACTTAAAACTTGGTATCTTTTTCAGTAAGCTTCTCAGGGTTAAAAAAAAAAAAAGAGAGAAGCTAAAAATGAATGCTTTTTTTCTTCTTATAATCCATCTTCTTTTCCATAGTAAAGTGCTGCTAATAGACAGCTTGACTGGGACACCACTTCAGTGACGTATTTGTTACTGATGTTTTGGGACAGGTGAAGACTTACAACAAAGGGAGTCATACCACCTCACCAACCACCAAAAGGGTACCCTGACGCTTTACTCCTTGCCTTCAGACTCAGTAGCAATTATGTTCCACAACCAGCACACTGAGACAAAACTTTCACCGACGCTTGTTGTAACAGCATGAGGCAAGAGGGAGCTTTTGTCACATGCTGCAAAATGCTTTAAGGATCTATTATAGAGCATCAATCTCCAATGTAAGCAGAAATCAGACACAGAAGGCTAGCGTCAGTTGCCATGTGTTTAGGATATAAATACACAGTCTTTAAAAGGAATCAATCCACATATATATAGCGGAAGCAAACCAGAAAGGGCAAATTTGCCATGAACTCAGACAAAACTCAAAGTGAACCATTTCAAGGGTACACATCAGCAGTTTTAGCAATATCAGTTTTCACCCATTTTCTGAATACAACTCCTATTTCAGATCCTGTACCAGTTACGTGATTAGTGCTAAACTGCTGACGTAACTCTCAAAGTTGTGTCTAATGAAGAACATATAAAATTAGTCAGGAGATAGTATTTGCTTCCCTTGGTATCCTGAAGAACAGTGATGGGAGGTACTTCAGTGTAATTAGAACATTTTCCTTCTTCACAGGTTGGGCTGCATCTACTTTCTAGAGAGAGAGAAAGGCAAAATAATTGCTGCTTTTCCTCAGCAGGGAAGGTTTTACATTTACAATGTGTTTGTGATGACCAGTTCTGAATGAATGGTTGGTGAGTGGCTATAAGGATACCTGGCAAACACCACGTACAGCTTCCTTTTATGTTCAAAGGTTACCTAGAAATTAACAGATGCGCATATTCAGCTCAAGAAAAAAGGTGGAATTAACTCCACTATCAAGCAACAGCAGGAATTCTGCCATGGTCTAATCTTTATTGAGGGCAGTTTTTAGGTTTACCTATAACAATCTGTTTTAAGCTGTTTCCATTTTAAGTTGTTGAAACTATTTTATAAACTGCATCTGACAAAAACTTGTTTTAAGTCTCCAAGAACTATTTTAAGCACTTAGTTGGTAATGGAAAACGTATGTGAGAAACAGAATATCAAATAATTCTAACAGTAGTATTTCCATACTTTATTTTAATCTTATTCATAGAGGCAAAATGGAAATGAAATTCACCTTATATGACTAGACAAACCAGTCCTGTAATCCCTGCTGCAACTCATATAACAGCTTCAGCGCTCTTCAAAATTATTTGACATTTTACTAAAAATCAAGTTACGCTCTCTCTCCCAGAGCCGCAAATTCACTTCTGTTACCTTTTGGCATTTTAGTCTTAATAAACATATAGCTAAATCTTGTATTTATTTTAATATACAAGGAAGCGCCAAATGAAACTTCAACTTTTTTATGAGCAGATAATTTTATTATAGTTTATTTAATGCTACTTTGTTTTCCATTTTTTGACATTTCATGTGCTGAAGGATGTAAGTGGACTGCCACATTCAACCAATATCAGTAGATCCTTTATTAATATACTTAATCCATTTTCAAACCCATTTATACTTTTTATTTCCACCTAATCTCAACTGCAATGATTCATAGGACTGATTTTTTCAATTTTTTTTTTTTTTTTTTTAAAACAAGGCATCTGATATTTCACTGGAACTCCTCAGTCTTCACATTTCAACACAAGACATTCCATAGTCACCTTCTCTGTGCCATTTATGAATGTATAGACTTTTTTAATATTCTCTGCAGTTATTTCTTTTTCAGGCTGAAAAATTAAGCCAAAACAAACCAGAGGGGGTGGTTTGTCACATAACAGGTGTAAGCTGCCACAATGTGCTCGGGATGCAAAAAGCTTACACAGTTCCACAAAAAGAGACTACAGAGTTTAGGAAGCTTAAACACCTACGCATCTGGCTTAGTCGTTGAAATCCAGATGATTAGAGGCTCAGGGATCACCCACACGAAATAAGGTTCACAAGAATCAGTGAACAAATAGGGAGCACCCTATAAGCCTGTTGCCATACTCTCCCTTAGCCAGCTATTACTTGTCATTAGTGAAGATTGGATACTGAGCTAGGTGGACCATCAGTCAGATCCACGATTGTTTATTCTTTCCTTGTGCAGAAGCCATGCTTTCCTTCTTATCCAGCCTACTAAGTTTTTGTATTTATTTAATTTAGTATTTATATACTAATTTTTTACAGCTCGGGAGAAGGTGTAGAGGACAACAGGTATGAACACCAAGAGCACCAAGTACTCAAGATACAAGCTCTCTACAATCGTTAACCAGGTTTCCTGTTCTGTTCCAATTCACATCATTATATTCACCCTTTGGATCACTCAATATTGACATTTTCATAGTATTAGCAAAATGCCTCCAGGATCTCATTCCAGGTGGCAACAGTTCATTGTTGACAGGAACTCTTCACACACTACATACAGGCAGATTTGCTCCCCTCACCCCTGTCTTCCACTGTGCATTACTGGGTACGTAACATCACTGAATTTCACCCACCACTTTATTATTCAGTAGTTAAGTACTGTGAGACTCTTCTACGACTCTTCTTAGAGTCCAATTTAGATTTATCTATTAAAAAATTTTGTGTAAATTATCGCTTCACCTTATTTTCCAGTTCATCATTAACATACTTGAGCAGAGCAGACCCCAGCAGAGATCTACTAATAATCTCCTTCCAAATTAAAATCTGACCATTTGCTTCTATCTTTTGTTGCCCGTCTTTTTTAAAAGTTCCCTAAAGAACTGTCCAGCTTTAACAATGTACAAGTTTCTTAGAAGGGGTGCTTTTGTCAGGTTCCCTGAAGTATCTGGAATTTCAAAGCCTAGTAGATTGCCCTCACTCCCACAAGTGTTACCACCTTCAGAGAACTCTGAAAAGCATTACACTAACTCCCTCCCATGAAACAATCACAGTTATCACCACATATATTCACCTGACTGACAATTCTATTCTTTATTACAGTTTCTAATAGCAGAAGCCCAAATTCTTAAATTTTTTATTTAATCTTTATCTGAACACTAGATCTCCAGCCTGGATCACTAGGAAGCAAAAACTGTAGGAGTTTCCCTCTGTAGTGGAACCTATTGTGCATAATGTTGACTAGATACTTGGAAATATACTTGTTTTCTCAGCTGGAACATCTAAATAATTTGAAAAGCACTGCAGAAGTAGGTCTGAGGCCTCAGTCGAGCAACATGAAAATTCCTGTAGTCTGAGCACAAAAATGCCAGCTGAAGTGCTGCAGAGTCTCCATTCCAGTGGTGAAGTTCTAATTTCATGCACTTATTAAGAAGGGACTGAACTCAAATTGCAATGGCTGAAGAGACACCTAAATCCTTCTATATGAAGCATCTAAAGCATTCATCAAGACCACCACTGCTGCCAGTTATTTTGTTCAAAACTATCATTGGAGTAAAATTTTAGCAGCAAATAGGCAATAAAAATGAATCCCTGGTCCCTCAGTAGCCAAAAGGAGGTCAATTTAACACTACTTTCAGGACCAACAGCACACTGCTGCTAATAAAGCCTCACACTGCAGAGCCTGTTAGAGCCGCGTGTTAACACGCTCACTGCTTTTCTGTAGCTGCGCTGAATTCAGAGGCTCAGCTGGCTGCATCGGAACAGCAAGGAGAAGCAGAGGCCAAGAGCAACCCAGCCAGCAGCGTGCCAGGAGGTTTGGCAACCAGAGCAAGAGCCAGCACTGGGTGGTACAGACCACCCGAGATGCCGGTTTAGTACAAGTTTGAGAAACAAGGCCAAAGAGGTGCACACATACCCTCGCAGCCCGCTAACTGCAAATCCCGGGACACAGGCAACTCTAAGGGACATCCAGGAAATGCCTATAGGGACACTACACTTAATGACTACACCGTCTAATGTACTTCAGGGCATGCATCTTTGTCAGCCTAATTAAAAGCAGAAATCATTTACTGTTCACTGTTTTTCCTGTGAGGCAGGAAACAACCAGAGACTGATGGCAAGAGAAGTGCCCCAGAGGGCACTGAATTTCCTACTACAATTACCTAGCAAAAAGGGTAGTAACGTCTTTGGAGACTGCTGTCTGCACCACATAATTATATGTTTAATGAAGCAGTTGGTTTCGCTTTTTCAAAAATAGATGCGTTCTATGAGAATTTCAAGACAGGCCCTAAAATGGATAAGAATTAAATATATGTATTTATTTATGTATTAATTATGTATTATTTATGTATTAATATATGTATTAATTTATCTTGATTGGCCCATATAGGGCATGGATACCTTGGCTCTGTCTGCAGAAGCTTATTTGTAAAATTATAATGCAGCCAAATGTGGAAGTCATCACCTAAAAACCAGATAAAGATCTGGAAAAATTACAGGTCTAATCCTGCTTAATCCAGAACATTTCATCCTTTGAAAGTGTCACGTAATACTGAACATTAGCCCTTATGTGAAAAAGGCTCCGCTTGCTTACCAATTTATTGCACTCTAAGTAAAACAGAAAAGCAAGCTGCCAAACCAAGTCAAACAGCCCTTAGGAAACCAACTTTGACACAGAAACACAAGCAAAACAGGCCCTTCCCAGCAACAGCAGTAAGAAGGTCCTTTAGTCAGTGCCTCCCCATCTACCAGCTGAAAATCCGTCTCTCTGGCAGCTTCTCATTCTGCAAGGTTCAGGTTAAAGAGTGCCCTACAATTGAATCAGTTTTATCGTGATTTTCGACATTAAACAAAACTAATGACTTCTTGATAAAGAAAATTATTGTTCTTTAAAAAATTTAAAATTTTAGAGTTAATTCAGAGGATTAATTCAAATTTAGATGTGTTTAAGATACATTTAGACAGCTTTGCACAACTGTATTTTTATGACTCACTCACTTGGCTTACCCCAATTTCTTCAAAGGTCATTTCTCACGTTACCTCAAAAGACTATTTTTAAATACAACAACAGTTGCAAAACAACTACCAGAATCAGCTGAACAGAGCCCATTTTTCAAATCACAGACAGCGATCCACCCAAGGGGTTGACTAGAGGGAACCAGTCAGCCCCACGCATTACAACAGCCACTGGTAAGAAAAGAAAAAAAAAAAAGAAGGGTAATTGTTGTAGGCGACTCCCATCTGAGGGGAACAGAGGGCCCGATATGGCGGCCGGACCCATCCCATAGGGAAGTCGGCTGCCTCCCTGAGGCAAAGGTAAGAGACATTACCAGGAAGCTCCCTAGGCTAGTAAAAGGATCTGATTATTATCCGCTAGTGGTTGTTCAGGTCAGCAGTGATGAGGTAGCTGAGAGAGGTGCAAAGACGATCAAAAGGGACTTCAGAGAACTGGGGCGATTGCTTGAAGGATCAGGAGCGGAGGTAGTGTTTTCCTCCATCCCATCAGTAGCCGGGAGACATATGGAATGGAACAGGATGTCCCATCTCATTAACACGTGGCTCAGAGGCTGGTGCCAGCAGTGGAATTTTGTGTTTTTATCATCATGGGGCAGTTTGCATGGCCCCAGGCCTGCTGGAGACAGATGGGGTTCACCTGTTGCAAAGTGGGAAAAGGATTCTGGCTCAGGAGTTAGCAGGCCTCATTGAGAGGGCTTTAAACTAGATACAAAGGGGGAAGGGGATAAAACCAGGCTTGCTAGGAATAAGCCTAGGGGTGGCATACCTGTGCTGGAAAAAAAAACAATAGATCAACTGAAGTGCATTTATACCAATGCAGGCAGCATGGGCAATAAACAGGAGCAGCTGGAAGCCATCGCACATCAGGGAAACTATGATGTGGTCACCATCATGGAAACATGGCGGGATGACTCGCACAACTGGAGCACTGCAATGGATGGCTACAAGCTCTTTAGAAGGCACAGGAGGGGAAGGAAAGGTGGAGGGGTAGCCTTCTATGTTAGAGAGTGCTTTGACCGTCTAGAACTCAATGACGGTAATGATAAGGTTGAGTGCTTAGGGGTAAGGGTCAGGGGGAAGGCCAATAAGGGAGACATCCTGGTGGGAGTCTGTTATAGACCACCCAACCAGGATGAGGAGACACATGAAGTACTCTACAAGCAGTTGGCTGAAGTCTCACAATCTCTAGCCCTAGTCCTTGCGGGAGACTTCAGCTTACCAGATACCTGCTGGAAATACAACACAGCAGAGAGAAAGCAGTCTCGGAGGTTCCCGGAGCATGTGGGAGATAACTTCCTGACGCAGCTGGTAAGCGAGCCAACCAGGGGAGGTGCCCTGCTGGACCTGCTGTTTACAAACAGAGAAAGCCTGCTGGGTGACGTGGTGGTCACAGGCTGTCTTGGGCTCAGTGACCATGACGTGACAGAATTTTCGATTCTTGGAGAAGTAAGGAAGAGGGTCAGCAAAACTGCTACCCTGAACTTCAGAAGGGCAGGCTTTGGATTGTTAAGGAGTCTGGCTAACAGAGTCCCTTGGAAGGCAGTCCTGAAGGGCAAAGGAGTTCAGGAAGGCTGGATGTTATTAAAGAAGGAAGTCTCAAAGGCACAGGAGCAGGCCATCCCCATGTGCCATAAGTCGAGCAGGCGGGGAAAGACGACCAACTTCGCTGAATAGAGAGCTTTGGCTGGAACTCAAGAAAAAAAGGAGAGTTTACTGCCTTTGGAAGAAGGGGCAGGTGACTCACGAGGACTACAAGGATGTTGTGAGGTTATGCAGAGAAAAGATTAGGAAGGTGAAGGCCCAGTTGGAACTTAAACTGGCCACCACTGTTAAAGATGACAAAAAAATGTTTTTATAAATACATCAGTGACAAAAGGAGGGCCAGGGAGAATCTCCCTCCTTTGTTGGATGCGGAAGGTAACCTTGCCAGGAAAGATGAGGAGAAGGCTGAGGTACTTAATGCTTTCTTTGCTTCAGTCTTTAGTAGTCAGACTGGTCATCCTCAGGGTTGTCAGGCCCCTGTGCTGGGAGATGGAGCTAGTATGCAGAATGAAGTCCCAGTTGTTGAAGAGTTGGCAGTCACTAACCTGCTCCTTCACCTGGATGTTCACAAGTCCATGGGGCCGGATGGGATCCACCTGAGGATACTGAGGGAGCTGGCAGAGGAGCTTGCCAAGCCACTGTCTATCATTTATCAGCAGTCCTGGTCAACCTCGGACGTCCCAGATGACTGGAAACTAGCAAATGTGATGCCCCACTACAAGAAGGGTCGGAAGTAGGATCCGGGGAACTACAGGCCTGTCAGCCTGACCTCAGTGCCGGCAAAGGTCATGGAGCAGATCATCTTGAATACCATTACACAGCACATGCGGGACACCCAGGGGACTGGGCTCAGCCAGCATGGGTTTATAAGAGGGAGGTCCTGCCTCACTGACCTGGTCTCCTTCTATGATAAGGTGACCTGCTTAGTGGATGAGGGGAAGGCTGTGGATGTTGTCTACTTGGACTTTAGTAAGGCCTTTGACACTGTCTCCCACAGCATTATCCCAGAGAAGCTGGCTGCTCATGGCTTGGACAAGTGCACTCTGCACTAGGTTAAAAACTGGCTGGACGGCCGAGCCCTGAGAGTGGTGGTGAATGGAGTCAAACCCAGCTGGCAGCCAGTCACGAGTGGTGTTCCCCAGGGCTCAGCGTTGGGGCCGATCCTGTTCAATATCTTCATTGATGATCTGGATGAGGGGATTGAGTGCACCCTCAGTAAGTTTGCAGATGACACCAAGCTGGGTGGAAGTGTTGATCTGCTGGAGGGCAGGAAGGCCCTGCAGAGGGACCTGAACAGGCTGAATACTATATGAGATTCAACAAGGCTAAGTGCCAGGTCCTGCACTTGGGTCACAACAACCCCGTGCAACCTTACAGGCTTGGGGAAGAATGGCTGGAGAGGTGCCTGGAGAAAAAGGACCAGGGGGTGTTGGTTGACAGCTGGCTGAACATGAGCCAGCAGTGTGCTCAGATGGCCAAGAAGGCCAATGGCATCCTGGCTTGTATCAGGAATAGTGTGGCTAGCAGGAGCAGTGAAGTGATTGAGCCCCTGTACTCTGGCACTGGTGAGCCCGCACCTCAAGTACTGTAGTGAGGGGCCCAAAACTGAACAGAAGGAGGACATCAAGGTGCTGGAACATGTCAAAAGAAGGGCAAAGTTAGTGAAGGGTCTAGAGAACAAGTCTTATGAGGAACAGCTGAGGGAACTGGGGTTGTTTAGTTTGGAGAAGAGGAGGCTGAGGGGAGACCTTATCACTGTCTACAACTACCTGAAAGCAGGTTGTAGTGAGGCAGGGGTCAGTCTCTTCTCCCTAGTATCATGCGACAGCACAAGAGGAAATGGCCTCAAGCTGCGCCAGGGGTGGTTTAGGTTGGATATTAGGAAAAACTTCACTGAAAGGGTTGTCAGGCATTGGAACAGGCTGCCCAGGGAGGTGGAGGAGTCTCCATCCCTGGAAGTATTTAAAAGAAGGGTAGACTTGGTGCTTGAGGATATGGTTTAGCGGTAGACGTGGCAGTGATAGGTTAGTGGTTGGACTCGATCTTATGGGTCTTTTCCAACCTTAACGATTCTATGATTTGCAGTTTAAAGAAAAGAAAAATGAATAAAAGATGTCTTACAGATGTCCACTCAGGAAAGGACAACATAGCACTCTTCTTCCCTGCTTCCTAAAAACCCCAGTATTTTATAATACTCACTGCAGAGAAACCAGAGAAACAGCATTACCCATACCTGCTCACTAGCTGGTGACAGAGCAGTGCCTCCTGCTAAATCAGAGAAAACTTTTCACACGAAGAGATACCATCTACTGGCAGCCTGTGGATTTCAGGCAAGCACATGGCCTTACTGAGCTCCACAGAGGATCAGAACATTGTTGTCAGATTAGCATTGGGAAATGGATTTACCATCTGCCTTTTTGGCTCAAATTCTTAATCCTAAAAGCTTGAAAAACAGGGATTCAGTTTTTTGGGGGTTTTTTTTGTACACTTAGTATGTGTTCTTATATTGGTTATATAAATGTGTTTTTCTTAGTACTGAGCAACTTCAAGTAGGGAGAAGATTTGATTACCATTTTCACCTGCTGTAAGAGCAGGTCAGTTCCTATCAAACATCTACTTTCATGTATTACCTCAAATACTAACCCTGCAGAGTTTGCCAAAAGCCTAACCTCTTTTTTAAAAATTAACACTGCAAAAGCAGTTGTGCACTGAGGAGAGAGTGTACCCAAAAGTCATTAAAACTAATGGGGTTTGGATCTGCAGCTTATCCTGTTTATAAGGGTGACAAAACATACAACAGGGGAAATATAGCAGATAATGACATTTGTTATTGCAAGTAATCGTCAATGATTGAAAAACAAACAACTGTACAAAGTGTTAACTGATCTCTCCCCACCCAATGATTATTGGCACACTTCTTGAGTTTTCATATAGTAGTCATCTTCTACCTGCAAAGGACTTCATCTTCATGACACTACCAAAAAATCCTTAAAATCAGAATGCTATCTATGAGTCAGTTAGGATCTGTGAATATAAAATGCACATACGTAAATACCACTTAATGGCAGATCTCATACTGAGCTATGAATATTTACATTTGCAAGTAAGGTGTTCTTTTCAGAATATTTGAAGGAAAACTGACATTGTTACCAGACACAGTATTTTGATGTTTTCTACCTAGAAAAGCAAACCTTTTCCCCATTTAAGGTAACATGCTTCCTACAACAGTTTATTAGGATGTCTTATAAATTAAACAGGTATGCTTAACGTGACAATAATTCAGAATAACGGGGACTAAGTGATTTAGTATACTATGGTAAAAGTGACATTTAGATTTTATGCTCACTAATGCTTCATGCACAAACTGTTTCCTGATACTTGCATTTTAAGGAAGTTTCTACACAGAAATCTGGGGAACAGAAAGCAGATGGTGGTTCCAGCTGACTAGTCTGATGAGAAGTTACTTGGAGCTCCGGGATTTGTTGACCAGTATGTTCAAGTGGGTTGCCGAGAAACCCATCCGCCACAACAGCATAATGGTTTTTCTTGCTCTGAAAGTAGCATTGTACATGAAACGATGGGCTACTTCCACAATATTGTATTCCCCAATAGAAAGTCTCCAACGACAGCAGCAAAACATCACAGGGGAGGCCCCAAAAGGGACACTTTTTTAGACAATTTTGGAAATAGTCCATCTCTAAACAATTTCTACTGTAACTCCTTCTCAGCAGTAAGCTTTCACCCATTAACTGCTCACGTGTGCAGCATCTCATATACACCCCCAAGCAGGCAGGTACACAAGACCCTGGACATCCAGAGAACCAGAACAGCAGCATATGGGTAAGAAGCAGAAGTACAGAACTGCTACTGCTCCACAGCCAGAGAAGCTGCTTAAGGCATAAACCCCTTTGTACTGAAGTCCAGCCCATCGTTCTGTTTCCCTCAATCTCCATTCTGTTTTAAAGACAGACTTATTTTCAGTAATATTTTGAGACTACAGCTTATATAGGTATTATGTACTAAAGGTGTTGGGAAAAAAATAGGCCAGAGGAGGCCTGGAAGTTCCTCTGAGTGACTCAGAAAAAAAACCTGCATTCTCAGGAAGCTGCTGTTTGCATACAAATGCTAGCATTTTTCATGCTGCACAATTTATCAGAGTTTCATTTCAGGAATGTTACCCAGGATGATGATAAAAGGCGATAACTATTTCTAGTACTAGTATTTCTAGTACATCAAGTTACATACTGGATTTTGAAAGCCTTAGCATCATAGACAATTTAGCTTCTGTTTTATTCTTGCTCAATGAAATGATAAAATGCCTTAAAACTTCTTACTGGTGATCCATTATACCTGGAAGTTAATAAGATAGTTAATAAAATAATAAGGGAAGTTTTAGAGGAGATAAGATCTGTTATGTAGAAATAACAGATTTAATTTTTTTAAGACTTACTAAAAAGTTAAGAAAAGAATTTTAGAAACATAAAAGTCCATCAGAAATTCATTTTAAAATATTTCAATCAGAAAAGTCTGCAGGGTTAATTCAGACTCAGATCCAGAAATATTAACAAGTCACTCATTTCTACTCAAATTGAAAAGTTCAGTTGTAAAGACACAAACAACAACAGACCCTGTGAGATGCCAATAGCACCACAGTGATTCCTGTAAAGTTCATACTGAAAACACAGCAAACATTTATCAAGTTCTTTGACTTATACAGGCTCTTGGTTTTACCTACCAACACAAGCAGTTACCAGCAGTCAGGGCACGGCTGTGCTTAACACCAGGAGGAGCCAAGTGAATTTTCACTCCCCACCACACAGCTGGGGGTTGGAATCTGAGCTCCTGTGTTCCCGCCAGAAAAACAGCTGACTAAAGTAAGAAAGGAAAGTAGGGGTGTTTGGTCATTCAGGAGCTTGGGTAGTCCCGACCTTTCTTTTCCATGTGCTACTTGGCTTACTACATCAAGGCTTATTTCTTTGTCAGAATCTTAGCATCTTTTAACCCTCTTACCATACTGTCTGCCTTCTCTCTTCCTTTTACGCGCTAGTGACTTCTTTCAAATCTGTTCTTTCAAATATATCTCCTTCAATCTTGCTGGCACTTCTCACTTTACCTCTTACTTTGCCTCCTCCCTTGACACACATTTCATTCTGTTGCCTGTGAGTCATCTGTCTCTCGTGATACTGTTCTTTGTACACTATAGCCCTTTTTCCCAAGGCCTGTCCCCATAACTTTAACATTTATATCTCAACCTAAATTAGAAGTAAAGCATGTGTTAGCATTACTTCCCTTCCCAAGACAAGAAAATAGCACTGAAGCTTGTTTCTTAACATAAAACCAATGCAAATTATGTTCCCTGAAGTCCCCATGCACCAGGTGAAGCTACCCCCCTTTCCCAAATGTGTCATGAACAAATTATTTAGAAGTACAAAAGGATTGGCTGTAACCAAATACTAATGTACACTTAATGGACTGCAGATTTTGCAGGATGTTTAAAGTTTCCCCTCTGATCTCTCTGAACTTTGGCCTCCATTTGTTTATACAGGCAGAGGCCAATAGGTCATACTACTAAAATCAGCAAATTGTTTACACATATGGCAAGCACACATGGAGCAGCAACGTAGTCATGGCTACAACCATACACAGCACATTAAAGCAATTGCTTTAGTTAAAATAACAAAGATACAGTGAGTCCACATACGTGACGAGGAGACCTTCCAGTGAATGAAACTCAGTGTTAACTAAGAAATTAATTGGCATTTCTTCAGAAGCCAATGCAGATGCTCTAGTCCAGTCCAACCCAAGTCACTCACTGTAGTAGTAGTAGCAGCCTTTGACATAATCGGTGTCAAAATTTTACAAATTTTATATGCAAGGGGTAGTTCAGCACTCTGGCAGTTAACACTATAAAGAGTATAAAAGTTTACAAAGCAAGGCTGGGAGATAAGCTGTCACTGAAGGTACATGAACTCCAAGCACACGCTGGGCTGCTTTTGTTTGAACAGCAGATTCTGATATGGTGCCCATGGCTGGATGATGCATTTCACCAGAGGCAACTTAATGAACAAAGAACTTCTCCCCAGTGAAAATACATTGTTTTCATAATACTTATGCTAGATCTAAAACTAAGATTTGCTGTTAAAAAAGAAATTAAGTGGTTAAAAAAGAAATAATTCGTAAGCATTTAAAAATGTTAACCTTTAAAGATCTTTTAAAAAGCCTCTCCAAACAGCATATTTTACATAATACAAATTACTTGGAAATGAGGCATTTTCAGAAAGAAGCGTAAAGCATTTCAATTTTGAAAGTGTAGACGGGGTACTAATATAATGTCACACTTTTTTTTGATGGGCAGAGGTACGCATTCTTGAGAGAAATTACAGGTGCTTCGCTTAAGAAAGTGCCAAAAAATAAAAGGTACACGCTAAAAGAAATTAGGGGAAGCACCAGGATCTAAAAGAAACTAATCACTTTGTCTTGTTTAAATGTATTATAGCTGTGAAGCTTGCTGAAACCACTGAGAAAAGGAAGCAATTCTTTTTAGCTTCAAGGTGCTGTATCAAGGGTCTGTGGCCTATTCAGTGGCATACACAGGAAGAATATTATTAAACATGTATAGTTTTAACTGAAAAAGCAGAAGCACGTCTTCTTTAAATTTCATGTCCAAACAATACATGCAGGCATGAATTCCCATTTGCATTGGAGATGCAGCATGCTGTAGAAATAAAAACGTCCATTGTGAGAAAATGCAACTGTGAATCCAAAACAAAAATTATCCCTTTTTAGCATTACCTACTTCTTCACTCAAAATACATTTTAGTTTCATACAAATCACTTTTCTGAGATAAGATAATTTGTTTGGCCAACAAGTGATAAGAAATCAGCAGAGACAGAGCTAATAAGTAGTAATCTTTTTTTTAAAAAAAAAAAAAAGGAAACCCAAGTGAAACCAAAACATCCGGCCCACATATATGCCAGGTCTGGAAGTTCATTACTTTCAGAAAGAAATGTTCACATAAAGCAGAGATATACTCTTATATTGTTATTCATCATATGGGTTTGACACATCTATGAAATTCACGTTTTCTTAGGCACTTCCATGGAGAATACAGGTATAGCTTTGACTAACTGATCTGAAGTAACACTGGATACCTGCCTCACTCAGTTACTTCCTGCCAAGTCCACTCTGAACAAGCATTACCAAAAATATTTTATCCAATGCTCCTAGTGAATGACCTTCCCCTTGCAACAGACTCTTAGCACCAACACTGAAGAATGTGCAACTCCAAACCAGTCGTGTAGAATCCCAGTCAACGTGCAGGTGGCTATACGAAACGCTCTGTTTCAAATCACCAACAGAAATCCTCTGAGGACTGTCATCATTTTGTCTGCTGTATTTCACCAACATTTAAAAATAGTGTTTAAACAACTGAAAGAGTCCTCGTAGTTCTTGTACATGAAGTTCAGTTGTGTCAATGACTTCTAACATAACATCTCCTCTGCCTCAGCTCTGAGTTTCAGTGCTGAAGATTGAAATGCCCTATCTCATGCTTCCAGGGTTGGAGGTCTTTCAGCAAAAATCAGGTTTGATAACAGGCCTGAAGACAGACCTGATCATCAGTCCCACCACAAAACAGTTTAAAGTAAAAGACTGAAGTTACTTAAATTCTCTGTATATGCACAAATCAAACGAGACGAGGGGGAGCTTTGATCCAGTCCTGTCCTCACTAGCAGGACTTTTCATTTGTTATCTTCAAAGGGCAACACAAAACTGAACCTGAGCACACAGAGACTGTCATGCTCCATCAGGTTTTCCCGCTGGCTGTCCCAGGAAACTACAAAATACATCAGCTCACAGACACAGAGGCCCAGGTAGAAAAGATTAACAGAAAAAACACTGGCAGAAAAGGAACACAAAAGGATGACTTGCAGCAGAACTTACCACCTTTCACAAGCGTGAAACACTATCTGGGAGAAAGGGGGACACAGTGCAGCTGAAGGCTGACGAGCTCAGAATTACAGCTGCAAGAAAGCAAATCCTGTTCTGCCACTTGCCAACTTCTGAGTGACTTCACAGCCTCAGCATTATTTTAACTCAGTGTTACTGCTGGGGCACCTTTTCTCTCATTTACACAGGGAGGTAGAGAATGCTGTCTCTACTTTCAGTGGAACCATCTGCAGAACGTGGCAGCATTTCTGGACATGTTTGTTTTCCAGCACATTGCCTGTAGATTTACCATAAAAATATGGTTTTTGCTATAATCTGAAGACTGGGATATAAATTGCCACTCACCACAATATACTGCAGGAAGACCAAGGTCTTCTCACATTTATCTTTTTAAAGTGGAATTTGTTCTGAGCCCAAACTAGAAATCAGGTTGCTATCTGCCTCTCCTAATACAAGCTACACTGTCTTTAAGGAAAGAAAAAAAGGCCATCCACAGAAGCCTGTTATGAGAGGAGGGAAGAAACTTCCATGGCTAGAGCTACAGATACAGTAGTATCTTAAGAAGAACTATAACTAATGAGGAAACTTGTACAAAATCATGGCCAAAATGGACAAAGCACACAGTTTTGGCAATAAATATATATTGCTGGATAATGTATTGCAGCAGAATCATTATTTGTGCTGAAGCTTGGATTTATGCTGCACAATGCCCAACAGCAACACAGATTGAGCAAATCCAAAAATAAATACCCTTTGCAAATTTCCATTTCTAATTCAAACCTGTGAGAATTAGTTCACACTGCTGAGCAAGTCCAACATTGTAGCTTGAGCAAACTCACCGAAGGATTAAGCAAGGCTACCAAATTTCTAATTGCTATTTTAGAGTAATAAATACAATATTAAACATGTAACTTTAGATTACAACATTCACTTCAATTTTGAGAAGAGAGGTGTAGTCGTTGCTTTTAAAGGTTCTTATTTCTTAAAAAGAAGGTATGTGGGAAATAAGTGGAAATGTAGTCAGAACACATTAACATGCATTTTTCCTTAAAACTGTCAGATAAGGCAGTTGCCGTGGCACCTTTATGAACCAGAGCAGGAAGAAAAAGCACAGGTATGTCAGGATGCAAATAAACCATAACACAGCTGTGGAGCACTGATGCTTATTCTTAGCCCTAGGAGCTACTGAAATTTATAGCATCATCTTATGTTTTAGGTCAATGATAACAGGATTCCCTGCTAAATAAACAAGCTAGACTAGTTTGTAAGGGAAAAAAACGGTTACCTGTAAAGCTAATGAGTGCCTTAGATTGCCTGAGGAGCCTCTGTCACTGGAGGTCTTAATATGTCAAAGTTGTATAAAACCAGACAAGCCTAATCTTACAAGAGTAGGAGCTTGAGAAGCTAGAGAAGCTCTTTCTAGCTACATACTTTTATAAGCAACTATTTGCTACCATCCTGGGTAATCAGATGATTCTCTGCATGATTACAATTAATTTATACAAACAAAAAAACCTATTCAACATTCACTCAAAAAGACCATTCACCACCATTACAGCTAAAGTCACACTCTTAAGACCGAAATGCCCTTCTTCTGAAATACTGACGCTGCACTTAATGTCCTACTGTTACCAGTAACAAAACCTGCCCTATCTGAAGTTAGGGCTGAGAAAAAAATTAGCTAAAACTTTATTATTAATTAGACTGTGGTAACATAAAAAAGAGAAACTCAGCTGGGAAAGAGGAAAGAAGCAGAAGGACTGAAAAAAGAAGAGAATCTTAGAGAGATGTAATGCAAAGACCACCAAGAAAGGGCAGGAGGTGACTGGGGCAAAAACCCAATTAACTGAGTGGCATATTCTAGTGACAACGTACTGATTTCAACCTGCTAAGAAAAGGCTGAGAATTAATTAGAAAGTGTCAATAAATTAGGATTAAGGGACAAGAAATGCACTTTACCCAGGGAAGGAGGGTGCATGTGGAAGAAGACTAAAACACCCCAACAATGAGCTATCTGATTCCTGAAGTAAGAACTAAAAATGCTGTTTCCTGTTAAATTATCTCAAAAGCTAAAGATTGCTTCTTCACAGCATTAGCTACTTAATTACTACCACTTCATCCTCTGATTGCATATCTGTAGTGAAAGTGCTTCCTAAGGTTTAGCAATACAGGATTTTCCAAGTGAATTATTTCCATTGCAACCTCCAGAGTAATGCATTATATAAATATCATGTAAAACAAGCAGGTTTAGATAAACAAAAAACCATATCCATTTAAAAATTTTAATTTAAAATCACCTGGGAGGAAAACCCAGAGAGCATAATGAGAGATTTCATATTTCTCCCAGCAGTTAACAATTCCGCGATTTAGATCTCTTTATGGTAAAAAGGCCTCCAAGGGGAAGAGTCCATATTTATAATTAGCATTTGTGATGTGTAAGAGACAGACCAATGCAAATTAAAATAAACTGAGAACAGTAGGAAAGAGGAAAGGAAGTTGTGCTTAACTCCATAGCTCCAAATGTGTTATTTTCACTTAGAAACATCACCCTTATTTCAAAACACAACCTTATCACACATGCAACCTAAGGTCTGAAAGTGATCCCAGGGTTAAGCTGTGGTCTTCTGCAAGGCTAAGAGCAAAAGGTTCAAACAGATCCCACATCCCAGACTTACCTAGGTGTATCAAACAGAGGGGATGTGCCCTGAGTGCCCCCCTCCACCGCCACCCCGAGGCCCTTCCCCACACTCGAGATGTGGAACAACCCCACGGCACAGGCAGCGTCAGCAGCCAAGCCCCCCAGAAGCAGGAGCCAAAGGGATCACCCTTCCCCCAGGCAACCCAGGGGCGGAGAGGGAGCGCAGGACCCAGAAACATGAACTCCTGTTCCTGGGCCTCTATGCAGGAGCAGGTATGAGCCAGCGTTCTCCAAACACCCTCAAGTTTTATGTTTGTGCCAGCTCGCTGCTGGCACAGCGAACAGGCTCCTGGCACATAGAAATAGGACCCCATGTTTGGATTATTGCTTTAATCCACCTATTCATTCACAGTAGGTAAATTCGAAGCACACAGACTTAGAATTTCTTTTGCCTTTTTAAGAGTAAAACATGGCTGTGCTGGACATCAGCCATTATTACCGAAAAGTTGGTTGGTCATCTTTACCCCAAAATCTTCCCAAATATACTCATCCCTAAGAAATAGCTTTGGAATTTATAACTAGAAATATATAAATTGATAGTAGTGGGGTGTAATTTTTTCAGTTATTGTAGTCTACTCAACATGATGTAATACAGAACTCAGTTATTTCCTTTCACATGCAATTTCAAGATTTTAGAGCTCATTTAAACACTCATTTATCCTTCCTTCATGCAAATGCACAACAGCCAAGAGCTCAGGCAAGAGTTTGGCAAGTTGTAGCTTTCTTTAAAATTGTCACGATCACACAGAGACAGCGTCTCTAATTAGGACGCATCGCACAACACATCCCAACCAGATGCTTCGCTCCAAGGCAGCGGCTGCAGCAGCCAGCACTGCACTTTCAGCAAAAGTGCATGTTACAGGATGAAGAAATTTGAAAGCCTACCAGCAGGCATTTTTAGAGATGGCCAGAAGGCCAGTGCTGATACACACCTGCAGATGTTTCTTCAAGACACTAGCGAGAGGGTGCTGTGCTGATGTATGCATGTGGCACAGTTCAAGACCAGCAGAGCTCCACAAACCATCCTGCCAGCACCCAATATTTCATGTCAACCAACTTGACACTATCAGACAAGGATGGATGGAAAAAAAAATCTTTCAGCATCCTCCTCCTGTCTCTTCTCTGCCTAGGAAGATATTAAATTCTAAATTTTGTACCTACGAGTTGCATTATCACACTCTATGTCCATGGATGACCTATTATTACTATTATATAGAGAATACAGACCATCTGCTTTGCTCTTCCACACTGATTCAGAACAGGGCTGAGTCGGGCCTGTAATCCACACTTCTAAAAAGTATTTTGACTTCCGGAAGTCAAAATACTGACTATTCTGTCAAGTATTTTTAAGGATAAAAATAAATCTCTGCATTCAACTCACCTACTACTGTTATATTGTCCTCCCACCACTTCTTTTAAACACGTAAGTACTAATGTATCAGTCATGATCTGCAATGGACATTTACACAAGTATTTCACGATTTCTCTGTTCTAGTCTATAGTCTTCAGGACTCATCAGACAACAGATATAAATAGCCTAGTTTTTTTTAAACATGTGCATACCCTGATGAAAAGAGCATCTGAAAAATAACATATAGTGCATTTATGTTATTTGGGTTTTTTAATTATTGCAATAGGCAGTAAGCCAGAAGTCTGATGTAAAATTCTGTAAAACTTCGGCACTAGACAAACATCAGTGCGGTAAATACTCATAACATTTGATCAAAGATGTTTGTCCTGGGAAGAAGTCGATGTGCTTATGACGAACACTCTCCATCCCGTCCCACTGCCTTCCCTCCCAAACCCTGACAAGTATTTGCAACTCAGTCTCCCAAATGCAAGCGAAAAACTGTCTTGTGAAAGTCACAGCACATCATCATGTGATGTTCAAAGTAGCTTCTGAAAGAAGAATACTCTGGATATCAGATGCAGCTGAAAAAGCTACAATTGATTTTAACTACAGCATTATTCTAGGAGCTATATCCAGAGCCCAGAGGGCACAAACATTCTTGATCTTTGACCTGCAGCCTTACCCTTCTACGATTCTGCCATCTATGCAGCAATTAACATACTTTGAAGTCTGCATCGTCTCTGTACCACTATGACATATGTTTAAATTCACTGCAGCTGCACAAGCCCATCATTTGATCCTTTCATTCTTCCATTCCTGCAAGCCTTTTGCTCTTTGCCAGGCAACTGAAATACATGGGCCTTTAAAGTATTCAGAGGTTTTCTATTTAAACAGCAAGTACTGAAAACACTAGAAGCCCCTGCAGTTGAGGTCTCCATTTGCTCTGTAAGACACCATATAAACAACCATTGCAAGCTGTGGAATGCATTCTGAGCAGTAACCGTCAATTACTAAATAGCAAGCTACAGGTCACTGTTTGACAGCACTGTTTCATGAACAGCTAAGTTACTACTGCCAGATCTACAAAAAGCTGCAATAAGCAGTATGAGATACTTGCAGGGAAGAAGAAAAAAAGAGTAGAATTTGTAAGGTTAAAAAAAGCAAGCAAACAACAACAAAAGAACCCCCCCATATATGTACGCTCAATGTATTTAAATTTGTGAATGCAACATGAACATCTTGCTGTTCAAGATCCATACCAATTTTCACAAGAACAAACAATTATAAAACCCTGTATATTAAAGTGCTGCGAGAGTGAACATGAAGAGTGCCACGACCAAACTTGGACTGCTACACAAGGGCTGGCTGGATAGAAACACTTCTGGCAGAGAAAGAAGGTGTTTGCTTTAGAGCACCAGATAAACTACTTGGGTTTCTTGAATGGTGTTTTTATTGCAGGACAGTAACGGATCAGTGAACATGTGATAACAAATGATGTGATTCCAGGATGTCAAACTGCCCCACAGCAAAGTGGCTTCAAACTTCCTCTTCACACGATCAGATTAACGCTCAGACTTACATAAAAGTTTAGTGTACAAGTTTACTTTTAGCTACGGGTTCACAATGAAAAAGAGAGACTACTTGGATATTCTCAGGGATAGTTTAGGAAGCTATCCTGTCTTTTCCAGCAAAACTATCCCACGAGAAACCGGATGGGAATTTTTCTCTCTGCCATCTCAGACCACAGCTATCCTTCTCTACTTCACCCTTTCTATTTTATATTTTCTATCAAACTTATTCACATCCTCCTGTGTTTTCATCTTTCAAGAGCTCCCTTGAGCAGCCTTGTGAAGGCTACAAAAGGAATGCAGAACGATTCCTTGTGTGGACGTGGTGGATCAAGCTGACCTGTACTTTGCTTAGTTTGGCAGATATTCCCAGTATTATAAAAACTGCTTTTGCGCACAAATATTCAGTTTGCAAAAGTGTCTCTCCCACACCGCTCTCAAAAAAGAAAAAAGTCAGCACACCACTCTGTGCAATGCCTGAGTAATTGCAAAAATACTCACGACCCTCCAATACTCGCCTGTACGAAAGCACTCAGGAAGCTGCCATTTAGCATCTGGCTATAATAAACTGCAGGGCTTCTGTGGATAAAGATTCTTTCCCCCAGTGCTTATTACAGATGTTTATGAAAACGTGATCTTGAACAAGGTCAAATTATTTAATCATGTTTCTACTCGGTATGTCAGATGTAAAGCTAATGAGCAGAGAATTTGACAGAAAAACTAGACCATCTCGTCCTAATTGAAAAGAAGAGTAAATTCCTTTAGAAATTACTAATTGAGAGGCAGGCGTTGTACACTTGCTATTATTCTCTTTTTACGAGACCAAGTTCCATTCATAAAGCCCAAAAATCATGAAAATTTTGTCTAGTCATCTATTTTTGTTAAATCTGTATATTCATATTCATGGTTCTGCCCACAGCTCAGATAATACAGTCAAACAAGAACAAAGCTCCATTTACTACCTCATTCAGCCTTCCATTCCCCAATTCACAGCAGCCGATAAGTTGACTGGGGATAACCGAGCATGACCGAACGTATGCTGTGCATGGACCTGGCAGAGCACACATCTTCCTGAGCAGTAAGAACTGGACAAGACCCGGTTCTGGAATTCATCTTCTGGTGGGCTACTACTTCAAGGTCACAGCAGCAACATGCTGCTCCTTACTACATAACTATTTAATTTTATATTATCCCTTTAAATCAAAAATAGCTAATGCTTATCCAAAACCCCATATTTCTGGAGAAGAAAATACCCCAAGAGTGCACCTTCTGATATCAACTAAGGAACGGAGCTCTTTCGGAAAAACTGCTGAGAGCAATATTTGACCTGAGCTCCCAGATTCTTGGGGATCCACAGCTGCTTCTGAAGGTCCTGGAAAGGCAGCTACAGAAAGGAAGTCTACTGGCCTGAATTCAAGTATGTTTATGCACACCATGTGAGAGTTCCCACTACTACAGGAAATTTTTACAGGATCCACAAATCCTATTTGAAAACCACAGATTTAAAACATATCCTCCAGTAAACAAGAGTTTTGCTGTTAAATATACCCAGGAAGTTTCTCAAGATCTTTTTTCTCAGTCTGTTCACTTTCTTTGGACACAGATTTCTTGCCACTGTGCTTGCCAAAAGGGAGAATATTTGATACAATCCATACTACCATTACAAGACACATAACTGATAGATGTTAGTTGTGGGCAGTAACTGTGGGACGCAGGCTACTCACAGTGGACAGTCCCCTCCCCCCAGCCCACTCTGTTCCCAGCAAAAGGATAAACAGAAGAAGTCCTATGTGAGAGAAGTTGAAAGACAGTGTAATTAAGATATACGGTAACACTTACGGTCAAGTCCGTTGATGTATCTCATTGTAATTTCACAGTGCCCCCAAACTGCACTGACTATGGGGTAAAGTTTTTTCCCTTTTAGTCCCCTGAAGGCCACTCCAAGATACTGTCCATCTACCATGAAGCTAAGTGTCCCTTCATCCATATCCAAAACTACCAGTAAGGAGTCTGGGAGTACAAAAGACTCATCCGGTTCCAAAAAGACAGGATATGTGACCCCAGGCTGGTTTTTACAATTGTGGTAGAGTTTGTTGCGTCCCAGATCCCAGCCCCAAGATTCACTATTGCTACCAACCAGTGACGTGTACCCCACCGAGTGCAGCGGAGCTTCGGCTGTAGAGACGCCCA
Source organism: Phalacrocorax aristotelis (assembly GCF_949628215.1). NCBI lineage: Eukaryota > Metazoa > Chordata > Aves > Suliformes > Phalacrocoracidae > Phalacrocorax > Phalacrocorax aristotelis. Next base: position 22,969,233 of record NC_134282.1, on the reverse strand, counting down.
CCACAGCATGCGTCCCCCGTTGCCTCGTGGGCCAGTGGATTTGCCAGACATGCAGGCCTCTCGTGTAGCCGACTTTGCCCCGGATGCAATCTGTGCTTTGGGCAACTGGATGTCTATGAAAAGTCAGTTTATCATCTTCCTTTACAAATATATTCAAGGAGCGATCTTCATTGTTCCAAGCGTGTTTATACTGGACCTCCAGCTTGGCAGGGGGCATATCCAACAGCATGTCCAGTCGCGCTGGCTTGCAAAAATCTGGACCTCTCAGCTCTCGTTTAACAGGTCTATAGGGGGGCTCCCTCACATCCACAGACTTTATGCTCCCTGAGATTTTCTGGCCCATTGCTTGGCTGCAGGTTTACAAAGGAGAAAGAAAAGTTGACTTTGGCCCAATGTTACTTCATGAAAGCACTTTTACACTGAGCCAGTGATCTGACAAGCTGACTGGATTTACTTCTGTTTGGACCTTTTAGCAGCAATGTTTTCAGAGAAAAAACGCTCCTGAAAGAAAGCAGAAAGTTTCCAGTTAGTTTAAGAAATCCAACAGAAAACCCACAGCATATTTTTCAAGAACTTCTTTGCATCCCTAGTAGTTATTTTAAACACCAAAGCTGACAATTCACCACTTTTTGTTCAGTATCTTACAGTGCTAACCAGCCTGCCAGCAGGATACTCTGAGCCCACCAGCGTACAGAGTGCAGACAGTCATTTCCTCCAATTCATAATAGGATGCAGACGTTCCCCACCTTCTGCCCTTCCACCCATTTTGTCTGGCCAAGTTCACAGCAGTCCTGAAGAAGGCATACACTATTCCCCAGTGACAGCGATAAACTTTATGTTCAGCGGTAGCTTCACTTTCACTTGAGCTTTTGTTTCATAGTCTTAGAAATATGCATTATGTCAGAATCTCCTTTTATTTCTAGCTGTTCTCTTCCCCGGGCCCTGGCAACACAGGGCTTGAGCTTCTGTGCCATTATTACAACAAATGCAGCCAACAGCAAATGGCTACAAGTTTCAAATGCTTCCTTTTAACATACCCTGTCCTTAAATAAAAGAAAAAAAATAATCAAGCTTTAGGGGTTTTTTTAATAAAGGAGCTAAAAAAAGAGGCATTGAGGGAAGAGGAAACATGGAAGGACAGAATAAGAATAGCAATTTCAGTTCTTCAGTGGACTTTCCTATATGGGTAGCTACTACAGCAGGGTATTTCTTCATGCTACTGGACAGAAGGATAATCCACATTTTCTACATTGCAGTATCAGGCTGATGCAAAGGAGTGAAACCCAGTAAGACACATTAAGGGGAATACATGATATTTGAAATGCATTCTTTCTGTGCTTCCATAGACAAACATAGTAATGTAGCTAGAAAGGCTCAAAAGCACCCAGGAAAGATTCTTTGCAGCCTGGATAAGTTAGATCCATTCACCTTTTAGAGCTCAGGTAGAGTGCAAAGGGAAGCCAAGAACCTCTAGAAGTACTATAGGTATAAAAATGAAGACAAAGTCCTATAAAACTCAGGTAAACGATTGACATGGGATCAAATAAAGTATCTGCACCAGCTGACACACTTCTGTCTTCTAGCAAAATAAGTGCCAAGACCAGGAATGCTCAAATATAGCTGAGGAGACCCACTGCCCTGGTTTCAGCTCCGAGACAGTTAATTTTTTTCCTAGTAGGTGGTATACTGCTGGGGTTTTTTTACCAACAGAGTGATGAAGTGTTTCAAGAAGAAGCAAATATCACCCACAAATATCACTCTCAAAAGCCTGAAGAGACTAGGTGACAGCTCGTTTTCATAAAGCACCAAACAGCAGACAAGGACATAGATGTCTTGTAAAAAAACATCTTGCAAGACTTTACTTGGTAAGTCCCATGTCCTTCCTTTCAAAGGACTTCTACCCCAGATACACTGTCCCATTGCAAAGATCATTTCTGAAAGACAACAAGTGAGAAACATGCACTTACAATAAAAGGAAATAAAGAGAAGTCTAGGAAAACACCTGTAAAATTTACCATCTGACCATGTTTTAGATGTGAATGAAGTCCCTGTATTATTTACAACAGCGAATACCATGTAAAGTGTTTTCTGCATGTGTTAAATACAGAAATGAAACAAACATCTGCGTTATATGAAAGCTTTCTTTCCAAAAAAAGAAATAAAAAGTTGATTTCAAACACACGGGACAGTTAAGTTACCACATAAAAATATGATTTTTTTGGTGGCTGGTCCCGTATGGGCACATGTGCGCCCCTGAGCATAACCAACCACCTCTTTGCACCTAGTTTTAATCTTTAAAATAAAACTTAAACATAACCCCAAGACCCTCGTATCACCCTTACAGGACACTTCAGAACAATTCACAGGAGCTTCTTCTCACTGAAAGAATACCTCAACTTTAAGATTAACCCATGTGAAATCAGTTTGAATGATCCCCCTTACTTCCTTCCAAACCATGTAAAAAGAATCTGAAAGTTTAAAAAGCAATTACGTTTAACCTGACACTTGCCATTTCCACTATTGCAGAAGCAGTCGTAGGTTGTTTCAAAGGCACGATGGCAAATTTTGCCCACTGAGGCAAGTTCAATATTGATTACATACCAATAATCCTGGGGGAAATTAAATACTGATGCTAATATAGACACAGGGAAGTAAGAGGAAGTAAACATCATCAGGTAAGCATGTTTTCCTCGGAGGACACGTGCTCAGGGATTCGGTAATTCCTTTAAAAATGGTGCTTGAAAGGAGGATACAAAAAGGGAAAACGTCGATGTTCAAAGGGAACCCCAGTGACTTCTGTTTGATATTTAGCTCTACATGCCTTTGAAAATTTCCCCTTTAAAAGCACAAGACAATTGCCACATCCCTGTCAGGGTGCTGAGGGGAGATGGCTGGGGAAGTCCCCAGTGCATCTTCCTCTATCGCTTCCTGTTCACATGAGAAACTAAGCTTGGCAGAGGTTTACCTGGCAAATCACCAAGAGATTATAAATACCGAAGTCACTCACTTGGCAAGCCACAAACATTCGTCCTAATGTGCCCCAAACTGTAACATAAAAAGGCTGCTAATAGATAGATCTGTAATTCAGAGGAGTAAAATCCATGATTATAAGTACCTTGATATGCGCACAACTGTGCCTTTACTCTGGGATGTGCTTAGTAAGTACTTTGGTTTGAAACTGTATCTTACAATATTAGGCCTTTGTTCATATATGGACATTATCACACAATTTAATTATATAATGTAACATTTTGCCAAATAGCTTTGTATGGACATAGGACTGAACAATAATGTTAAAATCTTACAGTTACTGATGGGTTCAAGATGCAGCAGTGGTACGGCTCAAAAGCTACCTTTCGTCAAATACTTTCTCCCACCCACTGTGACATATATTCTTTCACATCCTAGTTCTGTGTAGCTGGTAGTAGTTCTCAGCTTCTGTTAAAAGGCTAACCATAGCCACACCAATCTCATTCGAGTATCACTGGAGAGGTCCTGAACATGTGAATGCAAGAAAAGTCAACATTTAATCATTTGTACCGGTACAGCAATAAAGGTGTAACACCATGCTGGTTGTTATCTAATGGCTCTGATTGCTGGTGTTTAGTAGCAGCTGACATGAAAACTTTATATGAGGCAGCAGTGAGGGGTTGCAATGCATACCTCCTGCTCACAACCCAAGAAACATTAACTCTACAGGGAGTGACTCATGCAGAAAGTCTTCCTGGCAGCTCACAATGGTCCTGCTAGTTGCTTGCAGGAACCACCTGTTGCAAAGCCAAGACCATCTATTCCCTCTTCTTGTCTGCATCCTGTTCATTTACACCAAGCAGATGGCAGAGACCCACACTGAGGCAAGGAACGGCAGAAAAGACTTCACCCTGCCAGAAGCTGCTTACTAGGGACCAGCCCATCTCCACTGACAAGCATCCCCTCCCTACTTCCACAGGTAATATCATACTTCCAATGCAGAAGCCTCGGAATTCTCACACTCACATCATTACTGTCAGGATCTCCAAGAAGCTTCTCCCCCAGAAGCTATACAACCATCACACACCAGCATTTTTTGGGAAAGCCGAGCACAATGCTCACAAGGGGAAGCAGAGTGACTATCAATTCATCTGGCAAAGGTACTCCAAACTGGCTTCCTGTCTGCAGGACTGAATGGCTAAACCACACAGGCTTAGTAGAAGTTGTGGATCAACCTGAAAGGACAGAAGATTATTCCTTTCAGATTATGTACTATTCAATCCATTTACAGAAATATTAGGTTGTAAAACCTTCTCACTATCTCCTTAATAAAAACTTCATTCCATCATTCAACTGTGACTTTTTGTAATCTTACGCTAGAGAAATTTACATTTCCTTGCCTGTAGCTTCTCACTAGGCACAAAAAATATTCTGAAATTAAAAGAACATGCATTTTCACTGTATAGCTTTGTTTTGAATTTTTCCCCAAATTTTGCTCTTCCAGCAATTTCAAACTACTGCAGGAGTTAGGATATAAAATATTTCAGTCTGGCTTAATATATATGACCTTGCCATTACATCCATGTAGCAACTACAACTGAAACACTAGATTTTATCAGCTATCCCTATGATAAAAGTTATTTTGTAGAAAAGGAAGTAGTGCTTCCATAGGAAGAACCACCACATATTAGTACAGCCCTGTGGCAACTGGAAATCTCTGGTTGAGAAGACTGTTATTTTTCATAACCTAAATTATTTCTGTCTCAGTTTCACACTCATGCCATGCTTTGTCAGGGTATGATGATTAGATTAAACATACTGTACAAGAACAAGCCAACTCCAAACAGGAAAAGCGTGTCAATGTCGCTTAGCAGTGTCCTCATGCAGACTGCCAAAATATTTAGGGAAATTATTCACAACAAAAACACAAATTATACTTACCAGAGACAGGCTTGCTGGGACATCACTTTGCTGTAATTAAATAGGGTGTATTTTCTAACAGTTCAGTATATTGGCATCAGTAGACCACAACTGCTGATAAAAGAAACACGCTTTCTGCCAAGTCAGCTTTCAGCATTCATAGTTATATTTCCCTCTGGATTATCATGAGCTAGACATGCAGAAAGCTTGAAAAACATGCATAAGAAATGACCCCACATAAATGAAGTTCAAAACTACAATAAGAATGTGCTAAGGCTTAGGGTAATTCTGCTAAATTGACACTTACAAAAAAAAGTGAGAAGCTAAGTGAGTCCCAACTAATGATACTGACAGGTGAAATTGTCTATCAGAAAAAGCAGGGGAGGTGATCCCTCTATCTACCAGCATTTCAAACTTCTACACAGCAGTTCCCACTCTTTTTGCTACTAATCCTCATTGTTGGTTTTTTTTTTTTTCCTTCCTGCCGCCAGACCTCACTGCCACCTCCCCTGCCAACCTGGCCTTTGCCACCAGCAAGCAAGGACTCCTGAACACTAAGAAAGCTACAACAGGAGTCTCTGAACCAAGGTCTCTTTCCCATGGGCACCACAATTGCCCCTTCCCCAGATGCCCAAACAGAACCAATATCCTAAGTGTTGGAGTACTCTGAGACTAACCCTAGTCCTAATGTCTCTACAGGCGGAATAGGAAGAAGACAGACACCAGCTCTGTTCTGCTGGGCAAGCTGATGAAGAAGGGTTTGTAAGCTCAAGAACAAGGACTTTTACCTCCACGCAGACAATGTACAGGCATGAGGCCTAGTGTCTATCAACTATGTTCCCAGTGTGCAAACAGCTACATAACCATGACAACATTGTTTTGAGGGTGACAATGAATTAAGTGCATTTTTGGCACCCTAAAAAGATTGGCCAGCTTGGATTCAACTACAGATCCTGGTATCCAACATTGCTGATTTATTGCCCGTTTTGAACAATGTTGGCTTTCTTTGTCGAACTGGGAATATACAGTAACAATGCAACCAGCCAAAAATGCTTGGATACTCTAAACTATCCTGTGCTACAGATAAAAATTTATGCTGCGTGCACACTTCGCAAATGACATCTAACATGTGGGATGAACAATGCAGCAGTAAATCATGACTTCAGTTCCTGAAAGGAAAGCAAATCCTGAAAATCCCAAGGACATTCCTCCGTAAAGGGTAACTTGTTCTGTAACGTTACAAAAGTGTAATTGTTTCAAAATTCAGGATAAGCTTGTTATTAAAACAGACTGTGCATTTAGCTGCTTGGAATTAGAATAATCTGAAATACCACACCATCTGTACCACCAGAGTTAGAAGCAGTTTAGTCATATGATGAAGAATTCAGAAAGAATCTTGAGTAGCTATGAATACAGCGGAATGTATATTTTTAAATACTCCCATCTACCATACTTTGGAACTGAGCCAATTTGAGGTTTTGGGTTGGTTTCATGCCTTCTACCTCTCTGCATGTGCCTCTGGAATTTGCCCCTCTGGTGCTGAAAGTTGGTCTTAAATGCAAACATTTACATTCTGAAGAAACGTGAAAGATGACAAAAAGCCACTTCTATTCTGTAAACAGGTTTTTTGCATAATGACTTCTCAGAATACAGAAATGTAATTTGAAAAAACAAATATAGTTAAAAAAGTAATTTTAATTGTATTATGTTACTATGCAAGTACTTTTTAGAACAGCAACATTCCCGTTCTAAAGTTACTGAAAGGAAACATTTACTTTCTTTTCAGGGTATTTAACAGGAATACCCATGTGATTCCACAATTATCATAAGCTTACAGATGTTCAAACTGTTACATCCCCTTCTACCACCCCTTCCTATTCATTCCTCCCTTTTGTCTTGCATCCACCTGCATTCAAATGGCCTTGAGATAGGTCTGCCTCAGAAATCTAAAGTGGGTAAAATCTAGTATTTTATTTTGCCAGGTTATTTTCAGGTGGATAAGCCCTCTGATCCGGCACATCAGACAGTCATCATGTAAACACTTGCTCTGGCATAAGGAAAGGAAGAGAAAAAAAAATAAAAGCTGAAAGACAGAACCATCTATTTAAGCGGCAGCCCAAGTTGTGGAAAGAATTTCCAGTCACTTCAGGTTGCCCTAAGGGGCACAGCTGAACTTTACATCTAAATCCAGTACAGTTGTGAGCTTCTGCTTACATCTTCCTCACCTTTCTGCACAAAATCATGCATCTTTCATCCTTCAGCCACCCTTCTGTTACAGTAAATACCTTCCTGTCTTTCCTGAATGCCTGGTGTAGCCATTTTGAATATTCAAGTGTCAGAGTTATATTAAAAGAGTGATTAACACATGAAAAAGGCTTAACACAGAATTGTTTTCAGCTCTATTTTGCATTTTATAGGATCATTTGCCATTTTACATTTCTACTCAGCCATGTTTCACCAAATAAGTAATACCAATAGGTGTCAGACCATGTGAGATTTAAAGCCCAAAGAATAATTAAGTTTCAATATTGCAATTTCTCTCCAGTCATTACTACTTTTCACCAGCCTAACACTGCTTCGACAATTTATTTTACTCTTACCTCTACAGCTTTGTAGAGGATCAATACCCCTACAGCCTCAATTTCAAATTCATTAAATGATGACCACAATGGCTGAATATCTTCCCACTGCCTTCCTTTTGCTGTAATATACTGTGGAGCCAGTTAGTATTCAAAATGAAAGAAAAGTTAAAGTTGCAGATGAGAAAAAGACTCCTGGAAAGCATCATTCCTTATTCTAGCCAGACACAAATCCCAGGGGACATGCCAGAGATGATGCCTGAGTGGAACAAGGGGAGGCCCAAAGATGGTAGAAAGTGACTATCAGAGACAAGAGCTCCTCCAGCTTAACAAAATAGCTCTCCAGATCTTCATTGCAGCTGCAGAAACTATAATATGCTCTGGTGAAAATGTGGCCCCTTAGCTCAAGGTTCAGTTACTGTATTATAAATGTCAGTGTATTCCAAGCCTGGTGAGTCTTTGTAATTCATGATGGAGCTTAGATCTACAGCTGGTTTTCTAGGGGCAGTATCATGATGGGGATGGGGGTAAGGAGAAATACCCACTAACAGCAGCACTCCTTTTTTTAATCAGATGGCTGCTGTGGACTTACCAGACCCTACAACAGATAGCTCCACTCTCACAGTGCCTGTCTATGCTTTGCAGTAAACGGATGAGTCAAGGGCTTAGCCTCTCTACCTTTTTGTCTGCAAAAAGACATTTGCTAACAGCTTAAAATTTGCAATGCTCTTGGAATGGCCAAGATACTTTTGTCGTCTTTTGCTTTTAAGCCTTACTTTGTTTAATTCTCAGTTGAATTGAGCCAGCAGCATATGAACAATACCTGTCAGATGCTCTCACCATTGGTGGGCCAGAAGCAAACCCAGCAAATGCTCCAGCAGAAGCAGCCCATTAGAACCAGTTCCTGATCTGACCTGGATGGCTTTAATGCTTCCAACAGTGCTGCCAAACTCCAGTGACAAAACCATATTGTGCCTCTGGCCAAACACAACAGACAAGAGTTGAAGATAGTCTTCCCCCCTGCAGCAAGTTGAACAGACTCTGAAGATGATGATGCCCAGAAAGTCTGTCTCACACAAACAACGGGTGATCTGTTGTAGGAAAGCCACAAATGCACGCAGGGCTCAAGCCCATTCCCTCTGCTCAGGATTGCGTTGGGAGAGGGGGAGGCCAGGGTTGGAGGTAACCCAGCCATTGTACTTGCATAAACATGTAGAAGATGAATACAGGAGAACAAGCTCAATCCTGAACAAAAGCGTATTCTTCTGTTTAATAGGAAAATAGGCTTACACAATCACACCATCTGCATCCCGCCTAACCCTTCCCCCTTAACTATTTCAGCCAATAGCCACCATCAGCCAAACCCGACACAACAGCAGGGTCAAAGATAACTATGTTTGAACAGGAGGGGCAGCTGGGGAGAGAAGAGACATCTTGGAAGCAACCCCATGGAAGGTCAGGCTGGGCTGCAAGTTCACATCTTGCCAAGGAACCCAGGAGAGAATGAGCTCACTTCAAAGTTGTAACTGCACAGTGTCCTGAAGATTTCAAGGTAAGTCAGCCACAAGAGACAAATCCAGGAAGCAATGCTTCATCAGTCCTGCAGTTTCTAAAGCAACTTCTTTTAAAGAACAGAAATTACATAAACTTCATATATCTTAAGGTAGCATCAAAAATTCAGATTATGCAGATGATTTTGTATTTCCCAGGAAGAGATAAATGAAGTTACATGCAACTTTTGAATGCTAACAAAAAGACAAACCAAATTGCTGTTAAATAAGTTTTCTCAGAAAGCCTCACCACATTTTTTAAGCAACAGCAAAAAACTTCATCTGTCTTAAACACATGCCTCTGCTAAAGCCCATCTGTCAGTAGAGAACAATTGCACAGACAAATGAGGATGACGGAGAAAGTAATATCATAGAACCTAACCGCCTGAGCTCCAAGCAACAACGCTGATTTTTCTCTATGTCCATCAAAACTTTCCCATTTTACAGAGTAGTATTTTCATTTGTGTTTGCTATTAATTTAGGAAACAGGGCACTTGGTAATGCAGTAGAGGCTGGGAAAGGCTACAGGGATTTATGGAGTAAAAGATTACAGCCAGTTATGGCCCCACGTCAAGAGTCTGGACTCCTGGAGACACAAGGGATGCCTTGGTGAGACCCCAGGATGGGTCTCGCAGCAGTGAAGGCTATGCGGAATGTTATTTTCTTTCTGGATCTTCCATTATCCTAGAGCCAGATGAGGTAAACAGGCTGCCTTTTCAAACAAAGGCCCTTCTACAGAGAAAAAATATCCCAGATTGCATCCAGTGTTAAAATCAGAGAGGGCCTGCAACTAGGAAAAGCCATGGAGAAAGAAGTTGCTATTCTGAGTACCATTTAAATCTCTCTGCTACTGACCTAACAGAGTACATCCTAGAAGAATTTCATGTTACAAGTGCCAAAAATTCCAGGTATTTTTGACCCCAGGAAAGTACTTTAAAATACCCAGACTAGACTTCCTAATAGATGTATGAATGAAAATAAATCAGCTTTGTGCTGATTTATGATCTGTAAGCTCAAACGCAAAGTCTGCCTTTCTCAAAATAACTTCACACTGAAGCTCCCACCACTAAGCAGCCTTCCACAGAGAATTTTCTTTCAAGCAGCATTTTGTTTGTAACAATTAACTACAAATCATATTTAATTCTTTAATGCATTGGGGGTGAAATGGGAAAGAGATTTAAATTATTTGGAAGAAAATTGTTCCAGGATGCATGTTTTGATGGGAATAAAAAGGTATTATTACTCAATCTCTATTGTCACTGAAATAAAATAACTAGCGTCACATTCTGGAAGCCTCGCAAAAGCAACATGAAAGTGAGCATGCTCCAATTAATCTTTACACACAAAAAATAAAAAGCTATAGTTGATATTATTGCAAAGAATCTTCAGAACACCCCCTGAATTTGCCAGACACCAATTCTCCAATAACTCAGGCAGGCCCCTGCTTTGCCCTGAAGAAAAATACGCTCAGTCTAAATTTGGATGAGCAGCACTACACACGAAAAGAAAGCATGTCAGTAAATACAAGCTGAGCTCTATAATGTTAAAAAAATTGTTCAGAGTTTTTAATACTGTAAAAACAAATGAAACCCTAGATTGCATTGGGATATACAGACCACCTTTATTTCCAGCATAATAAGGAATATAAATCCCATTTAGAAATGCCTTTAAAAGTAAGGGACTACCTCTAAGGGGGGGAAAAAAAAAAAAATCATTTTCCCATTGCATTATAAAACCATACCACACTCAATATGGCCCACATTCCTGAATAAATACTGCAAAAATTTCTTTTCTCAACTTTATCAGAGCTAGACTTGGTTTTGTTTACCACATCCTCAAGGACAGCACAGACAGGATAGGATTGAGTTGATTAATACAAACATCCTTCCAGAATTATTTGACATCTAACCAAGTTATTCACATCAGCATAAATGCAAATTTGCTTTTATCAAGAAACTCTGATTTACTACTGCAAAAGACCTGGAAGTCACATACAAACCACCCCACTCTGTTGAATGTAAGACCGTATTGGTGGTACATACACACTACAAATTACTTCAGTAGAGGAAAGCAAGCCCTTTGACCACCAGGTTAAGCAAAAAGAGTATCTAAAGATACTAGAAAATCTGTGGCATTCTAAATTTCAATCATTCTTTCAAAAGACAAACTGACATATACTTTTCCCAGAAACATTGTGCAGACATAGAAATGGCTACTAGAATCACGGGATCAACAGCAGGTGTGCATTTGTATATTTATCATTAACTCTGTTACACTAAAGACAGATCAAACACAGACAAGTTTGAAGACAGTAATTTATTCAGTAAAGAAGTTAAATTGAGTGTTAAAATCCAGAAGTTTACAAACACTTCTAATTACCTGAAGAATCTCTCTCATGAACAGCGACCTTCCCCCACAGTGAGAGAAGGCATGAAAACCAGGTATTTTCAATTCCCCTTCAAATTCAAATCAAATTCAAATTCAATTCAAATTCAAATCTTCATCACAGATTTACAAAGGGATTTCTGTTATAGTTCTGGTCTTTCAGGTCTCCCTCTCCTTTCCCTGCACATCCCATTTTCAGCTACTTTAATACGGGAAGATACATGTGGCTTGCTTAATCATGCAGCCTTCCTGAAGGACTTAAATCTGCTCTCATATTAGGACTCAACTATTCACAAAAAGCTGAAACACCCCCAAAATAATTACAGTTAGGCAAGACTGGTTCACAAAAGCTAACTGGCTGTCAGTCACCCAGGACACAAGATTCTACACCAAACTCATTGCACTGTACAACAGAAGGAAAGACTTCGTGTATTCCTGTTGAGTTTACTCTTAAGAATTAAGGCTTTGACTCTCCCCCACCTACAGCGCTCTTTTCCATGTGAGTCTTCTTGACCTGACTTCAGAGACACATCATCACGTGGATGCTGCTCCTATTTTCACCACAGGTACTGGCCCACTCCAATTTCTGAAAGACCACTTGTTTCCAAATTATAAAAATGAGCTGCAAATATTAACTAGACCCCAACAGGTGGGATTCACCTGAGTCGAGATTCTATAATGAAGATGAGGTCATCACTGGAATAAAATTCAGGCCTGTAAATGCCCATTTTGCAATGGACATAAGAGAATCTTCAAAATTAAAGGAGAAAGAAGAGTAAGGATTTCATCTCATACACCTCCAGAAGCAACATAATTCAATTTAATGTTCTCCTCATAACCAGCATTGAGAAAGAGGGAGAAACCAACACATAAGACCACCAAAAAATACTCGGACATTCTTCTCATATTTTAGTATCTTTTTTAAGACATTTACCTCCAATGCCACAGCTGTTCTTAAGCTGTTCTTAAGGCTAGTACAGCCCACCTGGCACTGCTGGAAAGTGCAAGATTACACAAGCACACTCAACCACCACCTTTCATTAGGCAGCAGATACCTGATTCAATCCCAATTTGCAGACTCACCAGTAATTATCAAAATCACAACGTAAATGTTTTGATTAGCACAATATAATCAAGGGGAGGAGAAAAGGCAGCAGTAGTGTCAGGGTCTTCTCTGGAATTCTCACAAGAAAAAAGTTATAACATAGATCCCCATTTCCAAAGCTATGGCATGAATTTAGAGACAACCTTTGTGAGACACTGCTACTTCTAATACTGAAAAAAATACTTGTATTTACTCATAAAGCTGTTCAAAATAATCTGTGGCCATGTAACAGTGGAACCGAGGGAATATTCCTGCTGGAAGCACAAGCCAGAACCAGATGGAAAGGCCTATACAACTTGGATATCAACAATTTGTTGGGCTAGCAGCTGAAAACATGGAAAATGAGCCACACGGAGCTCTAGGCTACCACCACACCCAAAAGTCAACCCTGGTTTTGTGCTGCAGAGTTACTAATGGGTGAGTTCTCTAGTACCCTCAGGTTTCATCTCAGGCCACTTTTCTGTGCTCTGAAAAACAGAGGACACTATAACATAACCTTGAGGAAAGCCAAGAGAGATGGACAGGAACCCTGTGCTACCATCTTAACTTCCCTAACATCCCTACACCTATTCCCTATCTAGCACTGTGAAGATATAGCCTTTGGGTAGGAAAGGGGATGTACCAGGTTATCTGGTAAGGACACTGGTGGGACAACTAGGAAGCTTAATTATATTCCAAAATGGTCCCTGAGAGCAATTCCCTTGCTTGGAAAACACTGCCTTAAAACAGTGGTCAGAAGAATACAAGAGCAGCCACTTGACCATCAAGTGTAAGAGGAAGAATAATTGAACTGTGCCACAGCTGCAGCCAACACAGATATCCAAGAGCAATGAAAAAATGCACCTTCAAATGGTATAAGTGGAAGACAGCACACTGCGTTCTTCAAAGAATCCCATGTATAAAATCTTCTCAGTCACTGCTTTGGCCAGGCTCTACCATAGATATAACAGCCACCCAGCTCAGCTATCAGAGGATGACATTCAGAGCTAACCTTGCACTACAAACCACAGCTCTAGTAGAATAAAAGGCAAGGGGGAAAAAGAGCATGCTCCTCTCTGTTGTGGAAGGATTCACAGTGATCTAAGCAGGGGAGAACTTTCAATGCCAATAAAAAATAAGGTAATCTCCGTTCAATTGCACTGTGCAGAAATCACTATGATTTATGACTTCTGCCTAGATCCAACTGCAGAGAGGAAAAAACCCACCCCTGTATGTGCCGCTCATACTAAGCATACACCATCTCATGTCCGTACGAGACACAGGAGTAACCAAGACCATCTGCTTTACACAGACAAAATATTAAAGGCATTAATTCCTAAGGCAATGAGAAAATACTCCATGGGGGAACTTCCAAGTCACAAATTCTGATTATTGAAGCTAAGCCGCTTAATCAAGTCAATTGAAGGAATAAAGAAATCATCTGGAGAACACCACATTCACCAACCAGTCTCTCACCACTCCTGATCTTGTGTTACTTTTTCTGGGCACAAGTTCCCCTGCTGGCACAGTACAATCTATCATCAGCTGTTACACTGATTACCACTCATTAGTTTTGCTAAGTACAGGCATGAAATTAAAACCTACTTTTGTTATTTATTTACAAGCTAATCACATACTGCATATGAAACAACTATGTAATGTCTCGTGTTTAACAAGTATAGCTAGATATCACAGTTATACATTACAAATGACCACCAGGATTATAATTCTCTTCACAAAAAAACCTGTTTACTGAATTTTTGTTTGGTAAGACAAGCAGGACAGAAGCTTGCACTCTTTAAAAATACAAGTAATTAATATACAGTGGGGGAACAGGTAAGAACCCACAAGAATTACATGTTATAAGTATGAGTCCCATAAATATAAAATTCAATTAAAATGTCATTCTAGAAAACACTGAGAACAGAGATGGGGCTCTTACAAAACAACAGTTTTCCTTCCCTGCTATTAAGGCAGAGTGATTAAAATGAAAGATAATCCCCTTTATTTCAAAAGCTAATTATTACATGCAATAAAAATTTCTTCTTGCACCATAAGAGACCTAAACACAAGAACTAAATTCTCCCAAGACCGTCAACCCACACATCTTTGCTGTAATACAGTAACTGCTTAAATTTTCCCTTACAATTACATTTATACACTATACTACCAGGCTCAGCTTTGATTTCAGCATACCACATTTCTTACCACTTTGGAAACCAAACACAGAGCAGCTGTGGAAGCAGAAACCACTATATGCAAATATTCAGATGAAAGAAAGAACAAGCAGAAAATCCATCACAAAGACCCCTTCAGTGGGAACTCTGCAATGAAAGTTATGTTAAAATGCCAGTTATGCCTTGGTGTAAGGATACCCAGAGGAAGCATCCCACATGCATTTTTCACAATGGGTGTAGAGAGATGTCTGCTCTGCACGGTTTAGATGCCTGAACGAGTTAAGTGCCCAGGTTGTCTATGCTGCCAGCGTTGCTCTGGAGGAACTGAGCAGCTTGCTACACTCTACTACATTTCCTGTGTTGCTATTCAGACATTGAAATTTAGATACCAGGTTTAGGCAGTGGTTTTCTCCACTCTTTCCAACACCCAAAATGAAAAGAAAGAGACTTCTGCATGAATTCACTATCTTCATCCATTTGCAGAAGTAAACAGGATGTCAGGCCTCCACACACTAGAATTATGTTACACCAACAATCAATCTCAGCAACCTCTAGCTACAGGGAAAGAGAAATAGTCTCCCCCATCACCACCTGAATAACTGCACACCAGGCAGCATTCACTAAGTCACATTTCTGCCCAACCTCAGGCATAAGTCCCCTAAATTCCAAACTACTTTACCTACTTTACCACAGGGAAAACAAAGTCTAAAAAATAAAGGGATGAAAAGGAAAGGATTGGCTTCTGTATTCATTAAGACTTCCTGCTCCAATGTCCTCCATCAGCAGGATGTGGATGGAGTAGAGCAGTAAAAGCTAGCTCAGTCAGCCTCACGTCCCTGGAGCGTTGATACACTTCAGCTTGAATTTCCCTTTGGTGCCTTCTTCCAGCAGTCAAACTGAGATAGCCTGGCATGTATGGATTTTTTTTCTTCGCATGCACTATCATTCAACATTGCTAGAGGGAGGTGCATATGAGTAAACAAACTGTTGATTCTCATTACAGGGTCTAAGAGTAGGAAACGCAAGCCAATTATCAATGCTGTATGTGGCTCACTGGGGGGAAAAAAGTAAACTGAAGAACCACTACCCCTAGACATGAATTCAAGGCAGCAGCCTCATGCACTTTCTCCCATCCCACCGCAGCTTACTGGGGTGAGGGAAGGTATGTTACCACATCAGTGCTCACTTCTCACAGGAGCTCAAGCATCACAGAAGTATCTTGCAGCAACTCTGACAGTTTCATCTGTGCACCCTATGAAATCTATTTTCACTCCCCATTTCATTTTTAAATCCTGATGAATACTTAAGCTTAATCCCTTTGAAAAATTAATCACCTTTTCTCCAGGTGCACCTCCAAGAACTTGTGCTGTTGAAAGTTCCTCTCCTTCCCTCTTCCTGCTACATTCATGCTTCAGTACACAGCTACTGGGAGAGTCAATGCACAGGTGAGCCTCTCTTCCCTTCCTTCTCTCCACCCACACATTTTCCTGCACATACCATTAATATGAACGTCAAGGAACTTAAGAACAACCAGTACGTATTCCAGATCTCATGCTCATACTTGTTTAACAGATTTTGTTATATTTAAACCTCAAAGGATAAGATACGATACATGTTGTAACAAATCCTTCCTGAGCACATACTCACATCTTTGGTAGATGATCAATGCACTTACAACACTGCATCTTAGTCTAAACAAGCCATCAATGGACTACGTGTAAGGTTTTCTAGACTACTGGAAACAGTTACGTCAGCACTGACCAAAATAAAATGAAGAAGTTCCTTTGTATGTTTTAATCATTTTAAATAATCAGCAGACTCAATGCACTACTTGCCTTTGAATACCAAAGATGACAGAAAACACACCCTTTTCATCTTGCAACATCAAAACGAAGGACTACATAAATATTTAGCAAACTATCAGTACACTCTGAATTAGAAGTGAGAATATCACAGTATTACCCAGATGTTAACAGCATCAGAGGCTGACAATACTGAAATGCGAGGACACAGTCCATAGCTGGCACAAACCAGGTGTAACACCAATACGCAGCAACGCAGTCAAAATGATGTCAGGAAGGCAATGCTTCCTGTCCCTTGTACACTTCGATGTCTCATCATCATCAGTTCAAAACAACTTCTGTCATCTCTGACATGCTTGACAGTTTTCAACAACAATGGGGAAAACAGTATTTTGGCTTCTTTATGCTGCGTCATAATTTATGAAAGCAAGATGACATAATGCACCTAAACCTCCTTGCAGCATCACACACCCAAAAAATAATGACCGAGCCGCTGTGCTCCACAGGCAGGGACTTCACAAAAGCATGGGATGAAACCAAAGCTCAGAATTATGAACAGAGTCTGAGATTTAAGGCATGCCCAAGGGCATGCTGCTGCTTCTTTCCTAGGCAAAGGATAAAATAATGACCCTGCCTAAGTGAACTAGCTGGAGCCCCAAAATATTCCCAGGGCCTTGAAAGAGTTAGTATCACAATCCTCAGTTTAAGTCCACACAGACCAGTGATAAACCATGGGGAACAGATACTCAATTTCCCATGCAAATATATCACACAAATCTGAAAAATCATCTACAGGACAATCTTTTTACAGGTTAAATAAGGATAAACTTTGAAGATAACCAAACAAATTGAGTAGTTTAATTTCGATGGGCTTTTTTTCAACCTCAATTAAGTGTGTCTTTCAGCCAGAAAAGCAAATACAAACAATGCCACAAAGTCCAGATTTCAGTTTTAACTCTTAAATACCCAGATTAGCTACACTGACTCTTGGGAGAATTTTTAACTGGAGCCAACAATTCACATGAATGAAGTCAAATACAGGATACACTAGGAAGTTATATGTAATGACATCACTGAGCAAGCACTACTAGTATGAACGCATTAATATTTGAACTTTATTTTAAAGCAACTCTTCACTTCAAAACACTACAATGATTCTGCTGCCAGAAGCACATGACAACCTTTGGCAAGGAACATAGCAGAGCTTATTCTGGAAAAGGAGTCTAAAATATTTAACTTTGTTTTCCAAGTTTCAAAAGTATCAGTACTAGCCTCCAGGTTGTTCTATGTGTCCAAGCTACCCTTAAAGTCATTCTCAAAACAAGAAACCTTTTACAATTTAGCTGGTAATTTACAAAATAGTTAAAGCTCTGAATTAAAAATTCCCTTTACCCAACACTTAATCCAACTATTTCCTTGGTCACACAGTTTTGACTGTCACAGCATTTTCTCACCTGAGAAGTAATACAGTCACCATTGACAAAACTGCATTGTGTGGCTTCTACCAAAAATAGTTTAATTTTGAAATAAGTTCAGGATTTTGGGGAACAGGTCAGTGTTCAAAGATAACAACAGCCAACTTTCTTCCAAGCCACTTTTGGCTGCCTAGCTCACCAGCAGGAAGCTCAGCAGCTGCCCCATCAAGGAGGGGTTTTGGGAGACAGAGCTATTGCAGTTCCGACCCTGGTTAGGTTCCAGGGCATGGACCTGTTTCTGCAGGAAGGAAATCCTCATTCTTCTGACAAGACAGAGGAAACACAGGCCACCTTTTGTCTCTCTCAAAAGCCCTTTGCAAGATCTTCTTTGGGAACTGTTAACACAGAAAGGGACAACTCAGTCTAACAGAAGACAAGTACACGCCAGACTTTGGTGATAGGGTAAAACGAGAAAGGCAGTATTAGAACAAGCTTTTGGTAATGCACATATTTAAATCAAGAAAGCAAACTCAACTGGAGTCTGCTGTACCGCTCTGAAAGAATTAGTTTGCAATCAGCTCAAAGATGGATTTCATACATTGCCGCACTTTGTGCTGCAAACCAAAGCGTACTTGTCACATCAGCCTCTGACAAATCCTCAAAGATAAAGTTACTAAGTCACCCGCACTCTGCAGTGCAACACAATAAAACCTGTCATCTGACACCAATCATGAGCAGGATTTGTCAGTGATGTTCACCCCAAAGATACACAGAATAAACAGAGAGAAGCAGAAAATTAAACAAAACACAGCTCAGCATTGGTCTAAGTTCCACTGACTTCAATATGAACAGATTTATGTCAAAGCCAAGCACCCATGTTTAAGCCTAGGTACTTCAATTCTTGCTAAGGAAAAAAAAAAGATCTATGAACTCCCACATGTGGCTTTTTTTCCCCTATGGACAAACCACAGCAAATTGTGTTAAATTTCTGCATTTTAGTCATTACACATATTAGAAGCTGCACTGCATTGGTGTCTAGGCAAAGACAACATTCCTTTAAAAAAAAAAAAGGACACAGGCACCCCAAATATAAATATATCTACACATGCACATACCTAAATAGGCTAGTACCTGTCACTCCTCCATTTTTGGTCCAAAAGGAACCAAAAGAAGAAAATAAGCGAGCTCTACCCAATGCTCCTGATGGACAGGCCTGCTCTTTAATAAGGTGGAGGTAGCCAAAATATAGTCATCAGGTTTTAACCAAATTGCCAGTCAAATTGCAACTGCAGTTCTTAGCTTAAAGTCATGGCACCCCACAAGCACTGCTCCCGAAACATAAGCGACATTTTTCTTGCCCTCTTCTTTGATGTGTTTTTCCACGCTGCCACGCAGGCTACCAGGGCACACTGTTTTCTTTAGCTTTGCTTTGAAATTAAATCTCCTCAGGGCAAGGATTCTTCCTTGCTAGGTCATGGATGCTACCCATTACACTGTCAGCTTTACACACACACAAAAAACCCAAACACCAATTTTATCACTGTACAGTCTAAAGGACTGTACACTGTAAAGCAGCACAAGCAACTGAGGCGAGGCAAGGCAAAGGCATTTCCTGACATCATCTTAAAGTGGGATTCAGATAGCACCCACCATTCCAAACACTTTTACCCGGGACAGAGCACAGGTCAAACACACAGCTGTCTTCAAGCAACAGTAGCTTGAACAGTGTAACAAAATAACTTCCTCTAAGTAAAGGACAACAGCTGATTCTTCATTATTAGTAAACCCTGGATTTAGCCCTTTCGGAGTGGTACACCCTAGTATATCTGTAGGATGTGGTCTACCAACCATGTTAGTGATCCACACACACCTTTTCAAAGTAAAAAAGCAAAATGCCCCAACCAACCAACCCCCACAAACAACCTGAGCATAAGTTGAGTAAAGTTAAAGAAGTCTGAAGACCTAAACCTCTCCCAGGAGTGCGTGTTGTATTAATACCTTATCCTACAGCAAAACCATACATCAGCTAACAGAGTTCCCAACTGTCTAAATTGCACGTTAAAACAACAGCTTTAAGCCACCTCTTTAGGATGTGTGTGCTGCAGAGAGTGACACAGATTCCCTAGCAGGTACACAACCCCATGGAAATACATGTGGGTGAGGCAGCTATCTGGTCTGGCAAGTTTCAATCCACAGCACATGTTTATTTTCAAACAGTTAAGTCCAGCAACAGTAACTTCCAGAATTATTAGCAAATATTTAGTTACACATAGCAACCTTACATTGAGCTTTGACTTAAAAAAAATAAAGATTGGTTAGCTCTTCAACAGGCAGCCTTCAGCACAGAAAATGGCTTAACAAATACTTTAAGACCCCAGGACAACACGTGTGGTCTACATCTCCATTAGTGTCAAGTTGCATACTGTATTAACATAGCTCAGCAAGCCTACGCTAAATTAGCTGCATCCATTTAAACAGAATTTTGCCAGCATGGAGCCCTTCACTGCTCAAGTCAAGAGCCCAGGTTTGCTTCCTGGATGGTGTCAGGGGAGGCGGCACTCCCACAATACCAGCCTCTGCTCCTCTCTACCATCAGTCCTGCCCTGGCCTTAAGCCAGGACTTATGAAGTCCAGCAACATTTACATCAAACCTCTACGCTGGGAAAGCTACTGAAATGAAAATACATCTAGATTTCCCTTACACATATATTCTATTAAGAAGAATGCATTTATCCTCACTAACCAAGGGAGGAAATAGAAGCGAATATCGAGGCCGCTGTGCATTACCATTATTCAAGGTCGGATTTACCATACCTGGAAATGCTCTGAAAGCCTCAAATTTTCACTGAAGTGATGCTGCCCCAGCACAAAACAAATCGAGTAAAGTATGTCAGTGCAGCAGTAGTGAGCAGCCAAGCAGACTATAAGACAGAAGACAGCTAAAACACAGCATGGCTTACAGAACTTAATCTGGTAAAGGCATCCCTCTTTCCACCCTCTGCTTCTTGGCAGAAAAGAATTATGGGGATGGGACAGCTGGGTATCTAACATGATGATGCTAATCACTTTAATCAAGTATTTTTAACAATTAACACCTCAGAAAACCATGCTCTGCTTTCTTCCTTGATTGCTGTCACTATGCCTCAAACATGTAGGCAAAACAACTCCTCAAAGGAAGTCTCCAGCTGTCTGAATTAAGACAAGCCAACTCAAAGTAACTATCACAGAGTCCTGCGACATGGCATCTAGTTCCACTGCAAAAGTCATTTTCCTTCCCCACAAAAAAGGACAGTGACCTATACACAGAAGGGGAGCAACCAGTGATTGTAAAGGAAAGTGAGACAAAAATAGCTTACTTTTTTTTGATACGTGGAAAATTCATTGCAGAAGTTTACACAGCAACAATGAAGCCTGACAAATTAATGAGCTGCTGCTCATGGAGTCTCAGGAGAAATGGCCCATCATACAGAAAATCCTATGCTGCACAAGCACGAGTCATAAAGATGACTGTGATTTGGTCAAACTAAAAATCAGAAGTTCTTTCGAGAAGCAAAATACTCAGTTAGTACTTCACCTTCTATGCCAAAAAAAATTTAAAAAAATCTTACAACTCTGAAAAGTCCCTTGCAAGAAGGTGGCACCGCTGTACCACTCCCAAGCCCCAAAGCCTGTTGAACAGGAAGCTTGCTATTTCAAAGCTGGGTGAAGTGACATTTGCAGAGACAAACAGAAGTCCAGTGAGCACGCTGGTAGGATGGTATCGGTGTGAGCACAGGGCTCTCTAAGCTTAACAACGCCGGTATGTACTTCCAGAGCAACACCCACAGGAGGGCCTCAGCAAGGCACGGAGCTCTGAAGTTTTATCATCCCTGTGACGCAGGGAAGTACTGGGCCTCCCATCAGCCCTGGCAGGGACACTGAGGCACAGGACAGTCATCCAAGGACATCCAAAGTCAGCAGCAAGACACTGAGGCATATTAGCCAGCAAGAAAGCCAGACTTCCATTACCAAAGCCAGTTACAAAACTTCCGCTTGTTGTTAAGAGGACGTATGGTATCTGGCATTACTCTGTCAGCAGCACCAAATAACCTAACGGCAATTTAATATTCGTGTCCCCGATGGGCTGCTTTAGTTACCGAAACAACATTTAAAATGTAGCATCCTTTGAGATACGCTGCGCCAGCCAGGCCAGTTTCGGCCACAGGCATCAAGAGTAAGTTTTTGGGGCCGTGTTCTTCCCAGAGGATAGGCTCTTTCGCAACGCGGAGATACCTTACCAGGGATTGCTTCTGTCACCGAAAGCAGAGCCCCGCGAAAATACCTGTTACGACTTAAGCACCGAAGGGCTGTAGCCAACGTCAAAGCGAAGCAGTAGCTGGCCATCTCCCTACACAGGACGCTTTTCCCTCGGTAGCAGCCTACGCTAAGTCCTAAACACAAAGAAGTAAAGCCGATTTGCTGCCAGCGTGGACGCTGCCACATCAACTCCCGCGGCCGCCGTCACGCCGCGGCCCTCCCGAGGCGGGGCGGGCGAGGGCAGCGCCCGGCGCTGGTCCCCGCGGGGCCGGCACGGCACGGCACGGCTGCCTCCCCGCCGCAGCGCGGCCGCCCGCGCCCAGGAGTAACCGAGGGCAAATTCAGTCAATACCTTTCTTTGTTGGAACCCAAGCCTCCCATACGAATCCGGGCTTGGCTTGACAAAGGCTCAGCTCGCCTCCTACCCTTGCTGGGAAGATAGTTTGGTGTTTCAGATCTGCCTAAAGAGTTGAACTGAGGTCTGGCTTTTACTGCCGGAAAAAGCACCGAGTAACCACTGTAAAATATTAGCTTGTGGCAATCATTAGGCAGGAGGTTTTGCTCTCACCAGCGTAAAGTCAAATAAACTCAGTTTATAAGAAACGTAAATTTAAAGCATCTAGAGATTATTCTCTTTTACAGCGCAGGAAACTAATTTCTATTGTAAAACATGTCATTATAGACCAGAAAACGTTTCAGAAGTGTTTTTCCTTAAAAACCAGCACTGTTCAAGGGACAAAAACTCGTCTCCACATACCGTGCAACGAAACACAGAATTCCCACGAACAGAAGAACCCACCCATCGCAAACTTACCATAAAAAACCACCAGCGCACCTCTATCGATCCGTTACGCGAGCAGAAAGAGAACCCGGAGGGAGAGGCGCGACCCGCCAGCGGCCAAGCTCAGCGCCGCCGGCCGCCGGGACGCGGGAGGCGCCGCTCCCCCGGCGCGGGGCTCTCCCCGGGAGCAGAGCGATCCCAGCCGCCGCCTTCCAGCAACCGCCGCCGCGCCAGGGCGAGCGGCCGCCCCGGGGAGCCGCGGGGAGCGGGAGGCGCCGCGGCCCGGCACCGCGGCGGGAGCCGCGCCCAGGGGCTGCCGGCGGCTCCGGAGCTCGGCACGGCCCCGCTCCGCTGGGCTCGGCCGGGAGCCCCGCCCGGTGCCCGGTGCCCGGGGGTGGCGAGGCGGGAGGCGGCCTGCGGCGGCTACCGGGCTTTGTGCGCGCTGCCTCCCCCTGGGCCGCCCGCCGCCGCCGCATGCGAGAGCCGGCGCAGCTGGGCAGCGCGGCCAGCGCCGTGCCCCCTCGCGAAAGCCGATCCCGCTGATCTCATCACCGCGGGTTACTAATCCAATGACCGGGGAATTAACAACAGATGGCGACGCCCCTTCCCCCCGGCCCGGCCCGGCCCCGCCCGGCCCCCGCCGAGCCAGAGCGGAGCGCCAGCCCCAGCCCGCCGCCCCCCGAGGCCCCGCCGGCCACGCGGGAAACTCGCCCTCGGGCACCCGCAAACTTTTCGTGAAAGACAACACGCGGTGCCTCCGCCCTTCTCCTCCTCCTCCTCCTTCTCCTCCACCGAAGCCCTTCGGGAGAGAGGGAGCGGGCGAGGGGCCCGGCGCGGCCCGGCCCGGCGGGCTGCTCGGCGCCTCCGGGAGCAGCCGCCACCCCCGGCAGGCTTCCAGCCTGCCTCTCCCAGGAGGAAGCACAGGAAAATGCCAAAATTTCTGCTAGCGGGCTCCTGCTGGCACCGCGTGCTCTGCAAGGGAGAGCCAGGGCTGGGGCCGCGGCAGAGGTTGCACGTGGGCTTAGTATAAACGCAGCGTCTATATTCTTGGGAGGGCTTTTTCTGCATGATTTGATCGCTTTAGGCCCTATCTGCACAGGTAAAACTCTAATTACACTTTTGGATGCCAAAACCAAACACACTTTTAGGTAAGCCTCGAGTCTTCTATGCAGCTACAGGCAAGGCAAGGCAAGTCCTGTCAAACCGGTGCAGTTTATAAAACACCCAAAAGGCAACTGATAAATATCAGTAAACACCAACCTGAAAATCAGTGCTTTTTAAATCCTAATAATCTCTGGCTTATATCCCCCACCCCCAGGAGCACCAGCATAGGTTTACACAAATGTTGCGTTTTCCCTCTTGAACACAGAGCGCTTGTGTCAGAGCTCACGACAAGAAATGCCAGATGCTGCTTCTCCTCACACCGCCTGTGCACGTCCCGGCCCAGAACTAGATTCAACTCTCTCAGAGATTTTAGAGCAGTCTGGGAAGGTGACATAAAATAACTGCCTGTTGCAGGATGAGACAATAAAAACTTACAGTGTGAAGAACTTATATTAGGAAATATTTTTCCTCAAATTCTGCTGTTCTACCTATGCTTTATACATCTGGGGATGGAGAGCGCAAGGTTCCCACACACACACACTCTTCCATGGTGGTATTTATTTCTGCATTATTTTTATTTCTTTTACTAAAATCTTCAGAGAGGCTTTTAGCAAAAAACTGAGCCAGACAAGAGAAATACCCATGCTTAGACCATAAAAAAATGGAGAGGAAATTCTGCAAATTCTTTGAGAGTCTTCAGTCAAGAAATCCTCAGCACGAGCCACAGTAAAACTGGCTGTGTGTTTCACACAGGCCATGTGGGCAGAAAAAGCAGCAGATAATGGCAGCACCCCTTCTGTGGGGACCTAGGGGTACCTCCAGGGGCCAGACGCTCCAGAGCCCTACTGAAATGTTTTAGAAAAGAGCACTAAACTCAAGCTCTTCTCCAGGCCCTGCATACACACCCGTGCCCCCAGCCTTTGGGATAACTGGTAGAAGTACAGTAAATAGAAAACAAAGGATGAAGGGGAGTTTTCTATATGCTCCACAGTCCTGTAAGCCTCGAAAAGGCTTTCTACCGCTTCCCATTCCCCCAGGCAGTCTTTGTCTGGTTCATATATACAAATGTCAGAATCTTGAAATGAGTAGTTGTCTGTGCTCTTTACTAGTAGACAAGTTACTGAATTTAAATCCTCTTGGATGTGAGCACCAGCTAGTATCTGCGCCACAGCAGTCACTGGGGAGAGGAGCCCTAGAATGGGCAATGTTTGAGCAGGGTAAGTGGGGCAAGCCTGTGCCTTGAAGGATGTTTTGCTTTCTTTTCCTCAGTTTTTAACAGACTTATTTCTCTTACACACTTTCCCAAAGCAGCAGTGTCTCCTAACACTTTTTCTGGCAGCAAGCAGTATGTTTTCCAGTGTAAGATGGGACGTACTCCTTCATGCCTGTGCCAAGCTGGATGCAAAAAGCGATCTTGGAAAGACTTTCTACATGGCTTGTAATACTAATTCTACAAAAGAAGATTAAAGAAATCACATTAGAAGTCAACTTTTGTATCTTTTCAGCCAGCTTTAGACATGTAGGTCTGAAAATTGAACAATGCAGAGATCAATCAGGCAGCACAGAGTTTTGGGAACACACTTCATGTGCAAATATGAAAACACTTGAGGGTGTAGAAAGTGTCATTTTGATTAATGAGAGCTAGACCGTGCTATTTGTGTATAGATGAGAATGCATATACACCTCTCCACAGGGCTCATTAAAAGAATAGGAAACAATCACGTTTTAAGATACTAACACGATTTTAAAACAGACTTTGAACATGGTATAGATACGGACGGTTCTTTTGAGCTGATCTCATACAATACCTGGGGAGGGGAGGGGAGGAAAAGGCACACGTTTGTATAACATTATGAACCTTTCAGGGTAAACCCTGTGAGACAAAACCAACAAAAGGAACTATTCGGTACAGTTCCTGGTGCTGTGCACCACGACGGGCAGAACCCAGGCTCTATCACAAGCATTCTGCATTACTCAGATTCCCCAAGTCTTCCACTGATTTGATTTGCCTCACGAAATTAAAATCACAGTCAGAAAAGAAATCTTAACAATAATATAAGTTTCACTACGTGACTGGGAAACACCACCATTAGGTGGTGAGGGGCAGGTGAGAAATCTTCTGCCTCTCCTATCTGCTTGGAATTGCTGGGCAGACAGTGGAGAGTAAAAGCTGCCCGCTGCTGCCCATGAAAGAGTAAGTGCAATTAACAAAAAAAAAAAAAGATGAGGAAAAAGAAATTTGATTCAGATCAAGACAGAGAAGGCAATAATCTGCTTTTACTTGTATCACACATGAGAACCATAGTTTGAAGTTGTGTCTTGGCATTTGAGCTTGGCAAACAGACTGAAAGGAATTAACTGCCCAAATTTGTTCTTCCCATACATGCTCACCTTCAGGTAAGTTCCACGCTTACTGCATGGTGAGCCTTCATCCACCCTCAACTCAGCTCAAAAGTCATTAGGAAACATTTCCTACACACATGCAATGAGTACCAAACCCTGACCCTACAATCCACCTAAATAACAAATAAATTACTATTATTTTTTCCACTTGGTTTCTGGGTATTGCTATACTCGGGGTGTCAACGGCTACTCTGGTTTTCAGTTCAGGCCGAGCTGCTCTGCTGACAGTCCAGGCCACCTGCCCTGCAGCCACCCAGCTTTCTGGCCAGAGCTGCCTTGCAGCACAGGCAGAAGCAGCTCACTCAAAAGATCATTTGAGCACTCCTTCAATATGCCCGTATATCTACATCCCTGGAATTCTTCCTGTTAGGATGCAGGTCTGAGTTTTGGTCAAGCTGCAGATAAGGGCAGGGGGGAGAGTTCAGGGAGGCCACAGACAAAAGGTTATCTGCAGAATGAACAGTATGGACAAAGCCCACCTTGAAGTCCACAAGACAGCACGAATACACAACTGAGATTTATGGACTGTAAAGAACTATGTTTCATTGCATCATATTCCATTTAAGGTGCTTAAGCAACGCATATTATTTCTACCAGCCCTCTTAGGTACAGCAATACTACAACTGTCATTCTTATGGAGGAACCAAAGTTGAGAATTATGATGAAAATCTTTGTTTTCACACATTTTAGATATACACATGAAAAGACATGACCTTAGCTATAGTTGTCTAGAGTTCACAGAATTCCCACAAAAGATGTTTAAGTCTTAAAAGTACTCCAATCCCAAAGCTCTGCTTCCATCAGTGCTGGACATTTGTCAAAGGATCCAGACATACACAGAAGCACACACACCTTCCTCCAACCACTCAAAGCACTGTCTGGTGACAGAGCTTCTCTACACATGTGTTTTCATTCTGACCCGGCCATGTACGTATAACAGTGAATTCAGACTTTACCACTTCTACTTGGAGTCTACCAAAACTATTAACTAGGAAGCTAGAGAATGTGTATCTCTTAATAAATTGACAAATTGCTACTGAGACTGAGATCTGCTCCCATAGGCTCTTGGGCAGAAGTTAAAATTTACCTTCTTAGAGCACATCCCCCTACAACCACAACAAGGAAAACGCACAGAGATAAGGAAATTAGCGCTTGCATAGATGTTTCATTAGTTCAAAGATTCTAAAGAGAGGATAAAGGTTCTGCATGCCCCATTTGAGAAATAAGGATGACATTCAGAAATACTTAACATTGCAAAAGTAGCTGATTTTAAAATGTCAAAAGTCCGCCTATCCAAAAGCAGAGCTACCCATACTCTCAGATGTATTTCCAAAGCTTACTATATACTTCCTATCCTATAACACAGTCAAGCCTCTTCCCCAAACACACCAGACAGGGAAAAAAAATGCTGAGACTATACACACACAATACTTTCAGGTAAGAAGAAAGCAGCTCAAGTTGCGTTTCATTTTGCTCATGTATTATCTTCAGAAGAGCTCATGGCCTCAGGACTGTCTGAAGTAACTAATTGATCGAGTCTTTCCTTCATGCAAAATTTAGTGGGACATAGACAGCCATAAGTTTCCACCAACACAGAAACAAGACAGTCCAAGCTCTTTAGGGAAGGGTTTTTTCTTAAACACTGTAGTGACTACTTGGCCTGTGCCAGCAGTAAACAAGGTAGGGACATCACAGAGGACACAACAGAACCAATTGATAAACAATGGCAATAGCTATTACCGTACTGAAAACAATCCAAAAGTCATTCTACTTACTTATTTTGGGTTCTGCACAACCTAAAGGGCAAATTCCAGTGGTTGAATTCCAACACAGAAAGCTCTGTCTGAGAAAGAGCTCTGAGGAGGTAGTTCCTGTCTGGGAAGCCCAGAGAGCCAGTACCTCCACTGGCTGCTGCAGCCCAGTACAAAGAGGCATTTTCTTAGAACTTGCTTTGAAACTACATTAGAGCCGTACAAGTCATTACAATGCCACAAACCCCCCTCAGAACCTGACTGGCAACTAGTTCACATCACAAAACTCTGGCATTGTGGTCTCTGCTTTGAAATCCAATAATGCACGCCATCATATTTTGCACTAGCTTTAATTTTCAAGTGGTGTTACTATCTAGCACTTCCCAGAGTACATTATAGCAATCAAATGCAACCATAGGAAGGACCATTTCAGGAGAGAAATCAAACACAAAATTTTCAGTAGGAAGAGATGGATATAGAGCCTGGGATGATGGCTGTCACAGGAACACTTCAAACAAAGTCAGCGTACAAGACCGCTAATCCTGCAGTACATAATGCGCTTGTTCTGCAAAAGGACAGTGACACTGACCAGTCTGGGGTGCAAGTGGATCCTCATTAGCTCCCTTAAGTCTCCTCAATGCATCAATGTCATCTTAGCTTGATTTAGACTGGATCATGACTGATCTGACCCCCTGAACCATTAGGTCACTGTGTATTCATTCTATTACATCAGCTACTACCCATGTGGAGGAAACTCAGATTAGATATTATTGATGCTTTTGATAATATTGGTACTTGTCCATTGAGCCAGTCAAGTGAGATAATAGGTCTTTATGGCCTTGCATGGGAAAATTTTTTACTTTATAGTTAGTGAGAAGTGACTGCGATGATCTTTCTCTCCTATCTTTTTCTTTTAATGTGAATGCAACGTCCCAAAATAATTACTTGCAGAAAGCCACAAGACGCATTCTTTGGATCACAGGCAATTTGAGCGTGCAAAACCATAGCACATTAGCTGTTCTTTTAAATCCTGACATGAGGTAGATCTGTCTAATGTGGGTAGATCTGTCACCCAGATTTCCCCATGAGGTATTCCTGGACATGTCAGTAATAACGTGTATCTCATACAGAGTGCCCAGAAATTTTTTAACTGAAACAGACTGTTTTTTGTTTCAAAACTGCTTTCCTAAACTATTTAGTGGATAATTTAAATAAGATTTCAAAATATAACTATCAGATAAATGGATAGGTCCAAAAAAGGTCATTTACCCTGCGTTCTGCCTTGCTTCTGGAAGAAAAATCCTGCATTTTCCAAAACTTGTGGAAACTGTATCAAAGATGGATTTATTCACAACCTCCCTATAAAAATACACTACTGCTGTTACCCTGCATATTCCAGACATTCGCCTTTGTTTTATAGGGGTTTATATATATATATATAAAATATTCCAGGAATATTAGATCTATCTAAAACTTTTGCTGTTTCATAATCTTACCTTCTATGTTAAAAAAAAATCTGGTGCTAATTAGTACTTCTAAAAAGATTTAAAAACTATTTAGTTAGAAAAAGATGTTTTAGCAACATACCTCAGAGAGATTAAAAAAAATTTACATTAATACATTTTTCATCATATTAGAAAAACCCAACCAACCAACCAAACAGACAAAAAAAACCCCACAACTTAGTTTCCCAGGCCTGGAATACTTACTCAAAAACACCGCTTAAGCCTGATTAATATCCATGTGGACTCTTTTCTGCTCAGACTGATTACCAACATCTGAAACTCCAGGAAACTCCACCTGAAACTCTCAGGATGTGTCACATTTTTCTGTTCCCTGATTTGAAGGGCAGAGGGGAGGGGAATACTCTAGCAACTGTAAAGTCTTCTTTTTGAAAGCATTTTGTTTCAGTAAAATTAAACTGCTAAGTATTCCAGGTATCAAATATGGCCTGTGTGAAATCAGAACACACAAAAAAGTCTGTGTTAGTTGCTTAGCTGCAATAATCTAGACAACAGAATTTAAGAGATATTCTACTAATTCCACTGTATTTTCTGGGTTTTAATCTTCAACTTCTGCAGTGCTTGCTTCCCCAGAGAACCCAGTAAGCAGTTGTAATTTATTCAGTTTACCCCCCTTCTTCAAGATTTACAATGATACACATTTTCAGTAATTTTCCCCAGGAGATCTTTTGTTTCTTCAACTTGAAAACATCCATTCACATCAAAAGCAAAGTCAGTACCGTTTATTATCCATTAGACAATCTGAGTATGATTCTTCTACTAAAGGCTGTGACTGCAGGCAACCATCTGGGGTCTGGACACACAAAAGGCTGTTCGTAAGGGTGTACACACAAAAGCACCGTGGGGATATGGAAGTGTGTACCATACAAAGACACCCGATTATCTTTGGTTTTCTGGGGCTTTTTCTGAGGGTGCCATAAGCATCTAATCAGAGAATTAAGCGTCAGGGAGGCAGCCCTCAGATGGCAGACATCAGCTCCAGCAAGGACAGATGGTGAACAAAGGTGACAAGCACACAATGCGCTTGGGCCAGCTTATGCCAGAAAGCGGTTCCACTCCTCCATTAAAACGTGCTACAACTCTTGTGACATCCTATGTTGTGAAGTGAAAATGTATCATTTTCTTTATGGGACTGTCACACCTACAGGGCCACTTTCCAGCAACTTACAGTATACGCAGACTCTCTGCTAATGTTTTCTCCAAAGTATTACCTGCCCTACCTGGGACAAGGCACAGGGCTCACAAGAGATGTACAATCTCTGTGATGGAGAACAATGTTGACTGCAGCAGAGATACCGGTCTGGCATAATTGTTGGTCAAGGGGAACCCATCTCCCTGACTGTCTTTTAGACTAGAAACTCAAGGTCTGAGGAAACAAAGAAAAAATCTCATCATTTAACTCACCCAAAAAATACACCTGAACACCATCATTCACTTATTTTTTCAATCTTTTATGACTGATTTAAGAATAGGATTCATAAAGTAACAAGTTGCCCTCCAACAGAGCTTTTTCTTATGGCAACGTATATGCAGTTTATGTGATGTCAGATATACTATGGCATACACCCCACTGCTACCTAAACTCTGACAGACTAAGTGTACTTCTAGCCTGTCTTTTATTTCTCCGAAGTTTCCAAAACCAGAGGATAGTTTTACATCTTATTTAAACAGCAAGATTATAGTGACTTTCCAGGCAACAAAGCCCAAATATTTAAATAAAGAGCAGGATGCCAGCAGAAAAACTGAAAAATCTAAGAGATCATAGGTCAATATAAACAAGCATTAGTCTTCTGATAGGACACAATCCTTGCTGAATTTGTAAAATACTTAAGCTATTGCAGTTGTCTAGGGGAAGAGAGTAAGTCCTTCCTTTTTCCTTTTGTAATATTTTCTCTGTTAAAAAGCAGAATGAAATAAAAAAATGCAGAGGCACTTGCATAAGGGGGTGTGCAAAACAATCTCCTAATTTAAAAAAATTACCATGGTCTGTCTGCCTTCCTACTCCTATATAGAGGAATATATAAAAGTCTTGAAAGACTTTTCTTGTTTTGTGGAACATTGCCCAGGCGTGGACATGTTCAGCATCTTTGGGAAGGTTGTCAGTTGTTCACTTTAGAGTCTCTGAAAATTGATCCATGAACAAATAGTGGCTCTTTGTGGATTAGCCCATCTGCCTTCCAGATGGGGGGAAAGGTAGTATCGCAGTAACAGCCGCTCCGATGGGTGTAGCAGGTCACAGAAGAATAAGGATGAGGGGTAAAGCGAAGAGAGCTAATATTCAGGAAGAGTGTGAATTTTGAATGAGATCGAAATGAGCAAATATGGAAATGTGTTGCTGCCGTATCAGCACAGAGAAGACACAAAGCAAGTTTAAAGATGTAAAAAAGAAATCAAACAAGATTACGTTAATTTATTTAGGGAAAGAAGGAAAAGCTATTCAGGACTAATATACAGTCCCCTTTGTTATCTGCAATTTTGGTGTAAAAGCCCCTAAACCTTGAGACCCAAGATTTCTTTTGTATGCCTATTACAGCAGAGCTCCAGCCCTCAAAAATGAAAATGAAGCATGTGTGCAGTTGGGGATGTGCTTTGTTTTTCCACCTTCGGAGTCATATATTAAGTGGTCCTGTTCATATTGGTGTAGCCAAGAGCTAAGCAGAATTTCCATTATTTCCATCAACCTATTTTTCTTAGGAGTTAATGCTACTGTATCTTTAATCTCTAAGGTGAGTCTGCTTCCCACATTTTAGTCTGCATTTAGCTTGAGACAAACTCCAGCATGCTACAAACACCATCCTACAAGCTAGTTAACAGCCTGAGTTTCCTTGAATTCACTGGGAGGAAAGGACATTTAACGGAAACTGGGGAGAGCGAGGGAGGAAAAATTGACATATTTCTGTGCTGGAAGTTAAACAAAGACTTCATAATCTCTAATTTTCTCCCCTACCCCCCACCCCCACCAGTTAATTGGATCAACACATTGTCTGCAGCACAGCATTCCTACCTACAAGCTATTCACCTCTAATTGATCTCTTCCTGAATGCCATGATCCAAACATTTTAAAAGGAGAACTGCTTCTTTGGAAAAAATGCTGTCACGCACCTTGCCTGGTGACACCAGGAAGCACAGCCAGTACGTGAAATTGGATATGCCAAGTACTCCTTTCCTTTGAAAGATTAACTGGTTTGTATCTAAAATAATAATTGCATAGTATTATGCATTGCATAATGCTGAATTGCATGCATTTCAGCTGTTTTCACTTTTTTGAGAAAGCTGGGGGGTTTTTTCTTTCTTTTAATCAGAAACCTATCAAAAGGCATCTTTAATGGAAAAAAAATTAGTCATTGTTTAGCTTTATTAATAAATGATATCCTCAGGGTATACTCCAAAATATATTATAAAATATCTTATGCAGATTGTTCTGTCAAGAAAATGGATATGTTTGAACAATAACTTCTTCCCAATTCTGTCACGACACAAGGACAATTTGGCCAAGAAAGAAAAAGAAAATGTAACAGCCATCCTATGTTGTTCACTGAGTTCAGAAAGTTAGCAGATAATAATAGCGTATTCAAGCAGTGAGAAATGCCAGTAGTTTGCCAGAACAATAAAACCTGTCTTGAAGACATGCAGAATACTAAAACTCATCAGAACTGGCTTCCAAAACAGCAAACTAACTAACTCACTCTGCAACATATTTGGGGATAATTAATACTACTTTACAGGCTCCACTTCTGTTTTATTAGAAGCCTATGAAGTACCATTTAGAAAAAAACTCAGCACCAAAAATGCTGATACATTCCCAAACATTCATTTGCTGAGTTTTGATCTAAACAGAACAAGTTACAATTCAGTGCCACCGAGGGTCCTGACTTACTTGGCTCTGCCCTGCCCCACCATTGGCCAACATACCCACTCAGCCAGCGAGGCCACGTTCATCTCTTACATTAGCTACCAACCATATCATATACTTGAAAAACAAAACAGATCTTTCAAAGCACACATATACATCACTGATGATACCTAAATATAAATATACAGACATAGAAAACTGCATTTTCCTGTTTTAAGCCCAACTTTTAGGATATTTTTTGCCAGAAAGACAAATTCCTGCCCCTTCTGTACAGTCAGGTGCATTCCTTACAAATAAAAGACACAATCTCTGTCAGGTGTACAAAAAAACCAGGACCGAACATTTGATGAGTAAGGGATGGGACCTAAAACATTTAGTATGAAAGACATATGGAAAAACTATCCTCTTTGTTCAGAAAAAGGGAAGCAAAGATTGTCATCTTGTTACCTCTCCTTGTTTTCACACAGTAGATAGAACACCATCAGCATGAGCCAAATCAAAATTATATATCCCATATGTTACTGGAGATCATACGCTTGACTACTTTTGCCACAGATTTTTCACATTAAGAAAGCATTAGAGGCAACTATTTCAGTCATGAGTTAGGAAACTAAAGTTTAGCATCAAACCCTGTGGAAGAAGGGTTCAAATGAATTTTGTTCCTTCTCATATCCTGCAGCAGTCAGTCCAATCCCAAAACACATGATTAGAGAATTTCTGTGACTTCTGATTTTCAGATGATGCTCAGAGGTCTACTACATAGGTACTTTATCACAAAACCAACTCATGTTTCAATGTGACTTGAAATAATCCCATTCAGCAGCATAACATCAGACACAGAGACAGTTTGAGGAATTGTCCTAGCAGCATGTCCTCAGTATTTTTGGTACTGGCTGGGCATAAGCTCCCTGGAACATCCAGGTACCTCCAGCAGGAGCAGGCACAACTGGACACTTGCTTCCGATAAGACAGTAACCTCTCTGGGCTTTAGTAAGTCAGTGCAGCTCCCCCATTCCACCAGCCATCTTCACTACAAGTACCGCGCTGGGTGGCTGGTACTCGAGAGAGCCCAGAGAGGCAGGTCAGAGGAGCGTGAAACTGCATTCACCACCCATCTATTCCTAGACAGGCAGTGATCATACATGGATACCCTTTCCCTAGGCTATGCAGGAGGAAAGCAAAGCAAAACCTGAGCACCCAGTCACAGCAGGCAATGGTGGAGGGTGTGGAGGAAGATTTCGCTGTGGTCTGTTAGTTTTAGAACTTCAGTAGTCCCTGTTAAAACCTGATACAACAGAGCAGAGGTGGGATATTTGATCCTTCCCTCCAGAAATAATTCAGGGACATGGGCCTCTCCCCCCCAAAATAGTTTGCAGTGGGATGCTGAAGTGAACTGACCACAGAGTGTCAGCCACCTCTGAGGCAGTCATCCGTGGAAGCAGAGCTGGGGACGAGAACAGGCTGCTCAAGGAGCTTTGTAATTGCATGCTTGTTAAATTGTAAGTCAGCAGCTCTATCATTAAACTGTAATAATATTACTGTGATACAGAAAGCTCGATTCAGAAATGGACTTAAAGAGTATGTTGCCAAACTGTGTTCACGTTGGCAAATAAATGAATTCTAGTTCAAATTAAACTTCCCTTAATCATACCACAATATTACCACATGGTTAATTAGAGGCTTTTTTTAATTAAAAAAAAAGTTATTTAATGGACAAGATAGCAGACTTTTAGAAGTCATATAGGAGCTAGCTATTTATTATATAGCTCTGATCTCCCATCCGTATAAATTGCTGCTGCAGTTGCTACACACTTCAAAAAGCTTTTAACTTGGGTTCTTTAGATCAACACAATGAAATGAACTTTGACAAGATCCTTCACCATTTTCTTAGGTTAAAAAGAAGTCCCAAATACAAGATGCATAAAGCTTTTTTTTTCTTCTTTTTTTTTTTTTTTAGCCAAACATAAATCACACTGTCATAAATGGATTCAAAATCTAGAAATGAAAGGAGGAGGATGCTACAGAAAAACTAAAACCAACAAAAAGCATGTTCACTAAAGGGAGGCACTCAAAGAACATTTATTTAAAGTGAAGACTGTGAACATAACTATTTTGTTCAACTGGTGAGCTTAGAATAATCTTTCACTTCAGCAAACTCCTAAGGCACTAATTAATTTTCTTCTAAAGAGTATGCTTCTGGATTTGGGTTTTTGCAGGGGGGGTTGGATTTTCTTTGCTTTTGGCTTTTAAGGAGCAGGTGTTTGTTTTATTATTTAAATAACTGCTTGTTTGCTTTTGAAACATTTGAAATCTTGCTATTGAGGCATGGCTCCATGTGAATGCGTTTCTCTCTCTCGACTGCTAGGTAGTAACACTTGACTTTGAATAAGGAAATTTTGAGAAGGTTCTCAGTTTTTTCCTGCAAGTGGATCCAGACAACTGAAAAAATTAAATAAAATTCAACCAACATTTCAAAATGTTAGTTCAACTATATATATTCACACATTTTTACTACAGCAAAAAGGTTTGTTCACTACCCAAAAGTATTGATATTTCTCATTTTAAAAAATTATCCTAAGAACAAAAAATTACACCCTCAAAAAATTCCAGCTAACAAAAAGCCCACTTCAAATCCACAGACTTTTACTAACAAGATAACAAAAACATTTTTGACTCCTCAGTAAAAGATGATCTCTTTATGAGATTACTAAAATAAAAACAGATACTAAATGTATCTGTTAAAAATTGAATTAAATAATTTTAAGATCCCATTTATTATTAAGATCTGATTTAATTATATAACATTAAGACCATGAGACATATAGCTTAAAATGCTGATGGGAAGTAACTAAACAACATTAAGCGTAGGACCCATTATAATCAATTTGAGCCACAAGAAATAGAAAAATAGCTAAACCATATACATAACAATCTCAACTATCATTTAGCCAAATAAGGCATCAACATTATTTTCATGGCAAAATGCAGGCTCTAGAAGATTGCTATCTGGAGGAAGGAAGATTGACCAATAATGTTCATTCATGCTGCCGACAACTGAATTTGTAATTTGTAATTTGAAGTAGTGTTGCTTTGAGAAGATGGAAATAAATTAAAAAAAAAAAAACTAAAAAAATATCGAGATGTGGTACGGGTACCTGAAATATGTTACAAAGCTGACTATAAGTCAAGTACATTTTTAGGGCCCCTTAAGCCATTTCAAATTAAACCGAGTAGAACTGCAGAGGGCCACATTTAGTACTGTCTTGCCATAAAGGTATAGCTCAGGAAAGATGCTTGCGAAAAATGAGCTGATATGGAAATTCTGTTATTGTTCATTTCTTAAAAAAACCTGTTTATTGTATTAGTCAGCAGTACTATAACAATAACAGCATTAACTAATCTTCAAGACAATGTACCAAAATCTTAATGAATGCAAAATTCTGGTGGAATTACATTTGGCAAACACTGAAGAGCGGCTTTAATAGTTGTGCAGTTCAGGCTCCGATCTCCCCCTCTTCCATTCACGTGTGTCAGCCAGCACCACTGCAGCGCTGGCTCCAGCCAAATACCTCTGCAAGGTCAGCAAGGGAGGGGACAGAGGAGGAAGAAATCTTCAGGGAGCATAAGTAACATATGCAGTCTCCCATCCTACAAACTATGAATCTAATGGAAAGTAATTCAGCTAAGGCTGAACGTTGCTCCTCCACACTTCTAAGGACAAAACCCTTTTTAAGGACTAGTTCCAAGGGCAACAGACAACAAAGACATTTCCAGAAGTGTGTTCTCATTACTGCTGTGCTTCAAGCAAGCCAGGAAAGTCACTGCTGACCTTGAGCCAATAGAGAGGAGAAACTCTTGTAAGGGAAGAACCATCTTAACAAAACAACCCAGAGGAAGCTCACTCCGTTTCCTTTGCAGTCTGTCCCTCCAGGCCTCTTCTGCGAAAATAAAGTTCTGCTCTAAATAAGGAAATTGTCCTGAAATTGGTTAAATGCACAATTAGGTTCTCTATAGAGGAGAGTAATCCTCAACATATGAGTTAACTACAATTCTTTAAGCAACTCACCATGCAGGTTTTCCTACAGCAGAGCAAAAAGGATCAGTTTACCAAAATTATTCACTGTTCTAATGAACCTACTCAGAAATAGATTAATTTTAGTAATATGCAGGAAAACCTTCTTCTTAGATTAGGAGCTGTTATTTTGAGTTTTAATCTAGTTTTTTTAAAAATAAGAAATAACATGCACTTTCACACATCTATCACATAACCATACATCCAGATTAAATGCTACTGATGCCCTACTCAAGTTTTCCCTGTAAAATTTTCAAGTTTTAGTGAAACTTTACAAAACTATTATGAACTCTCAGGACAGGAATTTTTAAAACTATTTCCTTAATTACACCTAGACTTGTATAAACAGGCTCACTTTGAAATGAGTGGCAGATTTGTCATGAATATGAGGAACATTTGTTTGCAAAAGTATTGTTCTTTAAACATTATGTAATGAAAATTCTACTCTGCAGAAAACAGAAGTTAATCATAACTCACTACATATGGGGCAACAGACAGCCATTGAATAAACATAATCTACGTGAAAGCACGTCATTGAGATTAAAATCTTGTATGGAGCAACCTTTCCACATCAACAGGTTCTCAGATTGTCATGATTGATTCAGAGGCATTAACAAGTATGTTTATAAAATGAGATCATCAAAGGCTCTGAAAATCTGAAGAAGCGTAACTGCCAAGGTGTGGCTGAAAGTCCAGAGCCCGCAATGTTTGAGCGTGTTCAAAACCAGGACAGACAGTACTCCTGTCCTTTCACTGAGCGCTCGCCCGTGGAACACAGTGCCTAACAGGCAACGGTGTGAATTTGCAGCGTGGGACTTGGTTTGTGTGCCCCTGTATAGCCATGCCCGCTAGACACAAAGGGAGATAGAGTGCTTACTTCAGATGTTTAACTTTATGTACCTATGTGAAGAGACTCCTCTCCTCACAACCCCCTATAAGACATGTGTAGGGTGCCTCCTACATGGATATGGGCATCCTCCTCTAGAAAGCAATTAAAGTTATGTTATAAATCACCTGCTGGAAGTACCTATGTCTTACTTTTAGCTATATGGGAGTCCTCTGAGCCTCAATTAGGAGTCTAAAGATAGAAGCTCTGTAAAACAGCATGAATACACTGTAGTTTCACCCTCAACCTATGGAACACTCATTTCCCCAAATAAATCAGAAAAGGTCCCAAAATACACCACCAGCTTTGCAGATACTAAGGAACAGAAATCTGTAACCCAGAGGGCTTTTTTGCTTTAGTAATCCTTAATGATTTTCACAGACACCGATTAGACTTGAATACTCAAAAATAGAACTATTTCCTGAGAGGCTGAAAAGACTGAAGTCACTACATGAAAGCTTTCAAGTGCTTACATAGTCTCCCAAAATATGGTAAAACCATCCAGCTACTGTATTACATGACATTGCACAACTGAGAAAAACATGCCAAATGGCTGTAATCCACACTTAACAATTTGGGAAGTTCTTGTCCGACTTGCTGCCAGTTTTAGATTATTTACACATGATCAGGAATTTGGTTTGCTTTTTGCTCCTTTGTGGTTTCAAAAAGGCTGCATTTCTTATTTACAGCAGCCACAGAGCTTTCACCTTGTATTTTTTAATTAAGCACTAATATGAACAGAAACTTGTGAATCAAAAGGTCATTATGATAATAGCCCATGAAATACCTTGAAGTTTCAAAAAAAAAAAAGCAAAAAGAAAACAAGCTACATAAGTATAGTGCTCTTTAGCTAATCATTTTTTATTTTATTCTTGTAAAAATATGCAAATATAAGGATATAAACCAGCCAAGAAAGATATATTGGTCTCTAGCATAACTTGGTGATCAATGGACATCTATGGTAAACACACTTGCTTATAAACATGCTTTCCCAGATTTTCCGCATTTGTTTTACCTCATATGAACTACCAGAGCAATGCCGAACAAATACTTTACTTGCATCAAAGTAAACGACACAGCTCTGTCCTGGTCCTTGTTACTTCAAACAGATTATGACCTTTGTCATCTCTTATCACTTCACCATTAATTCTTAAAATTGCAAATTAGACGGCAACACTCATTGTGCTGTCAAGATAACAAATTGCACTGTCTGCCCTTAGCTTCATGCACAGGATCAGCGGAAGGACTAGCCATCTGTGCAGCTCTTTAAACAATAAAGTATGTGAATGCGTATTATTCTTTACCACAACAAGTTCAACATTAAAAAATTCTTGATCTCATTTTTGAAAAGTTCAGAACTGAATCTTATTATATGTCAAGGATTATTTAAATAGCAAAAAGTATCTCAGTTATGCAATAACATGTAACCTGCAAATACAGTTTGAGGACTGATCTGAACATTTTACTGATAAAAAGTTTTTACTGATCAAAGAAATGCTTTCTGACATTATGGTGAAATCCTCAAGACCCAACAGCCATGATTGTCTGCATATACCCCAGTCTACGCCAGTTATTTCACTGGTATGAGGCAGTAACAGAGTGAGAAGCAGCAGGCTCATCTCTTGGAGCAATTCAAACGTGTCCTACTATCCAACCCTGAGCATGAGTGTTCGGCAGACACCGGACTCTGCTTATCCATGTACTCTACATTTCTCAAGAGCAAGACAGCAAAATTTTGTTATGCTGGCAGAACACTGAGTTCAAGCTGTATATGATCAAAACATGAGCCTTTTACCCATACCTTTTCATTAGACCAAATTGTGCAGCTGAGTGAAATCAAAACTCTCCCATCACAATGGAAAAACCAACGAAAAAACCCAAAGTCTCTGCTTTCTGCCTGCCACCGAAGCCTTGTCTCTGCACCACCACTGATGCCTTCTTTACCTGGAGAAAAGCCAAAACTTATAGAAAGTAGGTTTTAAAGGATTCCCCCCGCCCCCCACCTATTTTTTTTAAGATTATAGTACTGCAAAAAGTATGCCAAAAAGGTTTTGATTATCCACTACCACTCATGGGGTGGGAAGCCTGTCCTACAGTTTAACAGACTTTCCAAAAATTATGCCCTTGGATGTTTCAAATTCCTCTAAGATCTTTCAGAAAAATCAGATTCATACAATCTTGGAACACATATTTGAATGTCTTACTCATACGTGTAGAGTTATGGCATGTCACCTCTGCAGAAGAGCTGGAGATTTGCTGGGCATCTCATTCATATGTTACCATACCACTTAGGGCAGCGGGACATACTTTTAGATTCCTTTAACTCTGTGTTCACTACACTTAGAAAAGCAGATGGCTAATGTTAATGATAACACTCGACTGCGGTACTGAAACATTCTCTACTATGGTTTCATTTGGGAGACGAGGTGGGGGGGGAGGGGCTGTAAAAATTCTGAAACAAGTTTAGTAATTTGCATCCAAAATCTGTTTTATTTAACACAGCATCTCAAATCTGGGTCTCCTTTTTACTACAAAAATAGTTTTCATATTTATTTTAGGAGGAGCACTCAGTTTACTTAGAACAAAGACATCTGTGTTGCTGTGCTTCTAAAACAAAGCTTGACTTATGTGATTAAAATGTCTAAGTGCTAAGAACTACACTTTGACTTTAAACTTTCTCATGCTTTTTTTTAAGATAGTCTGACACAAAGACTGTCTTGTTAAAACATTTTCTTTTGAAACCCTGTTATGTGTAAAGCACCATGGAGATCTTTTTTTCAGAGAGATGACAAGAAGTGAAATTGTAAAAGAAAGAGAAAGGACTTTAAGAAAAAAAGCAAAATGTATCAAAATGGTTATGTTTGGAGGTTTCGGGGCTTTTTGTGGGTTTTGTTTTGGCTTTGTATTGACAAAGTGAAAATGGAAGTCAGTCTCAGTAAGCCTATGGTTTTATCTCAAATCCACTTCAACTCTACTAATCACACAGGTCTCAACATCTAGACCAATTTAAGACCATGCACTGTTATTTGGGGGTAAACCATTATCAAGCTTCATACACATGGTGAAGGCCAAATCCCAAATACTCTGAGCACCATCATGTGCCAACATGCACACAAACGGGATTATCATCTCAGAAAAAAGTGAAAAAATATAATTCTGAAGTGGCTTCCAAATATTCCCAGTTGTAATTGCCTGGAAATTATACTATTCTGCCACAGCATTTGTAGTGCAACACTGAAGAAATTCAGAATTATCAGGTCTGGGTTTGGCTTTTCCCCCACCCCCCACTCTCCTGCTTTCTGTCTTTGCATGTGAAAGACTTTCCATGCTTGAGAAAACTTCAGTGCCTGAATGTAGTTATGGTACAAGTCAAAATAGGACCATGTTCATAGCTATCTCTTTGACTAATGATCACAGAAGCAATTATTAGTTTTCACTTTTAGCCTTTCACTTTCACTGGACGACAACACTGAGGACAATCAATATAATTTAAAAACAGAAAATAAGTTTGCTTTGTATTGCCCAGGCTAGTCCTGTTCTACAGTGGTCATTTCTACTTTTATACTTTAGTATATTCCATCTATACAGATTTCCCACCTCATATCCACACAGTGCCAGGTAATGTTTCCTACCTTCTCCACTCATTGTTGGAAATCAGTTTTTGTATCAGTAAATTGCTGTAATCAAAGATCCCCCTATACATTCCAGGAATACTATATAACTGGAAAAAAAGAGAAACAACTCCCCCAGAAATCACTAAACTTTTAGCACGCTGTTGTCCCTCCTCCTGCATTCATTCTCACTTACCCCAATCCTACTCTCTTGAGTCTGTGTAAATCGACCAGTTTCCAACACTGTCTTTGCAGAAAGCATCACAGATATGCGAAGCTGCTAAGTTTTTGTCTGTCCCATACAGCATGAAATACATGAGCGAAAAAGTACAGTACTGCAACTTTTAACTGATATGTGCTCTAGACAGAATTACCTTGGAAAAATATGCAGTCACTAGTGCTCAACTCTCTCTGTTCCCCCTCTTCCCATACTGAAACTAAAATAAACATACCAACGTACTCCTACCAAAACCATCTTACATGTTAGAATAGCCCAATATTGAGTACTTTACTGCTGTTCCTTTCAAGCCTGGATTTTCATCTGCAAAAATAACCCAAGAATAGGAAAAATCTCCCATGAACTTAGATCAGCAAGACCCATTTCTCCCCTTCCCCTTCTGAGCGAGGTGGTTCAATACAAGCCCCACCCTGGCAGCCAGACAATAAAGCTGCAAATAACTTATTCTGATCAAAGCCCCATCTGCTTGGCAGCAGCAGTCCAACTGCACTTGTGGTTTTTGTATGGCTACAGCTTCTGAATTGAATGATCCTTTCATTTAGATGGAAGTTTAAACAAAATATGGTAATTAGCATCAACCATTGTGGCTTTCATGGCTACTGTCTACAAAGACATCTCTAATAAAAGGACTTTCCTGCTTTCCCATCTAATTACACAACATTGTTGAACAATACAATTTAAATTTAAACCAGGCAGCTCTTTTTCTTTAAGTCAGTTAACAGACTTCCTGCTTTACGCTACCTATTGGATGGTAGAGACTATGATTAAAAAGAAGAATTCCTCCTCAAAACCATCTCACTGAATTTTGTTTCATCTTCCTCTGAGGAATATGGCTGAGGTTGGAAAGATTTAGCACTAATCTTGCTAGTCTAAAACTACCTATCTACCTTTTGAAACGAAAGCAGGATTTAGCTTTATACCACGGTAGGGTGAAAAATCAGACATTATGCAGCATTGCAGTTTTATGACATAATAAAAGATACCAGCGTGCAATGATGAATGTTTTTAATGAGACATCCACAATGCTGTAGTCAATAAAAATCTTTATAGGCACAATCCTCAGCAATATAAACAAGATGAAAATTAGTTTATCTTAACCACTGCCGGTTTTTGTCTAGGTACTATAATCCCTCATCACAATAAAAATCAATGTGGAAAATCCAATCTTACAAAAAAAGAGTATTTTTGGCAAATGGTGCTTTACAGTCACACAATTGCACACTGGGTGGGACGTACCTGACCTTAGAGTGAAGCCAACGTGGGCCTGACTAGAAAGGGAAAACCCTGGGGAGTAACAGCAGGTGCTGTAGAAAAAACCCAGTGGCTCAGTGTCAAACACTTAGTAAACGTTAGCCCACAAAACCTGATTGAATGGAAAGACTTAATCTGGCCCCATCATTGCTGATGAGCTGATAGGCAGGAGTAAAATACTGTTTTAAAGCCTCTGGCTGGGGTAGGGATTTGGACACCTGAATTCCCTTAGGCTGCTCTAACAACTCCAATCTAAAGATTTATCCTAAAGACTTCTCTTACCACCTTCTATCTGCCAAGTGAAACAAAAAGGGCAGGCAGATGAAATATATCTGAGGGAGCCACATATTTTAGTAGTATGAGTTATAATTTGAGGGAACAGTTTTACTGTGTATATAGTAAGTCTGACATGTTTGTGAAACTCATTTTTAGAAATATACTTGGAAGAGAAAGCTCCAGTTGGGTAAGCAGCATCCTCCATTAGCTCCAAAACAACAAGAGTAACACAAGGCACCAAAAGAGGAAAACTTTCTGTTTAAATAACATCATCTACTGTACAGCTAAATCCGGAACAGACTGGGAACCTGAATACAGACAGACAGCATTCCTCACTTACATCCTGTTAGAGTTGAACAGTAAAACAGAGCAAGTTAAAATAGAAACTCTGTGTTAAATCCAACTCGACAGTCCCAGCTTTTAATAACTGTTCCAAGGAAGTGGTCTCCCACCCAAACACCTTGGGCAGACCATCCTGGAAGCCACTCTTGTCCCACCCTGCTGTACAGCTACTCTCATCCAGCCATTATTTTCTGCTCTTCTCAACTTGAGCTGTTATTGCCTGCCCCCGCCCCCCCGCCATCCTGAGAGCAGGAGGCTCCTTCTCTAGGTTTGTTGCCCATGAAGATGGTGTGTGGACTTTTCTCACCTGACACATAAGCAGCAACTCACTTCTCAAACCACCTAACCTAGCAATGAAACACAAGCGCTCTC
This sequence comes from Phalacrocorax aristotelis, assembly GCF_949628215.1. Classification (NCBI taxonomy): domain Eukaryota; kingdom Metazoa; phylum Chordata; class Aves; order Suliformes; family Phalacrocoracidae; genus Phalacrocorax; species Phalacrocorax aristotelis. The sequence continues at coordinate 22,924,592 of NC_134282.1, read as the reverse complement.
CTGCTTTCCACTGGAAAAACAAACAAACAAACAAACAAACAACATATTGACAATTTTGGAGAGAAGTGGCAAAAAATAATGGAAACTAAAAATGCTACTCACCAGGAAATTGCTTGAGAAACATTCAGCTGTCCCCCAAGCAAGCAGAGTTTAAAGCAATCTTAAAACCTGCAGCAGACAAAAAATAGGAATTCTCGCCATAAATTACTGCCTTCTTCAGAATTATTTTGCCTGTGTCTTCTGGATAATATGTGAAGGTACATTTAGAAATAGTCAATACAAGATTCATGAATGATTAATAAGCTTTCACATTGTGCGATACTGATGGTTATCTCCACGTTAGGGAAAAACATTTTACACAAGATACAATACGACATCCAATACCCATAAGGCTCTGAAACAGCAGAGACTTTTCAATTCCCCTTTAAACATCTGTGAGAATTCTGTAATTTCTTTGTATCTATTTCCCTCATGTAATGGAACCACTTGCATGGTACCTTTGTGTTTGACAGGGAGAAGCTAGAAGTTTGGGTCTGGGTATAGTTTCCAAAGGTATGTTATAAAGTTATCATTTTGTTTAACTTGAGATCCAAATACATCTTTGAATTTAAACAAAAATCATTACAAAGCCATCTTCTAAAATTGCATTTCTTAGCAGGAATGCTGCCAAATATCATGCCTTTAATTGTTGCAAGTAGAAAACTGCATTAACTTGAAAATCATATGTCATGTGCACATTACCAAAAAATGACCTTCTGCACAGAGGGAAGTGTTTGCCAGTTGCACGGCTACTGTTATGCCAGGATAAACCACAGGGGATTTCATTATGATACAGCGGTTTTGTTTGGAATTTAACCTGAACCTTTCAGCAAAGAGTATTTGCTAAACTGAAAATATTACTTCTAAGCAAAACTGAAATATCCCCAAAAAAGGAAAAACACCCACACTGCCATGGCTACAGCCACACAGGCTCAGAGCTCCGGCACAAGCGAAAATGCACAGACATGCTATATAACAGCTTCCACATGCACAGCGAGACCGACACATCCCTAGGGAGAGAATCCCAGGGTGGGACTGGTACCACTGGTCCTGCTTCGGCACGACCAGCTCGGCCTGTGCATGTGCAGGGGGCACTGCACTGCCCGCACTTTTCAGCTACTGCTTTAAGTCACAGGGGCTGTTGCTCTGATTGGACTGTGAAGTTTGGGAAGTCAAGAACTACTTTTTCCTAGAGACCTCTAGCGTTATCAGAGATACATATTAAATTGAATATGAATTTGCTCGTCACGTTGCTGTGTACCCTCTTTTTTAGTTTTTCTTTATATCAGAACTAAACATCAAGCAAGGTAAATATTCAGCTTCTCAGAACTTAGTAGGCTGCTTCAACAAGCCCTGACAGCAACTCCACAGGTATCTTTGTAGAAAATGACAATGACATTGGACAGTGACAGCATGGAAGGGGGTAGCCAGTCTTTATCATACTAAAAGCACTACAATTAGACAACTTCAGTTCCAGCAATGACAACCTTAATAAATGTTTGATATTCTTATCATTATCAATGCAGATGAATGATGAATTTAAAAGGCACTAAAAAAATGAAATAGGAAAATGAAGGTGTGCAATGCAGGGCTTTTTTTATCGAAAGTGACCCACAAAAACCAAGATGCATATTGAGCTCATATTAGCAGGCCTGGGACTAAATGAGCCCTGAAGACCTACAGGTAATAATTTTGTAGTGTTCATCCTCTTGAAAAAGACTTCTGGAACGAAGTGAGCATGCCAGCTGCTTAGCAACATCTCTATTATCTGGTCTCGGTCTTTGCTTCATCAGGAAAAAGGACTTTTGATCCTTAGGAGAGGAGATTCTTGTGAAATCAAGTTTCTGCTGACAAGCAGCCAGGATGGATTTGTACCCACCATGGGCATATGTATGTATTCGAGACTCTTTCAAACAGAGGAAGCTTTACTTTACAGTTACTATTTCTGAAACCTGTTCCCCACACTGCAGGTCAAGGTAACATCCCAGCTAATGCCAGTGTCCTACTGACAGACCATCTACTACCAGCCACTAATACGCTCCCATCTACAAGAGTCTGTGAGATGACTGAGGAGAAATTATAAGCAACAGCTCTCAAGGTGAAGGATGACTACACATGCTGTAATAAGAGTGCACAGAAGGTATTTGTCTATGGTACCATGTTTACATGAAATTGAGTTGCAATTATGCAAAGCCATTGTTATTATTTTTTTTCCCCAATAAATGTCATTATTTGATAGAACTGTATACTTCATTCCAGTACATACAGGTAGTATCTTGCTTTTAAAACCAAGCACAGAAATCTTTCAGTATAATGTAAATTTAGTTTTATAAAATGGTGAATGGGTTTTTTTACAATGGAAAGCAGAAACAGGCCTACCTTTCTCTCCCCTTCTCCATCAGTGCCATTCATTTATTAGTGCACATACCAATCAAGCTGTCCCTCAAAGGACTGGTCAAAACTCACCACTACTTGTTAATACACAGACGACTGCATCCACTAGCTCATAGGCAGTCACTGGTCCTATTCAGACCTGGATGAGAACCGCACACTTTTTGTGTTTATATTGACTGTTCCACCGCTGCCTCCTGTTTGTTTCTCTTGTTGTATTTCAACTTCGGAAGCTAGACCAGATGACCTGCGCAAGTTCCTTCCAACTTAAATTATTCTATGATTCAATGAACTTTTGTACTGCAAGTTCTTTCAGGAAAAAGTGCTTTGAGCAGGGACAAAACCAAAAAACAACTTTTAATTTCACACTATAAAAATAATAATTCTAGGTATGGCTACAAATATGTAAAATTATTAGTGGAAATGTTAACAGTTTTCTGAATATGTAGATACACACCTGAAAAGCAGCTGTCACACTCAGTTTGCCTTTCTTTGCATTAACATAGGCATGGTTATAGTCCACCAGGTCTCCTGTGCTTGTTCTAACACTTGTATTAAGATTGGCAGGCCAAAATGGATTAGCACAGGTAGCAGGAAAAGGCAGCGTTTCAATCTGATCAAGGGATAATAAATTTGTTTCTTGTAACATGTCACTAAAATATCTTACAGGAAGACCCATTATCTATCCTAAAACATAAACATCACATTCAAAGCCATACCCAACTCTAGCCAATGCCGGTGTCACATTATCATCTACAACATTCATCTGGAAGTGTATTACTGTGTGGTCTACTCACCTTCAAAATGTCTGCTTAACGTTGGCAGAAAGATATTCCAGCAGTGACTTTAAAGGATTACTACAGTTTTTCTGCAACTGAAGTCACTTGCTTTTGGCCTGATGCCTTACAACACAGCATAGGCATACAATAATCCTTCAGAAAATCACTGCCTGTCATGTCTTATTATTTAAATATTGAAAGGCAGATAAGTATGCCACTTAAAAGAGACAGGGCTTAATCTGTAAACACTTCAAAGGGATCTCTAATGACTTGGCTTAACTCATCTTTCATTTTAACTGCAGCTTTGATGTTCTCCCTAATCTTCATCTAACCCTCCGCTCAAGAACACATAATCACACAAGAGTTTTTTGAGAATGAAACATGTACAACTGACATATCACAAGTCACAAGTCGGGTAGACCTGGCAGTCTAGTTTACTTGAGAAGTAAATGATGCCCCTGTGTGCCATACTTACTGCTGACAGATATCCCTCACACATGGGACTGATACCATCTCAACACCAAAAGAGAAGAAAATGAAGTTTCATGGTATTTGACTGCATCTGGTGATGATAACACAACCTGCAGGTGAGGAAAGCGTTTGCAGATTCTATTGGTAATGTTTCACCTTCATCAGCACGACTTTGTGGACTTGTCACGGGCAGGTATTTGTGTTTCCCTCAAAATCTATCCATGTTATTTTACTGAGAGGTTTTAAATTAATAGTATATGCAAATAATAGGCATTTCTAGCAGACTAAAGGTTTGGGGGTTTTTAATGCAAAGCAAGCCCCAAGTAAGCTAATTTCCATAATATCAAGACAGACATAGAAAGAGGATTACTTTTACTCCAAAGGTATTTCTTATAACCTGATGTTACTTCAGTTCTATGTGGAATAGAAAAATCAGTGACTGTTTGTTACTCTCCAGAGAAGCTGCTCACTGGTGTAAATACATTTAATAAATGCTATTTCTGGATCTTGTATTAAATATCCACACTATAAAAACAGAACACACACAACTAAGACTGTAAGACTAATAAGTACTACTAACTGTTAAGTACTCTCTAACAAGATGATATTCTAAAACACTACCATTTTCTTAAGGAAACAGATTTCATATTCGAAAGCAAGCATCAGAGAGTATCAGAGATGGAGGATTCAATGGCTGCTCCATCAAAAGAGACGAGTCTGAAGGGTAGAGCAAAAGACTAGCCGAACAACTGGGTTTCTGCTTTGCCTCTGATAGTGATCTTCCAATGAATCATGCATGTTATTTAACATCTGTGCGAGCGCTGACAATCTTGATTTCTCAAACATTTAGAAAGCATAGGACTTTTTGCAGAGGCATTAACCAGTTTCTTTTTCTGCCACTTAGTCTTTATCACTTTTTTTCAGTCCTCAGAAATGTAAAAATTTTCATAGTTTGCATGCAAACTCTGCTACCAGTTACACTCCAGATAAGAGCGTGAAACCTAGAGTAGCTACGCAAGAGAAGATACCAAGCAAAGGCTATCTTACCACCAGTTAGTTCAGAAAGGCAAACATGGGATTTAGCTCTATGACAGCTCAGGCAGTAAAACAAATAGCATGCCAGCTCTGTAGAGCATAATCAGTACAATTAAAAGCAGGTTACACAGCCGCCTACCCGCTGAAAACATGCTGTCAGCAAAATGCTCTATATTAGCCAATCTCTGAGTATAGGATGGAAAAGTCTAAAAATATTTTCAAAGCAGTGAGACATCCAAATCAGTGCAAGACTCATGTAATCCTTTCTTTTCATTTGACATTTCATGAAAAGTCCCACTGTGGTGTAACACTGCTGTTTTCCTACCATCTCCAGTGGGTGTATTATAATGCCTCTACTAATTTAAGAGTCCTTGTCTATGCCCTAAAGAGAGGTCACTTTTTTATTCCCCAGGAATTCGGATTAATTTTGAAAGTGGTGGCAATAAGTTGGCAAAAACCTTAAAAAAAACCAAAACAAAACCCACACAAACAAACAAGCTATGTCTTAATTGCTAAGAAGGGAAAAAACAGTACAGTATTAAATCATATTTTTCTGTCTAAAAAGTGAATGAAAAACTCCTCTGCTTGATGCAAGCAGAATGCAAATCAAAATGTAAAATACAAATTCCTGAAAGAGGTAAAGACCGTTGATGATTTGCCCCATCTGTTGATAATAAGTATGGTACAAAACATAGATTGTAATGCTTATTAAGGCTCCATCAAATGCCCAAATCCGCAGCAGTATCCATGAGCATTATGTTACAACACCTGTAGTACCAGCTGCCCCACTCCTGCTGACATGCTGGGTAAAATCTGTGCCACAGCAATGCAAAAGTTTCCCTTGCTATTTCTAAATAGAAAATTATCAGAAAAAAGACATGTGACAAGATTTCTGCAGTTTAAAAACAACCTATTATTCCAAAGTAGTTCAGACTATTATTGAATGAAAGTAATACATAGGAATATTTATTGCATCATTTCCTTTGCTCTAACAACTTCTGTGTTTGATTTTGTACAGGCTACATGAACTACAGTTCTTTCAAGAACTATATATAGACATTTAGATATATATATAGGTATATAAGGTCCCATAACATACATTAAAATATATTTTGATTCTGACAGGTTTGAGATGTTAATTTCTATTTCTATGTCATAATTTTTATGACTATATGACTAAATTTTAATGTAAGAGCATCAAACTAGAGAAGACTTTGCCTATATGAAATATATTGTAGAACAGAAACCCAAACCATCATAAAAACAAACAGCAAATTTTCACAGCAAAGGACTCAAATGATTTCACAGAATCACAGAATCACAGGTTGGAAGGGACCTCAGAGACCATCCAGTCCAACCTTTCTAGGAAGAGCACAGTCTAGACAAGATGGCCCAGCACCCTGTCCAGACGACTCTTGAAGGTGTCCAATGTGGCCGAGTCAACCACTTCCCTGGGGAGATTATTCCAATGGCTGACTGGCCTCACTGTGAAAAATTTCCCTCTCGCATCCAATCGGAATCTCCCCAAGAGCAACTTGTGTCCATTCCCCCTTGTCCTCTGCATGTGACTCCATGTAAGAAGGGAGTCTCCGTCTTCTTTGTAGCTACCCCTTAAGTACTGGTACACGGTGATGAGATCCCCTGTAAGCCTCCTTTTCTCAAGGCTGAACAAACCCAGCTCTCCCAGCCTATCCTCATATGGCAGGCTTCCCTGTCCTTTGATCTTCTTGGTGGCCCTTCTCTGCACCCCTTCCAGCCTGCCCACATCCTTTTTTTATAGCGAGGACCAGAACTGTACACAGTACTCCAGGTGTGGCCTGACAAGTGCTGAGTAGAGCAGGATAATTACTTCTTTATCTCTGCTGGTGATGCCCTTTTTAATGCAACCCAGCATCCTGTTGGCCTTCTTGGCTGCAGCAACACACTATTCGCTCATGTTGAGCTTCCTGTCCACCAGGACCCCCAGGTCCCTTTCCACAGAGCTGCTCCCAGCCAGGTGCATCCCAGTCTGTGCTGCACTCCTGGATTATGCTTTCCCAGGTGCATGACCTTACAATTCTCCTTGTTGGACTTCCTAAGGTTCTTCCTGGCCCCCTCTTCCAGCCTATCCAGATCTCCCTGCAGAGCAGCTCTCCCTTCTGGAGTGTCTGCTTCCCCACTCAACTTGGTGTCATCAGCAAACTTCAATAGGCTACACCTGATGCTGGTATCCAGATCACTTATAAAGATATTGAATAACGTTGGGCCCAATATCGACCCCTGGGGGACTCCACTAGTGACAGGTTGCCACTTGGAAAACGAGCTATTTACCACCACCCTTTGGGTGTGGCCTGTCAGCCAGTTCCCCGTCTAGGCCATAATGCATTAATTTCTCCAGGAAGAGGCTGTGGGGGACTGTATCAAAGGCCTTGGAGAAGTCCAGGTAGACAGTGTCCACTGCCCACCCCATGTCAACCAGGCAAGTCACTTTGTCATAGAAGTCCACCAGGTTTGTCAGGCACAATCTGCCTTTAGTGAAGCCACGTTGGCTTTTCCCAATCACGTGCTTCATTTGACTTGTGATGGACCCCAGGAGGATTTGTTCCATAACTTTCCCAGGGACTGAAGTAAGGCTGATGGGACCTGGACCCTCCCTCCAGCCCTTCTTGTAGATAGGGGTAACATTTGCCTTCCTCCAGTCCTCTGGGACATCCCCCGTTCTCTATGACTTCTCGAAGATTAGGGAGAGTGGCCTCACGATGATGTCAGCCAGCTCTCTCAGCACCCTCAGGTGGATGGCATCGGGGCCCATTGATTTGTAGAGGTCAAGCTCTTGTAGTAATTCATGTACTAACTCTTCCTTCACTGATGGTGAGTCGGTGTTTGGATCAACCAGCAATTTCATTCCCAAAGCCGGGGACCCAGTAATGTTGGTAAAACAGTGCCAACCAGCAATGATTTGCTGAAATAACCTGTGAGTAACAAACAGAAACCAAAATAAACCAAAAAGTTCTCCACAATCTGCTTGAGAACAATGGGTAAAAATAAAGCTGAAAAAGCCACAACTCATTCACTAATTCACAACTACTAATTTATTCACTGTTACAATGGCATTTTAGTCTGAAAAGCAAACACTGGTGGTTCCCATTACACAGATTTCATATACAGTATTCCAAGCAGATGGCTGTAGGAGTTCGGACCATTTTCTTGTTTACTTCTTCCACTTGCTTGCTGTCTTTAAATTTGGCCCAATTCCTACCCAAGCACAAAAGTACAACTAGATAAGGGATTTGCATTCTGTGCTAACAGTGCATATATTTATGTCATGTAGTAATTGGCATAAGCCTCAAAGTAAACTTAAAAACCCACTCACTTCTAATGTTATGCCATACCTGGTGTTTCTGTGAATTGCAAGTTCTTGTAAAAACCTAGGCAATAAAAAAAAAGGAAAAAAAATTTTAAAAAATCTTTAGAATGAGTTAGTACCTTGAAGGGCAGTTAATAAGGCAGTCTAAGCAAACACACAGCTAAACTGTGGCATAACCCTCCTATATGAGACAAAGCTCTCAAATAGGGCAGCAGGGTTGGTTACCTATATCGACAGTGATGGCAGCAGCTCCCATGTCCATGCTGGGCTGCAAGGATGCATCGGAGGAGCAGCACCTCCAGCCAGCTCACAAGAGCCCGGCCAGATTCAGTGAGTCTAGGAGCACATTCTGCTTCCCCAACTCTTTGGAGGGGCTACTCTAAGCTAGACTCAGGAGATGCTGCTGACACCGCATCGATGGCCCAGAAATGGCCTGACAGACATAAGCCATTTTGATAAGTGAAACAGCTGCTCAAACAGTATCTTTAATAGTGCAGGAATGATGGAAATAAAGAACATGGGAATACATGGGAATGATAAAAATAACTCTCCTCACTTTTGACATATTCAGAAATCCAAATGAGGACTTTTCAGGGAACAGTATCTCTAGCTACTCCCAGGCTAAGAAAAAGTTTGAACACTTTCTTACTTCCTTGCTTATTCTTTAAACACAAGAAAATGCACGGGATCATTCAAGTCAGGATGGTGGTGTGTAACATGAATTGCAAGGTCCTGCTATAAAATTAGGAATGAATTTAAGGTAGTTATTTTGGACAAAAAGAAGAGGGAGCCAGGCGAAAATTGGTTTCAACTGAGACTAAGCAAAATGTGATTGGATTTTTTATAATCATTTTGTATCTTAATAATAAAAGATCCTACTTTGTGGACTCTGAACCATGGCACAGACAGACCTTTGGATTGCAAACCTCAGAGAACTTAATTTCTACTTGTTTGACTGCCTATGAATACCTAAAAAATTTGGGTGAAAAAACACATTTCTTTTTAATTATAACTTAATACTCTTCTTGTAAATTTTTAATTCATCCATTGGCTGTGGATGTCAGAGGCACCTTGTGCAAGTTCTGAAGGTGAAAAAGCCACAAAGGGAAGAAAAACAGTTCTGTCAGCATCAGGGTACAATCAATAGCATCCCAGATTAGACAATCAGTGCCACCGTATATCATTCCCAATATTTTAAAGAAACATTTTTAATTGAATTGTTAAATAATTTAAAGATATCTACTTCGTATAAAAAAGAGGCCATTAAGAAAGCGCTTTACAAAAGACCCACAACTTCATCACCTTCAGCTGAACTGAGTTGAACTGAGCCTAAACTTTCAACGTTTGTATAAACAAATTAAAAAGTCCATAGCATAAACCCAAAGATTTACAAGATTCTTAAAAATATATTTAAATAAATAAATTATTGCATGTAACTACATACCAACAATTTTTAAGTTCACCATGTGCTATTAAAAAAAAAAAGAGTGTGCTGTTGGCACAATTGCTGACTGGACTTAATTTGTTTTGCCCTTCCATTAATTTTTCATACACTAACATTACCTAAGTATTTCTACACAAATGAATTTCCAGTGGGACTCAAGTGCATAGATATTTACAGAATCCTTCCCTTCTGTTAATATTAGTTAAAATTAAGGCTGAAGCGACATACTTTTGTACTCCCTCTTTCGCTAAAAGGCAAGAAATACAGTAGATACTAAACCAAATTCAAAAGAGAAGCAGACCATCAATCACACACATGGTTAATTTTGAATGTTCTCAATTTTTCAGTAGAAAACCCAAGGGCTATATGCTATAAAAACTTAATAAAAATATATATAATAAAATAGAGTAGGTTTTATGCATTACTTCAAAACTGTCATATAGAATGTAATAGGATTCTGTTGCATGAATGCATTTTCTTCAGAAAAGTTTAAAATTTTTAGGAGAGAACAAGACTTATTCTAAATTCATAAAATATTCCTACTAAATGTCAACCCCATTTTTATAATGATTTCATTCAAAAAAACAATTTCTGTAGGACTTCTCTGAAAGAACCTGTGTAAGAATTAGTTTCCCATATTATAACTCATTATGTGACAGCCAACCAATCAACCCATGAAAATAAAGGAATTAAGAAGGAAACCGAGAACATGTGTACCACCTAAGTACAAACTTTATGAATATAAAAATTTGTATTGAAGGGCATACACATTAGTAGTTTTATTTCAAACATTATTTAATTTTGTGGTATTTCCTGTTAACAATTGCTGGAAAATTCATAGAAACATCATATGTTTACCATAAAATTAATTCTTAAGTCCTCTCAGAAAGCAAGAATCCCAGTGTTTGCACTAACTGTTCATAATTATGTATGAATATATATAATTATATATATGTTTATAATTATAGTACATGCATAAAGAAGTGCATGTGGCCATTACTGTTTTTAGAGTCCCTTTAAACACACTCTCAATCAGTTGCAGATTGCACAGCCAACTGCAATTATGCATTTACAGCAATTAGTTTTCCCAAGTAATGTAACATGAAGATTTAAAACTCTTTCAGGGAGAATTTGTATTTATTCTTGATGTCTGCAAAAGTATTATTGAAAACAATCTTAGATTTGTCCCTAGTTTTTATTTCCAATTAATATGCGGTTCCTAAGCATACAAGGCTATTAAGTATTAAGACAGGTGTTAGAAAAAAAAGAAAAGCATTGCTTCCTTTGAGTTCCTTCTGCACAGAAATTTCTGCAAGCAGCCCAATGCTGAGTAAGCCAGGGAGTGCAGCTGGAGCCCGTCCATGCTCTGCTTCAGTAACAGGAAAACTACTGAAGTGTTCACCCTTTTTTCAGATAACCAACTGGACAAACTGGCCAGTGAGATTAATTTGGAAGTCATTATTCACCACTACAGACATTACTTTGATAGAGAAAAGCATTATAAACAAGCAACAAGCTATGTGCCACGTCCCATCGGATCGCTAGGCTGGTGTAAATAACCACCAAACCATCCACCTGGCCAGTCCAGAAAAAAATTCTGAACATACACTGTTAGTTATAGCTCAGTTTTTCACCTGGACAGTAAGATTTCAGCTGCAGGGCTGCACTGTGTTTCATTACTTACTAGCATCTTGAGCACCTCAGTTCCTACAGCTCAACACGTCACTGATGAGCTTCTTATAAAGCCGCTTGTCACAAAAATGCCTAGCAATAAAACAAAATAAGGAATTTGTACACAAAAGAAGACATTTTTTCCCTTACTTTAAGAATTCCTACCTTCCCCTCACCTATTTCTTTATTTTCTTTCCTTGGTTTAGGTATGTCGTGACTTAAAGTGCAGCTAAAGCTTTCTGGGAAGTAACAGTTCAAACCTTGTGGGGGATTAAAAATCTCCTTACATATTATTAAGACAAAACTCTGTAACTCTGAAAACTTCCCATTAAACATATATATTTTCCTATGACACATGAGCAGTCCATGGTAGCATTTCTTCAGTGATCAGCATGCAGTGAAACATAACTGCACATGGACAGCCAATTTGCTAACTAACAGCGCAGCCACCACTAGCAGCAATCTGCAGGTGTATCATGCTGAAAAAAGGGTGAGTAATTAAGATGATTTGCTTAATGCAGATGGTTACGCTTTTGCTACTTTACTTTATCACCTTGCAATATTAGAACCATTGAAAGAACATAATAAAGAAATATCAACTAACAAACTCTGCCTCGGTACACTCAAAACATCTTATTCTGCACCACGAGTCTTAATCTAAAGAAGCCTAGCCTTAGTTTCTTGTTAAATTTCCTCCAGTTTGCAAGCCTAGGTCTGCAGGTTCTCTCTTCTGTGTTTTCTTGGCTTGGGCATCTCAGCCACCTTTGAAGCCTGTCAACAAGAATATGGGAGGATTTTGTGGTTTAACCCTGGCAGAAGGCTGACACCCCTCCCTGTCTCTCCACTATCTGAATCAGACTAACAGGGATGGATGAATGCCTACAGCTTGTGTGTGGCCTGGTTAAAGCTCATTTCTTAACCCTTTCCTCCCCTGCTTCCTTTTCCAGTTCAGAGAACAGAATCTACGTTCTGCTAAATACATAGATAAAATATGTATATATAGGTAAAATGAAGCCACAGGGGCCACTGCCACAGCTGGTGAGTAGCATCACTGTTGTTTCCAGCCACAGGGCAAAACGAATTCTCACAAAAGATGAAGATATACATGGACATAACAGTCTGTAGGATAAGACTGTAAATCGTTAGGGGCTCCCAAACTAGAGCAATCAATAAGAATTAATCTGCAGTTTACAGGAACTTAATTGTTCTTCCTGATTGTATCTGAGTCCAGTGAAAGTTCATGAAAAGGGTAGCTTGTGTGGTTTAACCTATAGTAAACTGCACATCAAAATGTTTAGAATGGAAATCCAGGTGCGGGGGGGAAGTCTCTATTTGCTCCCCTTTTCAAAAAGATTAAAAAATAAAAGTGAAAGAATGCCAGAAGTTGTATAGGAAAAACTATACATGAAAAAAAACAGCACATGAAAAAACATTTCTTAACATTTTTTTACCTCTTCCATGTGTTTGCATGAATTGAAATTTTCAAAATATTTGCTATCGGTAAAATTTCTACTGCTAACACATTGCCTTGTAGGAAGGAGAGCTCATCCTTTATTAAACTCTCTACTAATGTGAATATTGCTGAAGTATTTCCATGGAGCGGCAATACGCACTCTGAAAACAAGTGTTGTAAAGGGAGCAAGAACACTGCTCATAACCTAAAACTGCTTACATCGGGTTTAGCCTTTTTTGGGATCAATGTCTATTAGAGAGAGAGAGCAGTACTGTCTTTGCCAAGACCCACTATACTCTTGAAAGTTTCCTGACCACCTTCTTTACCACTACAAAAATGAATTTTAACATTTAAACATGGAGTGCAAATTAAATGAATGGTTTATGGGGGTTTGTTTGTTTTTCTTAACTGTCGTCTTTTGATTCGCTAACAAGTTCTGGATGACGTAGTACCACCAAAGTCAAGTGTTCAAAGATGAGTCAGGCCACAAATTCCATGAGATCTTATAGAGAAACAGCCAAGTTGGACTTTTTATTTTATTTTAATTTTCTATCATCTGCTTTGTAATCAATGTTAAGACCCACAAACTCTGATCAGTCTGGAGCTTTTTTTTTTGTTTTCCAGAAAAGCATGTAAATTCTTGAGGCTTAGAAGCAAACAAATGAGATGTGAATTGCCAATACTGAGATAAGAGGAAATAACTGAAATGAAGAAACTGTCAAGATTGTGCCAATATAAGATATAAAGATATTATGAGCATAGAAAAAAGTAAAACGTCATCTACTATGAACAAGTCTTGAAGTCTCACTCATCAATAAAAACAAAAAGTTTAATATTTTACATCTCAGACACTGAGAGCTAGGACTTGCACAGTCCTTTCTCGAGGTTTCCCTACCTTACTCTGGTCAGCTTAACTTCTAGAATGTAACGGCAACCACTAAAATCAGTGGCAATTCTGTCTTTGATTTCAAGTTTCAAGATTTACTTTTGGTGTATAGCTAAAAAATTGAAGCACTACTATCAATCAAGTTTTTAGACAGATTAACAAAAACCAAACCAAACACCCCAAAACAAAAAAAAAACACCCCACCATAATCCACCTTTCCCACCTCTTGTAGGCTTACAAATTATCTTGAAACTCGATATTTGTTTGTTGTGTTGCTGTGGGTTGGGTTTCAGGTTTTGTTTTTTTTTTTTTTGGGTGGGGGAGACTGGAGGCATATTAAAGAATATCTAAATGTGTTGCTCATAAATAATGATTTCTGTAAAAATATATATATATAAAAAACAATACTCATTGTCCATGGATATTTTCTTAAAACCCAGGGGAGCACATTAATTACTGCTGCGGTATATAATCCTTGTCTGTCCGCTGCAAAATCTTTTCTCTGTCAAGGAGTTGTTTTAGGATCAGAATCTAAGTTACTTCAAATGAACCTACTAATATTACGTCCAATACCAGTCTATGCCAAGCTGAGACTGTGTTTCTTGCACAAACCGCACTATGCATGCATGAATTTGTCAGAATGAGATGCCTCACTTAGCATAGTTACAAAGTAGTGCCTTTAGAATGGGACTGAAATCAATCAACTCACCACTGAGCTTTTAGGGGACCCACCCAGATCTGCCCTGTACTCAATAACAATGGAAGTGGTAAAGCGAGCCATTTACTAATGTACCTTATGATGCCTGTTTAAAAAGGATGAAAGGAGAGAAGACTCAAGAACCTAGCTAAATTCAGCTTGAGAGAAAAGATTCAGCACTAGTGAGTAACAGGAAGAGTTTCTATAATGTATTGACTAGGCTGGCAAGCTCCGATATAATTAGAATGAGGAAAAACTGCAGCAAACTGCTGACATATGCTGAATTTACTGGCGTCCATATTGCTTAATGGGCCATCACCAACACTGGTGGGGTTCTTCTGGTTGTTTTTACGACAGACAACAATGCTGGAAACCGAAAGAGCTCTAAAGGACTACCATTACATAAATATGAAATAGAAGAGGAGCTCTTCCACTACAGTACGTTGATTTAGGAAGACAGGTTAAAAAACAACACAGGCAGTTTTCTAGACGAACGGTGACACTGAGCTGACTGTCTGGCAGAACGCATAACAGCTGATTAAGAAGAAAAGAGGAAAATATGATTAAGCCATACTACAGATAACAGTTTCATATCATACTGTCATCTCTGAAACTCTCTAAAAAGAGCTTTTAATAGGGTCTGACACAGCACATACATAAACACACGTTAACAGCAAGAAGCTAAAACAAGCGAACACAGGAAAAATAAAATGTATTAATTAAAAGTAACTTGAACTAGCACAGAAGAGCCTCAGATTCAGGTCAAACTGAGCAGACTTCAATAAAAGGAGTCAAAGGTACTTAATATTTTAAGTACCCTGGTTGATAAGTTCAATATTGTTTTAGTTTCTTTGCTGAAACAGCAACTTAAAGAAGCTAAACCATGCTAGAATGCACAGAGAATTCAAAACAAACCACCCAAAACTCAAACACAGCTCTTCACATTTATCCTTAGAAATGCAAGTGAGCATTGTCCTTGTTAACAGGTGCTAACTAGCAAGGCACCATGCTGAGCTCAGATGTGTTATGGAGGAGCAGATGCCTTTATGCATTTCTGGTGATAGCCTTAGGCTAAGTGTCGCTCATTGGAAAAAACAAAGATCAAACGCTCCTCAAAGCTGACTAAGATTTCATAACATTAAACCAGTGATGGGTTTGAGAAGGAATGAGGCCATCAGTGAAAAAGGACACTGCCATTGTGCATAATTTGTGTTACTATGCCTGTGATTTAACTGCGTGAGAGTTTGTGTACATACACAACTTTAATTTTCAAGACTCTCAGCCATTCTAGAATCATCTGTTATTTTCAATCGAGACTTGATTATTCTATCATGTTGATATAAATTGGGAACATCATAGAAGCATAGGGACAAATGACCCAAGAGACTTTTTACACTGCTTTAGATTTTCTGAACTTTTTTCTCCTATGGGTATTTTACACTCCCTGTCACCATGTACCTCACAATCACTAGAGTGAGCCAGGAGAAAGCTATTTTTATTTCACAGATGGGACACCTATTGGGATAAAACACACAAAATCCAGCAGAACAGGGCCAAAGGCTCTGGTAAATGTACACGTTCAGGTAGGCAGAGACGTATATAACATATGTAGGTATCTGTGGGCTGTACGTACCTACAAGATGAACAAGCAGTTGTGCATATAGGTGCCTGTATGTATGAGCTGACCTAAGACCTTTTATAAACCTTGTCCTACTGAGTTTCCCAATACTGTACAGACCACACCTGCATCATGTAATAAAGAACAGTAAAAAGACACTTGAGCTACAAGTAACATGTAAAACAAAGCAGCACAGTCACGTCAGCAGAGTTTAGTAACTCTGAGGCCATGTTGTCTTTCAAAGAATCACAGCATCACAGAATCACAGGTTGGAAGGGACCTCAGGGATCACCTAGTCCAACCTTTCTAGGAAGAGCACAGTCTAGACAAGATGGCCCAGCACCCTGTCCAGACGACTCTTGAAGGTGTCCAATGTGGCCGAGTCAACCACTTTCCTGGGGAGATTATTCCAATGGTGACTGTTCTCACTGTGAAAAATTTCCCTCTAGTATCTTTGTATGGCCCCATTGATCTTTGTGAACCTAAGAGTTGCTCGCAAATAGCTCCATCCTTTTTATAATGCTGCATGCAGTACAATAGAGAAAGAATGACCAAAAGTGTTTGACGGATGCCAGAATTAGGTTTGCAGGTATCAAATCCCAGAGTAGTACTCTGAGCCGAGGTTCCTCTATTCCTTCAGGCTATATTCACTGTTTCAGTAACCCAGGCAAATTGAAATTCTGCCTGGCAGCATTAAGGTACATTTTATATACCATTTGGTCTGAAACTCCACAAGATGAAATTAATCCCGCCCTGGGGCAGGGAAGTAGATTAGATGACCTCAAAGAATCCTGCACAGCCCTGCTTCCCATGATTTTACTATTGCTCGGGATTGCTGCCTACCCTGTTCCCAGCCTGTCCTGGTGGCATTCAGGTGACATCCTCATCTTTGTGCATTAATCACCTTAAAGTATTTCAAGCGGTTCAATTTTTTTTCAATAACAGTCAGTTACCAATATGGAGTATACCAATCATTGACATGGTGACAAAATAACCATGTTTATGTAAAAAATGTTTTAAATTAATTTCATCTGCACTACCTCTTGCAAAACCTTCCTGGAAGGAAACACACGTAAGTGTTTTAGTCCCAGTCCCTGTCCCAGTTTAGTCTGCAACCTTTCCCCATATTGGCTTAGTTAAGAGGGCCCAGCTCACAAAATCTGTTTGCATTACTGTAAACAACCTCAACTGGATGGTGCTCAGCAGAGGAACAGATGCTTTAAAAGGATACTGAAATAGAAGCCCAAGTCAGACATATCTGACTCAGATTTGCGAGACTAGGCCTTACAGCAGATCTTGCTCATTTGTTTTGCTCTTTCCTTTATCAGCTATTGGAAAGTATTGAGTCATTCCCTGCTCTGGAAATTCATTATCCACAACTTGGTTCTAACAGGATTCATAGATAATTCATCTCTTGACAGTGAAATAGATATTGCAATGGAAGGAACGAAACCCAAGGTCAAATATTGCTTGGTGTTCGTGATTCACACAGCTCCATGCGGTACTGCTGCTTTCTACTTTCCTTGGTTAGATTCAGGAGAGATGACTAAGTTAATTTGAAAATTTTTCCCATAATGGGACAACAATATAGCTTCTAAATCATCTGAGAACTGTGCAGTTGGGGAATTGGAATTTTAAAAGTTTATTGATTGTATAATTAACATAGATAATCAATAAAATTTAGTTAACATTTATGTAGACATTAAATTGAGTATGAAATCCAACTATGAACATCTGACATATTTCCACTAGGAATCTAATGACACATTTGAAGAGACATGCTTTCCTACAATCCTAAAACGTGCAATAAATTTGAAGAAAAACCTCTGCTAGACTCATTTAGTAAACTGATCATTCTGCAAACTGTTTTTACCCACTAATAAATTCCTTAGACACCACCCAAAGCAAGTACCAAGTCAGCATCACAGCATGGATTTGTCATTAACCATGTTCATAAGTGACTGCCTTTCCTCTGGAAAGGCCAGTTCCCATATTGCTCAGAGCACGCTATTTCACTCCTCAGCAGTGTAGCAAAACCAGCAAAAAAAGTATTCAGCAGGCATTAGGGATATTTTAAAAAAAAGTCTTTTAGTCAGAATATGCTCATTTGAGGGCTGGAGGGAGAAGAAAGGGGGGAAAAAAACCCTTTTTCTTGGAACATACCCATCTCAAAGAGGTTTTGTGGGAGAGATTTGTCATAACTGGGCTCTCTTTTCCCATCAAAGTAGCCAATAGGCGAATGGTTGGACATCGCAGATGTGAATCAAGCAGAAAATCTAACCAGTGGTTACTGGCTATTTTGGACTACGTCATTTCTTTGCTGGTGAGTTGGTTTGCAAGTGCTTGAAAGGTCTGTTTCACTTCTGAGGCAGAAAAGGAAACTCCACATCTTGCAGAAGAGAACCTGGATTTCTAATTAGGCTGTAATTGCATTCTTTCCTTTCCTACCTCACCCAGGCTCTAGGTGGGCTGTTTCACAGACCACCCAACTGTGGAACCTCGCAGACTCAGAGTCCTTCCAACACCTCTCCAGAGGCTTTCTGTGAAATAGCTGAGTTAATGCTCAAAGTATCAAAGTGCTCATACCCTCAGCTTCCTCTCGTTTTATAGAAAAGTAAACGTGTTCAGCTCTTCCCTGTAATGAATGAGGTGAAGCACAAGCTGAAAGGCAGAAAACGAGTTTGGGTAAAACAACAGCAACAGGCAGCCCAAATGTTCTGAGTGTGCTAAGGAATCATGAGCTAATCAGAAAAATATTCATTTTTGTATATGTTATCTGTAGATCTAATTAAGATCTAATTAAGCAATAGTGGAACTCAGTGTCACATAAGCGGTAACAGGGAAGTTACTTCTGTAACTTTTTCTTTCAGTATAACCCAAAAATTTCCCCAAAACAAGTTAAACCCTGCAAACTTGTTCTGTGTTATTTATAAATCATTCATTCAAATAAGGCAATCTCAGCAGAACTAAAATAGCCACGCTGAATAGCAGGGACAATTCTCAGTGAAAAGATGGATACAGAACATGCACTGCCAAGAGAGCAGAAGAAGGGAGCATAGCTATATTTTTTTTCAGAGGGACACATTGTTTCTTTAAAAAAACCAAAACTTTAAAGACACAAAACCTATTTCAGCCATAACAAGCACGTAGGTAAATGTATACATACACAGAAAACACAAGGAAAGCACTAACCTTCAGGTAATTACTTTACCACAACATGTCTAGACTGGCCAAAATTACTTTAAACAACTGTCATTAAAACTACCATTGTTTGTTTGTTTGTTTGTAAACACCAATTTTCCTTCTGAATTCTCCATACAAATGTCATTGTCTTCCTTTGGGCAAAGCTGTTTGTGAAGGGTTTACTTCCATCATGGTAATGAACTATCCAAGAACAATGATTCTGAAAAACCAAATTGAATCCTGTTTAAAAAGCTCTCATTCACACTGTAAAAGATGAAATACGATGCTGAAATAAATGAATGCAGGAAGATGAAAAAGAACTTGTCAACAGTGAAGTGATTCTTCACAGTTACTAATGGTCCTTCACCCTCCTAGCATTTCTGCCATTGGCAGCTTACTGCTAAAGGGGCAAACAGACCCCCTAGACTACATGGCAGCCGTTGCTCAAATCATTACAACAGAGCTTGAAAAAAGTTTCTCCAAAGCTACCGATACAAATAACAACTAAAATTTTGCTAACAGATATTAACAATATGGATCATGCCCAAAGAGGTAAATGCGTTCTTGAGCTAACACTCCACCTAAATTACTCTTAATAATTTGCCTGCTTCTGGTGACTGTATCTGAGAGGAAAATGGTAATTTTATCACAGAAAGCAGAATATAGCATCAATGAGCAACAAACATTAATGTAAAGATCTGCAAAAGAGACATTAAGACTGGTCTGAATGAAGCATGAACGGAAACATCTGTGTGTAAAAGCACCAGAAGATACAAGATTCAGAACAGTGACATGCGCTGATGACCCAACTGACAGCAATCAAACTGGTAAGCACCAGAGCGTGTTGTTTCCATCAAGAGCAGATGGACCATGTAATTTCTCTTCCTCTTACCTCAACAGAAGGTCATACTGCTCCATACTGCAGCCATAAAGTTACCACAAACCAGAGAAACAAAGAAAATGGGCAGTGTAAGATGCACGCAAGATGAAGTAAGCAAGATTGAGGCAAGTCTCATGCCATAACTGGTGACACCTAACAGACATAAAAGACCTGTCCAAAACCCAGGTCATCACCATAATCCAAGTGAAACCTAAAAGATATAGTAAGGATTCAACATCCAGAACCCTTGTCCTGTGGGCCGCACACAAGAATCCTGGCCAGACTCCTTGTGCACACATGGTTTGGTGGTGGTGTTCTCTCGATATCCTGAGAGGCTGAAAACAGACCATTTTTCCCATGCGCCATGAGAAATATTGCATGGTTATTTCCAGAACTCATGAACTAGCTTTTTTCTATGTATATGTCATCACAAGAGTTGGACTTCCTTTGCCTCTGCCCTCCTCAGAAAGTCCCTCTAAAAGTACCAGCCGATCATCACAAAAAAGTGTTTGGTTTCTTGAAGCGTCTTTACAGTCTCCTGGTTCAAGCGCTATGGTTGATTACCAGCACACAACAGTGAGTTGTATGAAGGAAGTGAATGCTGCTTAGTTTTTCTGTAGCTGTACCTCTGCATGCTTTCCAACAGATAGGAACAAAGAGCTTTTTACCTCCTAGCAATTCAGATCACAAATACAAATTAATGTAAGTCATACATATAATTTTGATATTTCCCTGTCAGCAGTTAAAAATCAAATAAAACAAACGAAGAAAACCTTCCCTATGGAGAAAGAAAATGAAGGAAAATATGGGAATTAAACGTCACACCATAAAATAAAAATGCACCTTAAGACTCAGTTAATAGCTCTGTACTCTTCTGACTCGTTCAGTCACTGGGTCACCATTCTCACTAAAGAGAACCAATAATATAAGTTACAACCCAATGCAGGTAAAAGATGACAGATCATTCACTTACCTGGAGCCAAAGCAAAAATATGTCTCTCATCTCTGTTAATACTGGGTTTTATGCTATACCAATTAAAGATAGTTTCGGACATTTTCTCTAATTATTCACCAAAAGAGGCCCTTTATATTTCAACCAGGATCCTTTATATTTCAGCCAGGATTATCCAGAGAATAATACCCTTTTATGCCTTTCCTCAAAACACACTTGTGCCCCAGGAAATTTAACTGCCTCTGTCTAATCCCATGAAAGTCCTTTCTGAATCACTTGGGGATTGACCTCATGAATTTTTCATTGTTATTTCTTGGTGGGACTGTCAATCAGAGGTGAAAAAGAGGAAAACAAAACACAGAGTGAAGTGGTTTGCTAGGAACATCACCCCAGCCAGTGCCAAAATTACATCAGATGGCATAAAGAAGAATCACTTTGAAGAAGCGACATGGGAAAAAAGTGTCTATTTTGTGTCCTTTTCTCACTGTTTTCTAGGATTAATAGCTTATTTCCTTTTTGTGGTTTTTTTTTTTTAGGCACACTCAGAGTTGCATTCTGTTTCCAAAATAACATTGTGGGCACTTCACAGAAGTTTACAAGAAAAACCCAGCATCAGTTGTGTTTTAATCAGTTTTCGTCAAGCCATCCTCAAATCAAACACAAGATTTTTTTTAACTTCACACTTCTGTGTAGTTACATTCACAGTAGTGAAAGAAATATGGAACGCGTGGCTCAGATCCCACAAGATGTCTGTCTGAATACTAATGACAAGTTAAACGTGAGCACAATGAATGTTCTCCCATAAGCGCATCAAAGCACAAACACTGTACATCAATCCCTCCACTAGGCACAGAAGCTTGGTATAAGTAGCCTAGACCTCGTACTATTCAGGAGTTCCAGGCACACATTAAGGCCATGCAGGTGCTTTGCAAATGCAGACTAGAAGGGCTCATCCTTCCCTAACAGCCAAATAGTAATCATGTATAAAGGCAGGCAGAGGTGATGTAGCAGCCATATGACTTTTGTAGACCTTTTCAGCTAGCCTTAAAATAACTTGTTCTCCATGACAGTTTAGATTCAGCTGCCTTCTGTATTTCTATTAATAAAATCCTATACTAGTGAGGCCTTCATGTCTTTGCAATGGAAGAATCAATCCCACCCAAGCTCAAAGATGCAAAAATGTCAGATATGGCTATATATGAGTAATAACTTCTCTATTTTTAGAAATACAGGGATCAGAACTCTGTTTCATCCAATGTATACATTCCCTTTCCACACTTTTGATATTGTATTATTTTAAATTCATTGATGGTGTGTTACGGTTCACGTTTTCAGTAGAGCTCCAAGACCTTTCAACACCTGCTTTCTTCAAAGCTGGCTCCTTAAACTCATAGTTGGAGATCTTTAAGTACACCATTAGTTAGCCACTGCAACTGCATGGTCCTGGGGACTGCTACAGAACCAGCATATAGGAAGGACCCAAATATGCTGGAGATTGTCTATTCCAATACAGTTCAGCAATCAGGAGACATCCTCCCTCCCCCAGCTATTCCTGTGAGCACTTTGTTCTGAGAAAAGGCACTTTATTCTGGGAAAACAGAAGTAAATTTTTATCTGGAAATAATTACTCTGCTGTGAAAGCAGATCAGTTAGTGCAGAATAAAGGGTCAACATGGGAATGGGCCAAAACAATTTGTGTCACAATGGTTGTGCCAGTCTGTCTCCCTGAGAAAAAAGGAAAAAAAGAACAAAAACAGAAACCACAAACAAAAAACTGTCATGCAACTGCATGTACATATTTCAGATTTCATTTTGCTGGCTAACAAGGTTTTTCTGTACTGCATTTGAGCAACATGACTGACCCTGAGCCGTGTGGGTCTGAGTCTGCTCAGCCACTACAGAAAATTCATAATATACTTACACATGCACATGAGGAGGGGCAGGATTTTCTCAACTCAATGTAAACCAAAGGTTTACTTCATATAAAAATCAATAACTCAAAGCATACGTAGCTCACACAAGGGGTCTACCTGGCAATCCCAACACTGTCTGGGGGAGTTCATGGAGCAACACGGAGATGATCTTCGACTTCGAGATTATATATAATCTAAATAAGTAACTGTAGCATAAAGTTAAACGAGATTTCTGAGATGAAAAGGAGGACAAGTTTCCTCCAATACTACTCCCTGTGCAGGACGACATTCAGCCAAGTCAGAGCCAAGCCTCCATGGAGCCTTCCCATTACGACTGCAGCTGCTCTGGGTCAAACAAGCACTAAGAAATGTGGTTTTGTTTTCAATTTGTAATTTTTTCTTTGGATATTGGTTTTGTGTTGGCTGCTGGAGAATTCATTGTTTTCAGGCTTTTTTGTTTGTTTTTAGTGGACTATGAAATTGTCAAGCATGCACTGCAAACAAACAAACTCAGGAGCTGTAAACACCACTCTCTCTGTTTTGTGACAGCCCCCCCAACCCTTTTCTACTACCAAATGCACTGGTTTTCCCTATAGGAAAGTTTAAAACAGGATCTCTTAACTCTCCATAGCTTAACTCTTCCAGTAGCAGCAGAATCAGGGCAACTAAACAAAGGGTTAGTAGGAACTTGATGTTAAATAATGATCGGACATGTAATGCTGAAAATAACATCAGCCACCTGAAGCCCTTTAAACAGACCTTACTGATAAGTAAACTGAGATTTATTTTAGTTCTTTCCTTTGGTAAATAAGAGCAATAACAATAAGCTAGGTAAAGAAAAATGTGATCACAACAGGAATTTCATTTTGATCCTGTCCTTTCAGAAAAATAATTTTTTTAAAAATAATGTGTGTGTGTGTATATATATATGTATGTAAGTTTTCATTAACTAAAGACTCTATATCACCATATCCAAGAGCGAGAACTTAGAAAGCTGCAGATTAACTTTCGTTGGTTTTAACTTCATTGTCGCACTTTTCCAAAAGGTCCTAGAGCAAAATGTGGAATAGGTGGCTTTGGTTTTTTTTTTAAAATGAAATTTTAAAAGAAGATAAGAATCAATTTATTTAAAACTCTGTGCCATTTGATTACATTATGAGGGAATAAATGGTGTGTCTACATATTTTTTTCTCGTCAGGCGAAATTTAAAGCTCAGTGAAATCTCTCTGAACTTTTTTTGTGCAACTTAAATCACAAGCCAGACTTCAAAAAAGAAGTAATACAGCAATTGAATTAAAAAGCAAAATAAGTTGGGGAAGAGAAAGTCATCAGACCAACAGACAAAGGATTGACCACAGCTCTAGTTAGGAGGGGGAAAAAATGTCTGTATGAATAGAGCAGGATTCTTTTACAAACAAGCCAAGAAGTGCTAAGTTTGAGAGTTAGAAATAAACCTTTCTACACTACTAAGACCACATCCTTCCTAGTAAAGAGATGCTCTTTCTTCATTTTCACTTTGCTTCCTTTCCTGTTCTGTAATCATCCTATCAGGCAATTATATCTTTCATCTTTCTCGTTGCTAATTCGTTCCTTACTGGTTGCACAGTTCACTAATGGAGGCAAAGAGGGTACTGGTTTGTTATCAGCTGGCCTGTGTAGAAAGTAAAATGTGTCCAAAGTATAAAAACTTGAAATACTGTCTCCATCTGCATTTATAATGCTAAGGGATTACATGCAGCTATAAAAGTAATACAACATTTTACCACAAACCAGGAATTTTCCTTCCCTTTTAACATTTTGGTGTCTGTCCAGAGCCCCTATTTGCCCTGTTTGTTTGCTTTCACACATTGAGACTCACCTTTTTGGTCCCCACTTCACAGTCCCACGTGTCGGCGTCCACACCATGTGCATCTGCAGCATGACACCGCTGCCTCTCTCTTGTTCAAGATCCCCTTGGGCCAGAAGCAGCAGGTTAGCAGATCTGCACCAGAGACCTGGTGAAGGAAAGAAGAAATAAGAAAGTGAGGGGAGAAAAATGCTGCTCAGAGACAGCAGCTGTTCTGCCCTACAGGATACCGCTCAACACATGAGATTATTCATGGTTGTACTTTTGCTGTTGCCTTCCACCAATTCATGCTACCAGACACCCCAAAGCATTTAGTGGTTATGTGTATGATACAGCCATTGTATGGCAGGATAAATGGTCTGAACGCACTTAAATCCATTCTCATTCAGCATGTTTAACCCAAAAGGAGACTAAAGAACCTTTTTAAAGTGCCTATAAATGCATGGCTCCATAGGTCCTATATCAATAAATGCAGTGCATTCTACAAACAACTGTCAAATCTCCCTTCTGTTGAAATTCTGCATTCTTTTACCTTGAACAGGCCTTTACAGAAAAAACAAAACAAAACAAAACAAAACACCAGCTTCAGTGCATAAATATAATTTCTCACGCATATCCCAGTATCTATATTTTAACAATGAAAAAGGAGCCTCAAGTTGTAACGTGCGGTCAAATACCAACCAATTCCAAGACAGGTGGTTCCAGATCTGATTAAGCAAGCAAGAAAGGATGAATACAACTGGTCTGTAAGGCAGGAAAAGCCAGAAAAGCTCCCAAGAGTGGACAGCAATAGAGGGAAGGAAGTGCCTCCTGGATATATTTTTAAAATAGGTACAATTTTAACTGCTCATTCTACTGAAGTATCTCAGGCAGGCACAGCTTTGTTTCCAGAGGTTTTGATTTTCAGACCAAGTGTTTCATACCTGACAAACACACATATTCCTTGCATATAAAAAGGGCTGGGTTTGCATGTCTGTCAGAGAAATTGGGTAACTTGTCATAATAATCACCCTGGAAGAGACCCGAGTGGCTTCAGGAAGTCTCTAGTCCAAACTCCTACTCAAAGTAGGGTCAGCTATGACATCAGATCAGGTTGCTCAAGGTTTATACAGTCAGGTCTTGAAACTGTCAAAGAACTAAGACTGCATAATCTCTTTAAGCAACCTGTGTCATCCCCCTATCATCTCCCTACCCAAAAAAAAGAAAAGAAAAAAATTATCCAATCTGAACCTCTTTTGTTTCAGTTTATATCTGTTGTCTCTCATCCTTTCACAGTGAAAAGCCTGGCACATCATAAGGAATGGCATACTGGTTTTCCTAGAAGTCTGCCTGTTTAATAAAACACGTGAGAGATTTCCAGGAAAGTTCTTCAATTGAGAAGAGGAACCATGAATAAGATCTACAGCATCTGTAAAAATATCTCAAAGAGTTCACCATAAACTACATTTGCCTTACACAAGGGCCAATTCCTCATTTCTCCATGGTAGGTATAAACATTTTGGAAGAGTGGAAAATACTAATTAGCTAAAAAACAGGCAGAGTAAAGAGTTTTCAATTTCAAGGACAAAACAAAGCCAAATATGTTGACCATAGAAATTTCAAGATCACAATTAGGCAGCTTGGCTGGTTGGTTGTGACATAAACCACAATTTTCCAATCACTGCCTAAGGCAACAATGTCAGAGCTGAACTAAATTGCCGAGATTAGGATGTTTAACTTGACAAGTTTTTTCTAGCTGAAAGCCAAACAAATCTTTCCAACTTTCTAGAGTTTTCTTCCTCCATTTTTTTTAAAAAAGCTAATCAACTATTTTTCTAGCAATTCTACAAAAAGAAGCAAAATTACAAATGTATACATGCAAATATATATGCACAGATGACCATAAAATAGAATGATTATATATTACTTTATATATACATAAAAACTATCAGATTTCTCACTGTTTGCAATGGTGGCCTGAGTTGGCAAAATGTTTCATATTCATCTATAGATAACTTATACTGGTCATCTTTAATAGGTAAACTTAATAGGTAAATGTACTTTGGATAATTAGAGATTATTTTAAAAGTTAAGGTATTACTGAAGTCTTGCAAGCATAGCAACTCAGGCACTACTGAAGACTCCTCTCAAATTCAGTCATGGAGGGTGTGCAGCTCACATGAGGCTGCATTACTGAGGTGCAATTTTTGTGGCTGTCTAGCTGTAAAATGCCCTGTCCAAGCCACAAAATACACCTCTGTGAGGACAGAAGAGGGATTGAATGAGAAGAGCTGTCCTCATGTATGAATGAGCAAAACGAGTATTCTCTCTCTCTTCTCACGTTTGATTGATAAAGAGTAACTGGCTCCAGGCACTATGTCTCCTCTACAAAGAGATCCTGTAAGTACAGGCAGGCAGCCACTGCTGAGAAAACAGCTAAGAACAGAGCGGAGCAGACAGAATCTGATGAAGGCCTAGGGGAATCACACACAGATAC
Source organism: Phalacrocorax aristotelis (assembly GCF_949628215.1). Classification (NCBI taxonomy): domain Eukaryota; kingdom Metazoa; phylum Chordata; class Aves; order Suliformes; family Phalacrocoracidae; genus Phalacrocorax; species Phalacrocorax aristotelis. The sequence continues at coordinate 22,897,512 of NC_134282.1, read as the reverse complement.
TTTGCTTTAGAACAACATGTCCCACCAGGCCACTAGGATTTACAGTTTGGGGATTAGAAAGTGTTTTGGGGAAAACTGCAATTGGAAATTAGGATTCTGCTTCCCTGATCTCACCCTAAAGACAATTTTACTGAAAGGGACAATCTATTTCCACCTATGTCTTTGGATTAAAAAAAAAATCTTTTTTATATTTAGCAAGTAGTTTCACATTATTTAGCCTCTATATCAAACTATATCCTTCACATGAAACAATGAATTCTATTACTAAACTCTTCTTTCTAGTAATATTTAAAATACTAACCACTGAGTGTCCATTGCTCAATGTCCTAGACCTGCTAGAGTAAGGAAGACTAAGTGCATCAAATTGGACCATAAATTATGCAAGTTCTATTTTGAGCTTGACATCATTCATCCTGTTGTTTCAATTTAATTATATTTAGCCTTCAATCCATCCCCGGCAGCCCTAATATTTGATATTTTGTTAGTTTGCCTGCTTTATGCTGACTAGTGACTTACAAAAATAACTACACATCAAAACATCACTTCAGAAAATTAACCCTAAAGCGGTGTTCACAACCCATCAACACTTCTGCGCAAAAGGAAAAATATGAAAGCAATAACAGAAAAAAAAGAGTGAAAACTCAGAAAAACACACATACAGATTTCAGTTCTGAACTGTTTAATAGCCTATGACACAGGTTTAACAGCAAATACTGTAGTTAGTTTATTATAACCTAGATTCATATGTGTAAAGATTTCTATTAAAAAACCAAACAAAAATAAACCCAACTCTTTTCAGATGGTATTTCCTCTGCCAGATCTAAGATAAAAGATTATACTTTTCTGTTAGTATTTCCAGCAAAATCAGTTGGAAGTAGTCTTTAAAAAATAAAAGTATCTGTAAAACACATTTACAGTTAAGAAACTGTTTTAAAAGACATGTAAATTATTCTCACTGAAAAATAATCTTTTTGCTACTTTAGACTTTTAGTGATTAAACTATAAAAACTCCACAAATTACCCCACAATTTGGAGTGAAAACTTAAACTCTAAAATTTAAATTGTAAAATTGCATTAATTTTCCTTGGATCATGGAATAATGCATCAAGCTTATGTATCTTGTGCAGGTAGCTTACATATAATTGCATCTCTATGGTATAAACAATTCATTTGATACCTATACTTCTGAAAAATCTAGTTTCTGCAAGCATTCACTAACCTATTTTCTATGTAAAAAAAACCCTTTCAATGGATACACCTAGTTCCTCTAAACAGTATTGCCTAAGAAAAAATGTTAATACTAATAATTTACATACAAGCAATTGTCCCTGGGCTGGGCATCATGTCATCAGAAGGCTCCAGCAAGTAAAAACATCTCCAGTATCCCATTTTGCACTGACCAGCCTTGGCGGTTGCTCTGTCTCTACTTTGCAGACCTCAGCAGGGCCTCCCTTCCCTAAAGCGAGGCTTTAGCCTGAGTCCCAATTGTACCGCACCTCTTTGGACAGGAGTTGTAACACCTGCTGGGAGCAAATGATGCTTCAACATTCCTTACTGGAATGCAGTATTTATCTAGCAAACAGGGATCATACAGCTTTGGAGAGAGTCTAAATATGTGTTCTATCCTGAATTCAAATGATCAACCCACATATAAAATAAAAGTTCAACACCCCAACTAGCAAAACTTATTGCTGCTTTTTTCTTGTTGATTTTAAACAAGTCGGAAGTTTCTTATTTTTTCCCAAACCTACCAACAAATACAAAAGGATGCCACTATAAACTGTAAAGGACTCAACAGTACACTAGTGGAAGTGACATTTCTGTTTTGTTTGTCCAGTCTAACATGAAATTCCTTTTCATCCACTCCTGCTAAGATGCTGCTTAGGAGCATTAGGATCGTAGGACAGTAAATCTCACTTCAAGTCCTACTTTCATATAATACCTAATGTCTTACGGTACAAGTTTTTCTATTGTTCATTATTTCTTCAAAATATTTCTTTGAAAGTGACAAAGTTGTCTTCGATGTAGGGCAAGGCGATGACTTGTCAGAATCATCTTTCACACAAAAGTTAGTCCAGCTCAAAGCACCATCAGAAATTACTTTGTGTGAATAAACATATTTCAAAGGTAACCAGCAGGAACTAGCATCTGATGATTACGTTTTAGATGCGTAAAAACTGGAACCTAACAAATTGAGAGTGCAGCTGAGATCTAACCTGCTATATTTCCCTCAAATCCTGATTTACCATTGCCTCCTATTGCTGAGCTTGGCTCAGCATCTTGCCCCAGGGTGTTGAATGACACCCTCAGGGTCCTGCTGGAAAAGAATAAAAGCTTTTTCTCTCAGCTAACCAATAAAGAGCAAGTCAACAGCACTGCAGGAACACCTATTAAAGCCTACCAGAGTCTAATAAAAACAGTTACTTAAATATTAAAGCCATTTCATTGCTAGTGGCTGGAATATGATAAAGCAGGCATTTCAAGTGGTTCAAGCCTTTATCAAAGTTTAAAAGAAAATTTGTGCTATTTATAGGCACAAGCATAGAAGCACTGTGCTTGCCAGTGCATTTTATTGCTAACTTCAAAGAAAATTCATTTTTAAACCAATTATTTCTTAACTCCTGCAACTAAAACTGGTGTCTCAGCCCCCTACATCAGCGCTACTGTAACCAGCCACGCAAAGGACAGACAGCTCAAAACAGACCACCGTCAGTCAGAACCATTAGTATCAGCTTTGGGGTCAGAGTTTATAAAGTCTTTCAAGGTGTTAAAAACATTAGAAACACCATCTGTGTTTAGAGAAATGTAAAGGCACAATAGATTATGAATTTACAAGGCTTAACAGAAACAAAGGGTACAAAGGGAAATAAAAGGAAATGGGTACAAATAAGAGACCTTAAAATTCTCACCCATGAATTCAAGGTAAAAATAAAGCCATTCCTAAAATAAACTTGTCCTAAGTCCATAATTGCACCAAAACTTTAAAATGTTTACTTTCTTTTAAGTTGAATGCTAACATTGATCACTAAAGTCAAGGTTCATTTCATCCTTTTCTCCCCTCCTGTTGCACACCATTTCCATCTGAAAAAGAAGCACATATATTGTTTCAGTTCAGAGGCAGTTTTGGTTGTGAAAGCCTCAGCTTCACTGTAACAGCTGTGGGTTGGAGAGGAAAAAAATGCTCATTGTGCTGGGAATTTTGGCAGCCCCCAGGTAGAAACCTGACACGTAGAACTTAATTTTTGGTTGCCGGTGGATGTCCTCACTGCCTGCTCTCTTCCCTTTCTCTGCTCACCTGTCTTCAGAAACATTCCACACTCGATCAAGGTTTGCAGGCTGATCTTCACATTTTGATTATTCATACGAGTGCATAGACAAAAGCATTCAAGTGTAGGTTCCACTTTATTTCATTCCAATCTGGGAGATGTTTGCTTTTTATTTCAAAGATTATTACATTTCTTATATTTCCACTTGTTCATCTAGTTCTTTGAGCCATTTATGGATGTACTTAGGTATACTCTTGTTCAGCAAGTCACTTAAACGTGGTCCGTCTTTTGCTGACTGGGGAAGCAGTGTGAATTAACAGCCTCGTATCTCCTTTGATGAAATACTTTTCATAACAGTGCATTTAGGAAATTATTAATACCCATGAATATGTATTCGGGTTACCTTTCATAAGTAACTTAACAGGTCTAAGACATGTATGTATGATCTAAGTATCATAAACTGATCGTGCAGTAATCCCTGTCTTTCCTCAACAAACATTCTCCTGCCACCACATCAGCAATTTTCCTCACATCTAACACTAAGGTTCAACACACTTCCATAGCAGATTCATCCTTTTCTGTTCAAAGTACAGTGGATTTCTACAGTAACACTAGCTGAAAACAATAAGGGTTTTTTTGTGTAAAAAAAAATAATTACAGAGAGATAAGTGCAAGTTTTGATAATGTGCAGGATAGGATTAGGCTGACATCAGAATTCCGCAGAGCAGCCCCAGAGAGCACATACCACCGACAGCATTAACACTGTGAGAGTCTACAGGACAAATACATCCGTAGCACTGGAGGTAAACACACTCTAAAGAGGTAGATGCTGGTCTTGACACTACTCAGAGAAATTCACACCATCCAGCATGAGTATGCACCAGGAATTTTTTCACACAGATGGAAATGCTCCATCCTCTTTCCAATAACCAGGGTAAGACATACACAGCTGAGAAGCAAGGGCTGCTGGAATGTAATGCCTGTTAAAAGAAAGAATCAATTCCAGTGTGCACTGCAGTGGCCCACCTCATTTTAAAAAACAGCTAAGTGTTGACCAAATGGTAAAAATCTTAAGTATATCTTTAAAATGGTTTGCTATGTAACAAATAATGAAAACTTTCATGTATCCTAAGAATCTTCTCTGCAAATACAGAGATGGAGGAAACATGCAAATGAAAACCCAAGAGTATGACAGCAATGCCCATGTGCCAAAGGCACAGCACTCATCATAGTTCCCTTCTGCAGGCAGACTGTAATTAGGTGGCCAAAGAAAGAGAACAGAACAAAATGAGCAATGACACAGCACCGAGAAACAGCAGCTTTGCCCTTTCAGCATCCTGTGCAGCAACTTGCTGTAGCTTAACTAAGGAATCATAAAATAGAGCCATCCATCTCATTTACTCTCTTATACCAAACTACAATCAACTACATCATGCAATTTTTCTTACATATTCCTCTTAATGATTTTTTATAGAGACTACTGAAATACTACTGTAAGCTAATATACTGTAGGGTTCTACTGTTAAAGAAAAAGATAGTTGATTATTTTTTCTAAAAAGCCAAAAGGTCACACTGGTAGCGCAGCTGGTTTCCATTCAAAGTTTAAGTTCTAATCATTATTTTATCTTTCTTCTTAAAGACCTCTTCCTGATAAATTTCTTCAGAAGAATTGATTTTAAAGTGTATGACAATCCAAAACTCTCAATAAATGTAGCCTTACTGCTACTTACAAACTGATTTAGCCTCTCTGGTTTCCTAATTGGTACCAGACAGAAGTAATTATAACTAAAATAAACACTTTTGTTTGATTTTGCCATCCCTTCAGTGCTCCCTAAAGCTTAAAGAACCCTGTAAAACAAAGTAGTATATTTCATTGATAAATAAAAGGAAAACATTGAAATTTGGCCCATCGTTTTTTGATATTACACAGGTAGAGTGCTTTTGGGAATAAAACTACCCAGCTCATCATCTTGGAGGAAGAAAAAGGGGGCTTACCTCCAGAGCAGTAAGATATTTTTCTAAGACTGCTTCACATTACACCATCGTGGATTTGCAGCACATCTCCTGGCAGCACTATATGCTAACAGATACACAGCACAGTGGCTTGACCACGCTACCAATCTGCCTGCTCACCATGCCCGGTTTTGGCTGTACAGAAGACAGAGGTGCTTCTTTCCTGACTGTTAAAGAGTTAGATCCCAGCATTGTGCAGATAAGGAAATTATTCCTTAGCTTTTGGGGCACAGACTTTAAAACTAGGAGTTCAAAGTAGCCATTAGTTTCTTCACCTGTTTCTAAGCAGGTACCAAAAAAGCAGGTACCAAAAAAGCAGGTACCAATCTGTTTGCACAGTCAGAAAGTTTAGCCCAGCATAAATACGCTTTTCCTCTCCACCTGATTAGAAACCAAAGTGTTGCCAGCTCCCAATAACAGCAGGGGTCTCACAAGATTAAGTGCCTTTCTTGAAGGGTCTGCTGCAGAGCAGCTTTTAAAGTAGGGCCTCTAGCTCTCAAAACTGCTAAGATACGCTTTAAAAGTTGTAATGGCTGACAAAATAGAGGGCAACTAAAAATAACAGTTTCTCATCTCATGATTTTTAAGTGAGCCTCCTGTTCTCTGAGTATGTGGTGATTTCAGTAGACATAGTGTCAAGTTTAACAGCTTCCAAGTGTGCAAACCTCCTTCCTCTGCATATCCTGTCTATAAGTGCTTCAAGATACTTCTAATTCTTTCAACAGTACAATACACATAAAATGGAGAATTACTTCAGTACTACTTCAAAAATCAGTACCTAAAACTTATTCTTCACTTTGCAGCAGAGGTGGAAGAAAAACAAGCATGCTGTCCACACAAAATATGCACTTCACAGCCCAACCTGCCAGCTCCGTTCTCCTGAGTCAGCAGGGAACTGAAGGAAACAAGACAGCTTCCCCCTAATAGCTTCAAGAGGTTAACTTGCCTAATTTGATATCCTACCAGTTCACAAGAACTGAGCAGAGAAAGTAGAGGTTTGGCAGGAGATCAACGCTTTCTAATTTAAATGCTAACATTTCCAGGCTTTTTAACCCTCATTTCAGCAAGCTGATGGATTTGTTTGTTCCTTTTCACTCTGTCAGTGGATCTTTTTAGAACAATCCCATTTGACATTGGGATAAAGGTGAGCGTGTGCATCAGGCAGTTTGAACGTGTTGCCTAGGGAACAGAAAGACAAATGCAAAACAACTCAAGAAAGACCTAGAGAAAAAACTTGGGAAAAAAAGCATGGGGTATATATAAAGATCAGTGCTTTGCTGTAGAGGGGAATGCAATATTTGAACTGCAAAAACAAGAGTCTGTTTCGTACACTACTTATTTTTTGACAGAGAAAAAAATTAAGCTTCATAAAAATAAACAACATTTTTATGAACTGCCATACAGTTCTGATCATGTAAAAAGTTACATGCAAACAGGGCTACTCATTAGCATAATCCTAGAATTGATCTAAATGTGATAAACCATTACATTTGTTTACTAACTGTAAGGGGACATCACATAGTGATTGCACGAAGTATTAATAGGAACATTTAATACATTTAAGATACCAATGGCAAAGACTTTAAAAATAAGTGTGTTTCACGTGCAGCAGGAAAAGGACAATCCCAGCCCAAACCAAAGTAGCCTTATATTTTCAAAATGAAAAAAAGAAATCCCTGTTGGAAGAGTGTTGATGATCCAGAAACAGAGCGCACCAGAAAGCAGTTAACTACCCAGTTTAGACTACATTTCACATACTTTTCATTACATTAACCATTATTTTGCCATTCATTTCCTAATAGCCTTTCCTTAAGTCTACCCAAAGTGACTGGAAGTTTCAATAAGCAAAGGAACGGTAATGGAGATTCAAGCTTTGGACCACAGCCAGAAAAAGCAAAGCTGCTGCCATATGTAAAATGCATCATACATGTCACTTCAGAACTGAATTCAAACTTCTCCAGTGTCTGCAATTTCACTTTAAAAAGTGTGGGATGATACAAGAAGACATTTTAATACCAATTTCAGTAATTTTATTATATTACCTGAACTATGATTTTACTGCAAACAAATTACTCCACTCATAAGTGATGTACATAAATTTATTTATGCTTATATAAAAAAGCAAGATCAATAGAAGCTCATCAATATAAGCTCAAAAATAAAAACAACACTCTCTGCTATAGGATAAAAAGAGGAGAGCAGGAAAGTGAGGAGAACAAACAAGGGAAAAGAAAACAGCAATTAAAAACCACTGCAGAAGTCAGCAAAATATACTAAGTCTCCAGAAGTGGGGGAAAAAAGCAGAAGTGCCAGAAACCTTATATAGTATTCTGAAAACCTTTGATGCTAATTTACATAGGGAACTTTGAAGGTAGTGACTAAATAGCAGATTATCGATGAGAAACAGAGATGTGGGAGTGTGCTGCAATGAAAACTGATAAAGATCTCTGGCTGTTTCTAGGCTGTTTGGACAGCCTAGAATCAAACAACTTTCCATCAACCTGGAAGAGGGGAAAAAAGCCATTTCAGGGAAAACAGGAAATAAAAAAAAACAAACCCAAACATATGCTTGCTAGCTACTATGCTAAACTCCAAATAATACAACTGTTGTAATCCTTTCACTAAAAGCAGATTAAGAAGTACAGTAGGCACTTGGTTGCTTAAGAAGGACAATTCTGATTCCAGTAACTGTTGAATAAGGGCTCCGGTCTCTTCACTCAAAGAAAAGTCCAATGAAAAAGTAATACTGAAGATTTAATGAGGACATACATTATTGTCCATCTCCTGTTCTGCTGCCATACAAATCCTCTACGAAATCTCAAATCATTAACAAATAGGAAAAGCAAATTACAAGAAGTTCACCCAAAGGTCAGCTGTCTGTACCCAGCCACAGATGCAGAGCCTGTAAGAAAGTCTTCAGTGGGACCATATCTGTGAAACGATGCTGGCTTAGTGTAGTCAGAGCCCTTTAGGAAAAACGCACTGATTTTGCCAAAAAAATTGTCAGGCACAAAAACCAAAGGACAAAACTTCTGAGAACATCAAAATATTTCAGCACTTTAAGTAATGCTACATTAATTTTTAATTACATTATGATAGCATGGTTATTAAAAGAAAAAACAGTTTGATCACGAATATTTTTGTCCTTTCATTCATGGAAGATTTGAAAATGAATCAACAGTGATCTTAACCGAAAAGAAGAGAAATATCAGAACATGTAAACTGCAAATAATATGTCTGACCATCCCATAGAAATAAAAAAGCTCTAGAAACACAGTATACAGCTACTATTACTGTTTCTTTGTAGATATTTTTTTCGTTAAGTGGGAGTGAACTTCACAAATATTCTAAGTCAGCAGTATATTTCCAACTATTAGGATAAAATCGACCCACACTAACCAACATTACTCCTCTTGTTCCATGAAGACATGATATTCATTGAATAAGCCCTTGCTACGGCTATGTCGATTTCATTACAGTGTATCAAATAAATTTGGATTTTGCAAGCTAAGTGATTCCTAATGACCTAATGCAATTAATTCAAAATAAAGATATCCAAAGTTTTCTATTCCAAAACAATATTACCTGAAGCATGTGCACAATGAACAGGGAGTAAGAAATTCAGTTACTATTTCAGTATATCATCCACATTTGCTCAGCTGTAACAGCATGAGATTATGAGATAGCAGGAAGAAATGTGAAGACTAGTTCACTTAAGATGTATAGCTTCACCTAGGATTTGAAAATAATTAGTGACAATTTTCAGTAAAATTGGTATCATTCACATTATGTAATATGGCTGTCATATAATATAGACTTAATAGTCTTATACAGACATACCTGAATAACTTGATGGACGTCGTTCACATTTTTAAAGACCAGAGGATGGAGTTGTGGTGGCTTCTCTGAGAATAGATTGACTGTTGGAATTTGGCTGCAGTGAAAGGGTGAATACATCTTGGCAGGTTTTTAGGTTGTGACGGGCAGCAGTCTTACCCTGACAGACAGAGTTGAGCATGGATTTACTTTGTCAGGCCTACAAGGACTCGTATGCCTTGTGAATGACCATATTTTGGAATGTGGATGTGCTTTATTGTGAAATAACTCTTTTGTAAGATATCACTTCTCCCCAGCAAGCCACTCCAACCTGAATGTTTCTTCAGCCATGTTTCCCCATCACCTCTTCTCCATTCAACTCACTTGTCCTAGCAGCCTTTTCCAACCCTTACTCATCTCCCCCTTTCTCATGCTGTTTTTAAATACCCGACTTATTTCACACAGTCCCACAGAGGAAAAAGTTCAGTATGAAGCAAGAGTAGCCTTGCAGACAACTAATGGAGAATGCAGATAGGAAGAGAACTGAATGAATGTCATTTTCAGACATCCTCAAGAGGAGCAGTATTTCTAGGAAGAGCATCCATGCTGTCCAGGTCACTTCCCAATACACCAAAAACCCCTGTTCTAGAGGAATGAGAAGGAGCCCATCTGTGCTTGACATAATTTCCCGTAACAGACTATCATAGCTATTCTCTTGAGTAGCAAATACCATGTAGTGCTTTGCATTACGTACATCAGCCATTCCTATGCATCAGAGATCTTCCACTGCAAAAGTAAAGCAGAAGCCCATACACAGAGACTTAGACAGGGCAATGGTGCTGTCAACCTGACTGACTAGAAAGCAATTTTCAAGTTCTCTTTTCTTTGGCTATAGCCTCTTAGCGTATCTCTGCCCAACTGCTAAACAAAAATCGTATATAGTCAGCAATGGTATAATCAGGTGTTTACATCACAGCATGAATCATAGAATCATTAAGGTTGGAAAAGACCTCTAGGATCATCAAGTCCAACCATCAACCCAACACTATTATGTCTCCTAAACCACGCCCTGAAGTGCCATGTCTACATGTTTTTTGAACACCTCCAGGGATGAAGACATGAAAGAATCTGGAGTGCCATATTGTGTAATATCTATGGAATGAGACTTTATTTATTTATTTATTTATGTTTAAGACTACATTCTACTGACTGAGCCATTTTCTGCATTCTTGCACTGCCAGAGTGGTACTTCACCATTAGTCACAATAAATTCAACAAAGCTTACTATGGGAGAAGTTGCATAACAGATAGTATGCTAGCCCTTGCAGCCATCACTTTAATTCTTCATTTTGTTACCTAGCAGAACATACTTGGCATGTATGTATAAGAGCAATGTATTGCCATAGCAAATATTTCTGTATCAGCTCCTACTAGTGACAAAACACTGTGGCTTTCTATGCAGTTTGCAAACTGAAAGAACATTCATGTTCCCCAGGATTTTCTGATAGCTGAAAATATAAAGATTCATCTGCAAGGAGAAATATGACAAAGTGAACTGTAACTGATGCATCAAATACTCAACCACAAGTTCTGTTAGTGGTGACCAGCAACTAGAATCACAAAAAATAATTTCATGTAGCATTGGAGCACCTTACATCAAGAAAACAATATGAAACTCAAGAAGTTACAGAAACTCCATTGAGTGGGACATGGCTTTTTTGGTCCATATCAAATCCAGAAGGATGACAGGCCATTTCTGAACCATCTTTTTTAGGCATGAAGACCAGAACTGAAAGTTATTTTCAGTTAATTTTGTACAGCTGTTTGTAGACAAGTGCAGGAATTCTGGAATTGCTGGGAAAAAAACCTGACTGGCTACTTTGTGCCTCTGGTGAGAGAGCTACAACGTGACTCAGGACTGAAAACAGGAGGAAATGGTGTTTCGTTTCCCTAGAATCAATCACTATGGATTGCCTGACAAAATTCTCTGGCACTGCAACAGAAGGCAATAAAACAGGTCTATTAACAAGCCTGGGAAGAACAGCTGGGGTACACCATTTTCCTCATGGAGCGAAAAGTTCTCCAAATCCTTTTCCTATAAGGTATGAGAGGTTCACAGCACATCAAAGCTTAAAAAAAAAAAAAAAAAAGAAAAAAAAAGAAAAAAGAAAGCAAAAAATGGTTATCAGACTACAGAAAGATAGAAGACTTTATATTAATTCCTGTCAATTGGTAGGAAGGGAAAAATAAAGACCTCACATACGCGCTAAACTGGCACCAGAAACAGATAAAAACAATACCTTTGAAACAGTGATATTGTAGCTTTTGTGGGAACTTATATTTTATTTCACCCAGGTAGCATGTCAGTAAGACAGGGAGTTGGAATTGTAATAGTAAAAATGGATGAAGAGATGCACCTGGACTTGCCCGGTGATAGAGGACAGAAGCACCTCCAGTTCTGCTGGCATGAGCTAGTGGAGCTTTCCCATTCTTCTCCATAATAGAATCACAGAAAGGTTTGGGTTTGAAGGGACCTTACAGACCATCCAGTTCCAACCCCCCTGCCATGGGCAGGGACAGCTTCCACTAGACCAGGTTGCTCAGAGCCCCGTCCAATCAATCAGGCACTAATCAATAATCACCAACACAAGAGCACAGCAGGCATTCATAGTGTTGTTCTCCTCTTCCCTCTGTTGCAGGCAACGTACACTGAGCTACATGCTACAGAAATGCTGTCTGGCCTGCTATTCCCAACCTGCTGGGGATGAACATGCCTTGCAAGGCCATCTAACTGAGACAGTAAGAGCTGGAAAGTAAAGCTGTCTTTTGCAGAGAAAACTTATGTGGAAAGTAAAGTCACGTGGCATTTTCCAAGCCAAATGTTCAGCAAGAAACAAAATTCAGCTACATAAAGTTTCTACCAAAACAGTTGCCTCTTGTATATTGAACTGCAAGACAGGGTCTGCCACTGAAGAGAGAAAAAAGATGAAGTCACACCTTCAGGATCTGCCTAATGTGGGCAAAGGAATTTTGCTGTTACTTCCATGCCAAGAGTAACGGAAAAGTCTCAGAAAGTGATTTGCTAGGTCTACAGTAGAGATAGATATAAGAACACATATTAAAAAGCATCTGAAATGGTAAGCAGGTGACACATTTACTATTCCTTAACAAGTTATCAAACCCTACCAGATCGGAGGAACTGTCTGCACAAACATTCCTAGCTCATGGGAGACATAAAATAAAAATACATTGGCTTCAATATAATGAGAAAAGTGTTGCCTTATGTTTTCGTCTGTCAGCTCTGGTTCTTCCCAAATTACTACGTGCTTTCATCATCAAACTCTTAACCAAAAGTCCCTCCGGATTGTTTGCCTGTGCAGATGATTTAGCATGGCCTTGCAGGTACTAGCTGTATGCAGACCAGAGTTTCACAACTCTGGGTCTAGAAGCACCATGGAGTCGCTAATGAAATGAGCTAAAGTAATTTCAAAAAGCCACATGGTGAAAGAACAGCATCAAAACATTAAATCCCTTCTAGCTAAAACCTAAGAGCAGTATCTTAAAAAAGCAAAAAATAGAAACACAGCATCATCTAGTAACAGTTAATATCCCTTACAATCTACTGCTTTGGAAATGTCATTGAAAAATACAAAACTAGACCAAGGTGAGATACATAATGAAGACAAAAAGGAAAAGGAGTTACCGATAAAAGAATCTTTACTAACAGACATTGACAACATCCAAAGATAGCAGCAGACCTGGGATATTAGGCCCATTTCTTTTCCTAGGATGTTTTGAAGACTTATGAATTAGAGGCACGTACAATGGTATAGACATGTAAAGTATTACATAAAGGCACAAAATTATTAACCAGCTAAGAATGCGTGCATTACATTAAACATTCACCATCCTCTATGCAGCCACTATGTTTCCATTATCCTGTATGCACCGAAATGTACAATTACATTAATCTTCGATGGTGAAATTACTCCTAGTTGTAATTAGTAACAGCCGTGACATTCCGACTGGAGTTCTATAAGCAATAAACTTCTCCCAGAGTTTAATAAGTAGAGTATTTTTGTAGTTTTATGTTGTGTTCATGAAACTTAAGGGAACTTCACGTGTCAGAGTACAATCTCTTCTCCATCTTCTTTCTACAAAATTAAGGCTCCAGTACCTTTATTTACAGAATGTTTTATGATCGCTATTTTCTGTGCAGCCCCAGTTTTTCTCCCACTGACTTTCATAAGTGTCTCCATAGGTGCAGCGAGCAGCCTGCAAGCCATAAACTGCAGAATCCAAGCCTGCTCCCACAGCCCTTTTGACTGCAAAGAACAGCTGAAAATGCAAGCTTCCCACTGAATGTGCAGACAACCTGAAACTAAAATATTCATAAAGAAACCATTTATTTAAATTCAAGCATTGATTTTGAAGCTCAGATGACAACTGTTTGAATGTAACATGGGTAATTTCATAACTACATGTCTAGTTAATTGAATGGCTTTGCTTATACTATTCCAGAGTTCCAGCTTTCTTCCATGTGACAATAGATCCACTGAACTCTATTCTATGGCCAAAACACCTTTTCTTTCCTCTGACAATTTCTGGAAGAAACCTGTATACTTTCAGCATACTTAAAAAAAATATTAGTATAGCACACACTACTTGCAGATTCAAAAATAAAAATTATTTCTATTTATTTCATTTTCCATTTGAGAGAGAAAATAAATAGCAAATTAAAAAAAAATTAATTACCTGAAGTTGCTCGGAAAAACTAAAATAAATTACCAAATCCATCAAAATTCTGCTTTTGGTTATCAGAATCTATGTTTATAGCTACAGAATGTAATTAAACTTTATGGCAAAATTTACAAGACAGTATAAATATTACACTTGCATCTAAAAAATAGGTCAAAAAGGGTTTGTCAAGTATAGCCTGACATGGAATAATGTAAATTCACATCAGCTGTAATAACTGCTACAAAAATACAGTAAATACTGCTGAAGACTGTAAAATGAACAACATAATTCCTTATCTTTCTTACCAGTTAACTAACTTAACTTGAAATATAATGCATATATTGGGGTGGGAGGTGCGGGGAGGGAAGGCACTGAAATTCAGGCATATCAGTGCCTTTGGTGACTTATTTTTTCTTAAGCTAGGAAGTCTTGAGATTAAAAAAAAATTAGAAAGTTTAAGTTTCCTTTGTTTAGAAGGCAGGAGGGCTTGATTCACTAAACCCCTAATCTGGAAAAAGAAAAATACTACTAAGCTGTATACTAGCAAAATCAGAGATCACTAGGGAGCTCTTTCTTAAAGACTTCTTTTAAAAAGAAGATAAAACAGCAAACAATGAACAACCTCAAAAATAAGTTGTCAAACATCTCTCACCAAGAGCTGACACATTAAGACCAGAAGTCTGGAGCTCACCCATTTAATCAACTCAGGCATTCATACAATAAAAAGGGCTAGCAGCACTGCATACATATTCATAACAATCTTCTTGCTTTACATTAGGCAACTTCCTTCAAATTCATTATACTTAAATCAAAGCCAAATTCCCAGTTTTTATGCCAATTTATAGAATATAAAGAAGTCTTTAGGAGGTGTTACAAGCAGTTCAGATGCTATGCCGATAAGGATTATGAAATAATTCAGATTCATCATCATAGATCATATCACATACAAACGTGGGTGAAGATGTAAAAGGCCAAAACCTCTCCACCGATCTTGCTAGTATTTTCTCAGGTCACCCTGCCTCCCCCCACAACCCATCAGATCCTGGGATTGTGCCTAAGCCCAGACACAAAAACTGAGGACATCACTATCCAGCTATTATCTTGGAAAAAAACCTATTGATTAATTAAATTAATTGCCTGGTTAGTTTACTTCTATACCTGGTATCCTAAAGAACCTTTGTAAATACTGTGACACCAGTACCAAAATTTTGACAGTCGCACAGGAGCTGTATTTGAACAACATGGTGTATCTGAGCAATGTGGTGCTCACAGTCATGGCTAAGCCACCCTTTCAATGCTCCAGCTAAGAGACAAAACTCATGCTGCAACACTGGGTCTATTCAGCTACTTCCTACCTTCAAACATCCCTTCAAACTGGAAGGGAAGGCAGCTGGAGAGCCAACAGGAAGCTCAACTCTGAAATCCAACAGAGTCAGGTTTCTGACAAGTCCTTGAAACTGTGCACAGCAGTGGAGCTGAAGGATGCCTTCTAGCAGTTTACTGATGGTGAGCAGAGGGGAGAGGAGGGGCAGGTATGTGGATAAATGGTCTTGGCAGTACACTGCTGATGACGATATGCTGTTGGGATACCAGAGTTACACTAACTCATTATAGGTCACGCCTGTGGTGTCCAGTGAAAGCATTTCCCTTTCCATTCCTTTCCAGTCTCTACATGTAGCCAATTTGTGAACTGGAGTGCCAGTAATATGCAGACAATACAACCTCTGCATCACGGTATGCTCACTAGTATGTGTTAAAAAAAAAACAAAAGTATGCACTGAGCTCTCGTGGTGGTTAAGGAACAGGGGGAGGCGGGTGCTTAGTGCATTAAGCATGAGCTTAACGAATACAAGATTTTTTAAAAAAGGAAAGTCAAAACTCATTGTTTAAGGCCTTGTGATTTTCGGGCTGATATTGCAATGGTTAGAAGACCTGGTTTTTAAGCTACTGATGCTGAAAAATCATTGACTTTACATGCAATACGTGGCAAAACAGAAGTTGCGCAATGTATTAGTGATGAGGTAGATTAACATCACATATCAGAACATTAGGTTCCCTGGTTTTAGAGTTTTCTTTTTATTTAATATTCTTTCCGTGCTTGCACAGCCAAAGAGCTTGTTGAAAGCTGTTTTAATAAAATTACCCAAATACAGACTCGGCCTGTATTACAAATCCCTGAAAACAGAAATTAATCTAAACACTGCCAGAAACTGAACTATCAATCATAAACAGTAGTGTAATTACTCTGTGTAGGTAGCAGAAATGCTTTTACTGACTTGCATGCTGCAAATCCACATAATAGCTATTAACCCCTTGGGATACACATTTCACATCCCAGTACCACTTCCTTAGCTGCTTTCCCCATCTTTCCTCCTTCCCCCCAAAAGAAAAAACCCACAACAAAAACAACCAGCAACACCAAGCAAATAAACTAGGCACAGCACTCAAGCCACAGATCTGCAGTCCATTTACATTTTGATGTATTTATCCATCAAAAAGCAGATCCAAAACAGAGACACTCTATATGACCAACTCAGAGCTCAGATAAACTAAATATCCAGATGTCAGACAGAGGAGCCATGTTCTTTGAAAAACAGCCCAAATTGGATTTAAAAGACTGAACAGAGAGATTTAATTATTGAAATGTGGACATGGATCTAATTGGCTGCAGATAGAGAAGAGAGCCAATGTTACAAAAAGTTTTTCACAGAAATTAAGCTCTCTGCACAAAATCTCATTTCTCCAGTGCTAAATCCTGTATTTGTGAGACATCTTTGCTTTTGTTCACCACATGCTAGTTGCTTCTCTCAAAACAAACATGAACTTCTCAGAGAACAAAACCATTAGAAACACATACTCTGGGCCTGAATTAAAACCTGAATACTATTTCAAATTGGCCGCAGGCTGAAACTCAGCAAGAAAGAAGTTGTAATCCAGAGCTTATTCTAACCAGGTAAACTAAGAAGCTATGCTAAGCATCTCTTTTGATACTCCATGGAAACTCTTTTTCCACTCTCTATTGTTTTTAAAAACATTTTACAGATGACACTGAGAACTGCCTTTATATTGTATCTTATTGAGGTAAATCAATTGGCAATGCATCAAGCTGAATTAAAAAAAAAACCAAACCAAACTTCTAGGCTGAGCTCCTCTTCCATGTTAAACTGTCTCCTCTTCTCTAAAGAGGACTGAAAAATAATCATTCTCAAATTCCAAATTCCATAAAATATGCAACAAAACTTTTAGAATTAATCCATGGACTACCTGAGGTTCATTTTAAACTTCACTTTTATAAAATGCACCTTCCAGATTTACAGAAATAGAGCAGAGAAAAAAATTGTATCTCCTATGAATTTACAGGAGAAACAAGAGAGCAAGATTATAATTTTATCCTGCATGACAATGACAACTATGGGTCTGTAGCCACAGAACCCTGCAAAAAGGTCCACCATTGCTGATCTCTCTGCAAGCCTAACATTTTCAATGAACTTCTCTCTTGACACTACCAGTACAAAGATGTACTATAGGATGTAGATTTATGACCTGCACTTGACTGAAAATGGAGAGCTGCAGAGGCAACAAAACTTACTGAACTGCCAGATGGCAGAATACCAGCAATGAGTCTTCTGGTAACAAGCCAAACAAAGAAGATTTGCAAAAGTCTGCCCAACTGAATCCATCCCACAGTAATTACGCTGTCTGATCTTCCACCCATTTCTTGAAGGAAACATGTTCATTCAACTGGGAATCTCAGAACTCTAATCCTCCTGAAGACACAGGATCTACATCAACTCTAACAGGGCAAGGATTTTACCACTGATCCTCTGGAATACAGAGGAATATAGACGGTTACTGCATAAAACCCTCTAAACTGGAGTATAATTACTAGACAGATAAAATACAGTAGCAGACATTTGTTTTCAGAAAAACTATAACCAATACAAGCTATGCTGACTTCATATATTATTTTAATACTACTCAGTTGAGTTAAAGCAGACCTTAATGCTCTGATCATCCTTGGTTTTCCCCAAGCAAATTGATGCAGGCACAGAATTCATAGTGGGGCCAGGGGTGCTGTGGTGAGTTGGTCCTGGCTGGACACCAGGTGCCCACTAAAGCTGCTTTATCGCTCCCCTCCTCAACTGGAAATATAACAAAGGGCTCATATGTTGAGATAACGACAGGGGGAGATCACTCACCAATTGCCCTCACAGGCAAACCACACTTGACTCGGGGAAATTAGCTTACTTTATTAACAGTCAAATCAGAGCAGAGTAATGACAAATAAAACCAAGTCTTAAAACACCTTCCCCCAACGCCTCCCTTCTACCCGGGCTTAAATTCACTCCCAATTCTTTCTCTACCTCCTCCCCCCAAGCAGGGCAGGGGGACAGGGAATGGGGGTTGTGGTCAGTTCATCACACGTTGTCTCTGCTGCTCCTTCCTCCTCAGGGGCAGGACTCCTCACACTCTTTCCCTGCTCCAGCGTGGGATGCCTCCCACGGGAGACAGTCCTCCACAAAATTCTCCTCCCCTCCTTCTTCACTGATCTTGATGTCTGCAGAGCTGTTGCTCTCACATATTCTCACTCCTCTCTTTGGCTACAGTTAGGTAGCTTGTTTTGTTCATCCTTCTTCAATATGTTATCCCAGAGGCACTATAACCATCCCTGACTGGCTCAGCCTTGGCCAGTGGTGGGTCCGTCTTGGAGCCGGCTGGCATTGGCTGTATTGGACATGGGGGAAGCTTCTAGCAGCTTCTCACAGCACAGAAGCCATCCCTGCAGTCCCCCCTGCTACCAAAACCTTGCCATGCAAACCTAATACAGAGGGAATTATAACATTATGTTAATCACATACACACAGAAAAGTCAAAATCAGCTTCAATTTCCTAGAACCAATGGTAAAGGGAAAAATGCTCCCTGAGAATTTATTTTTCCTTGCTTTAAATCTCTTCATCATTCCACATCAAAAATGAACAACAAAGATTCTAAACTGATACTTTGCCTGAAAAAGTACTAGAGAATTTGATATAGCACAACTACTATAACACTTTTTCCTAAGACTAATACTAAAACCTAATGCTAACAGGTTTTGACTAACTTGGTGTTATTCCCAACAGGTGAAGCACATGGAAAAGAAAGGTTAATTACAAACAGGATTTTGAGAATTCATCAAAATCCATACAGATTAAAAATCAATGACAAATCACTGGCTACAGTCAAGATTAAGATTTTTATGACAGATTACAATAGGAAAAAACATCAGGTTAGCAGCTCAGCTTTCAAACCAATTCTCTTTACCCTAACCTAACTCTTCTTCTTCAATATCACTTATTTCTCTTTTGTGTTTTTCCTGTTTTCTCCAAAACTAGGCTATTACATTGCCAAGTGGCCAACAGCTTATTCACAGACACTGATATTGATTTCTTTTTAAGCAGCTACCTTCTAAGAAGGAACATTTTTTTTTTCTTGTCTCTGACTTGGTAAAAAAGTTCACTTGGAAAAACTTGCAGTCAAGTACTTCGTAATGCAGCTCTGAAGGGTAAAAAGTATGAAGAAAATCTTCAGCAAATAGTACAGCAACCAGAACCTTTTCTCCATCAGAGAACTGTATCAACTGTTCCCAGTCAGGTACATTTTTTTTTTGTCAATACATCAAAAAACCAAACCAAACAAAAGGAATTGGGGCAAAATAGGACCAAAGCTTCTATTCTATTCACTACCTTTGCCTTAATGTGCTCTCCCATTTGCGGGTGGCAATTAGCTCTCCATCACAGAAGAAAGCAGACTTGCCCCAATCCTCAGGAGAATGCAAATTTTTTCCTCCATGCAAAGACCTGCCATATTCTATAGCAACATGTGACAAAAGAAATGAGGCACATAAATTACCATTTGTAAACACTTGTTACTAAATCTTTCAGTGTTTTTTCTAAAAAAAAATATGCTTTGATACTTCTTTGGCTTTATACAACATCATTAAGCTGCCTCACCTAGCACAAAGGCTTCATCTAATAGCTTTTAACACACCCAGAGATAAATCGGAGAATATTATCTGGAGACCGAAAAATTAGAGGTAGTCTGCTCGAGGGTTTCTAAGCCTCAGGGTTAGAAATCCCATCAGTATTAACACCAAACAAATCAGCTTTCAGTCCTGCTGTTGCTATAATGCATAACAAGAGCACTTGGTACCTGCAGTATTACCCTCTTTCCTGACAGTGGCATCTAGTTTGACACTGCCATCACACCTCTGCCAAGCAATACCCACAGTCAGCTCTTGCCTGTTGGTTTTCTGGTTAAGAAGCAGTCAATGACAGAGTCTGAATGTATTTTAAGTCTACCTTATGTATCTGTCCCATAGTGTGTCTACTAGACTTTGATAAGATGCAGGCAATCACTTTTGTTAGGAATTTCAGCTCAACACAAAGTTTTATGGAACTACTTCACCTCAGGAACTAGGTTTAATAAGAAACTCAGGCTGTTTCCCAGCTCACCCATTGCTCTCATACCTACCCTGTGTAAACAAAAATCACCACAAACAGGTCTTCCTGAAATATCAGTTAAAACTTAGAAGTTAAGCTTTGATCCTAAATAAAGAGGCGTATGCCTCAACTTACATACTGTAATTTGCTCCCCTAACAGTGATTAAAACATAGCAGAAAAAAATAGCACCCACAAATATCTTTCACAATGTTAGAGCGTGAACATTTCAAAACTCCAGAAAAATAAGTAAAAAGAATATATAGTAGGTAGGCAAAAGCCAGCTGGTCATAGCAGAGACTTTTTAGATCTAATGCCTAACAAAAGAGAACAAAAATTAAACAAACAGAAAAAAACCAGAAGAAACAGAAAACATGAAAATATGTTAACATGCTTATTTGAAATACTGACTAAGTGAGAAATCTTGAAGGTAAAATAGTCAAAATCATTAGCAACACTTAAAGTTATCCAATTATTTTAGAAAGATTTGCTCTAATAACATTAACAATGAATAATGTGGTCACATAATTGTATTACTGTGAAATTAAGTTCCTTTGAAGACAGACAGATAAGTGAAATAATTGTTTTCTAAAATTGGTTTTCTTATTGGAAAATGAATTCATTATAAGACACAACCATATCTAGGCATCAAAGCAAGGTAGTTATTTATATAGTTGCAATGCTGTTATTCATCGAGAGAACGCTTTTAAGGCATTAGCTGTTATCACTAAAACTCAAAAGTGTTCTGTTAGGAACAGCCGAACAAAAGCAGACAAAAAAGCAAAATTATAGATATATAAGCATGATTTAAAATTGTCTTGCTATTAAAGCACAGCTTTTAAACAAGCTACTACTGCTCCAGAAAATGAGCAAGTTTGTCACTGATGGAGAACCCTGTCCTGATAAATGATGACTGAGACACACAAGCAAGCAAGCTTCTCAACAGCCCAGTCTTTCAATACTGTCATGATCAAATAATTGAATTTCAATATTAATGTGTCATGCCTTGAACTCTGCATTGGAAGCACCACAGAGAATAACACCACTGATCTATAACCCCTGTGTTTCCCAAGGCCACAGTCGCTGAAATTATACTGAAATTGGTATATATGGAAAAATTACACCAAGTTGTACACAATTTTATACACACCACTAAAAAGTTAAGATTCCCATCAGACAGAAAGTTATGCTGTCTAAATTAACACCTGACAGTTTACTTGTTTTGCACATTAAACTTATCATTGCCTCATTTTATAGTACTGCCATTGAAACTGAACACTTTAACTCCTTACCTATTTATTATTACCAAATTGTACTTGGTATGGCAAGTCGCACAGCACCATTAATTATCTTATAATGCAGAAAGTAAAGATCTTAATGGAAACCACTACATTGGAACTGCTTTAGCCTCTTCCTCTGTCTCTTGCCCAGCAATAAAAGCAGCATTTTCTGGACTACACACCCATATAATCTTCATTCTCTTTCAAAAAAATGTCAACTTAAAGTTGTCACTTTTCTGAAATGTTTTTTATGTAACACTTGGCACCTATCAGTGAGGCAAAACCCACATTTGTGTATTTACTTTTCATGAAAGCAGCAGCTGAGGTACAGCCCAGAGTGAATGAACAAAGGCAGCGGCAAAAATTTACAGAGCACCAGGCTCCCTTGCGTGGCTGCTACCGTGGCTTGATTTGCTCAAAGGTGCTGCTAATGCTCACCATAGCTGGGATGCTTTCAGTTTTAAAAATTATGTGTCAGGCCTCATGAAAAGAGCGCCCTATGCATATTGTGAGCATCACAGACCAGATATGGCCAAGACATCAGACTCTTTACAGTCATATTTGTGCTTCAGAGAGGCAAGTAAAAAGATCTTGGACTCTCCACCACATAACTGTGCTTTGAGAGCCTTAGTATTTTTCATCTTTACATAAAATTTAAGTTTAAACAAAGAAATGCTTTGGAAGATTCAACATTTCCATCTTAGATACCTTAAAGGTTTTTGTTTTTGAAGAAATTAAGGTACTGATTAAGCAGCAATTTATTCTATTCCTGTTTTTTGGAGTCAGCTATAGAGATCTTAAGTATCCTTTAAAATGAATATGTATGGCATGAAAATGACCACTAAGGCAATTATGACTTTCAGAGAATTTTCTACAAGCATCATTTACAATTTGTTTTAATCAGCAGTGGCAGCGTTACCATCTGCACCATAGCAATCTTAATCAGAAAACAGAACACTTAATTCTGTCAGTATTCAGAATTCTCTCTCCTAAAAGCTTGTCAGTGTTTAGGTATCTTGGTACTGTAATTTAGCATTCAACTGGCTACAATTAATCAAGTCATGATGTAATAAAAACACACGGATGTCTCCATTCAAAATGTTCAAACAGTAAGTATACACTTAGCCAAGGAATCAAAATCTGCCTAGAAATGTTTACAGACTCCACTTAACGTACTGACATTTTAAAATGCCACATGTCCTGCAAATTAACATTGCTGCAGGTAGTGAATTTTCTTGCGCATAAAAGACCATCAAGCCATGCTGCTCTGACAACTGAGTACCTGTAGTAACAACAGCAGCCTCACAAAATTATACTTTCTAATTTAGAAAACATATTTAGAATCATAGAATCATTAAGGTTGGAAAAGACCTCTAGGATCATCGAGTCCAGCCATCAACCCAAAACCACCAGGCCTCCTAAACCATCTTCCCAAATGCCACGTCTACATGTTTTTGAACACCTCCAGGGATGGTGACTCCACCACCTCTCTGGCAGCCTGTTCCAATGCCTGACCACTCTTTCGGTAAAGAAATTTTTCGTAACATCCAATCTAAACCTCCCCTGACACAGCTTGAAGCTGTTTCCTCTCATCCTATTGTTAGTGACCTGGGAGAAGAGACCAACACCCACCTCACCAGAACCTCCTTTCAGTCAGTTGAAGAGAGTGGTAAGGTCTCAGCCTCCTCTTCTTCTGGCCAAACACCCACAGCTCCCTCACCTGCTCCTCATGAAACTTACTCTCTAGACCCTTCACCAGCTTTGTTGCCCTTCTCTGGACACACTCCAGCAACTCAATGTCCCTCTTGTCCTGAGTGGCCCAAAACTGCACACAGTGCTCAAGGTGCAGCCTCACCAGCGCCCAGTACAGGGGCACGATCACCTCCCTGCTCCTGCTGGCCACACTATTCCTGATACAAGCCAGGATGCTGTTGGCCCTATTTGCTAAGATTCCAGATAGTTCAAAGTGTTAGAAATATGTACACTAGGTTTGTCGATAAGACAAACACTCAACAGGGTTTTAGTTTACGATGCCACATTTTTATGGTTTCGCCCAGTCCTCCTTTACTAGCCCAAACAAGCAGCTGCCATCCTCCCTTAGCTGACAGGCACACACACTGACACAGTGGTAGCTACCAAGCGAGAGCATCTGCTAACTAAAATAAACCTTATTCGCATCTTCAGCTAAAATATAGATATGGACTTTCACACTACCTAGCTTTAAGCTCCTAACTAAAGTGGCTGAACATTGATTAGAAACAAAGATGCCTAAAGAGCAATCCAGAACCACCAAAATGCTGAACCAGCTTCCAAAAGCATCTCTCTTTTCAAAGCCCAGCACAACTAAGACTTTGATTTAGGGACCACAGTTCATTATGTAAATTAGTTATAAATAGATACTACTAGAAAGAAAACTTTCTACTTTCACAAACTAAAATTCATTTTCTACATCAACCAAGGCTGGCTCTGTGCAGAATCATTTTGCCAGTATGACGATACCAGCTGGTTTGTTTGTTTAATTCTGACTATGTAATCACAGCCATGAAATATTTTTATCTGCAACACCATAGCCAGCAGAGTGCATATGTTTCCTCTCTCCAGCAAAATAAGCTGTATTGGCAAAAGGCAGAGCTTGGCTAATATAATTAGGGCTATATCCAATGCTTCTGCATGCACAGACAAGATAGTCAGGGTTGAAAACTCTCCCTCCCTTGGCCACCACACCCCTACAAGAAAAAGTCCTGTAGCAAAGAATTCACTTTCAATATCTAAAAAAATTAAATCCTTCTTTCTGTTACTGGCAGTTTGTTTCTGCCAGTAAAGTTGACAGATCTTGGTCTATTATGTTTAATTTTTACAATTACCTTAGGTATGGCTGGGGGGAGAGATGAACGGAAGATTTCCAGCCTCCACAGGCAACATTTTCATGTTTTATGTGTTTTGTGAGCCTTTGTTATAATTTGTCTATATTCTAACCTCTGTATGGCTCGACACTGATGGATAGTTATTCCCAATTTAATGTTGTCTTTATGTTTTACTAGCATGCCATTTTCTCCTTCTAGGTAAGTCACAAGACAGTTTATCAGTCCAGATCCCCGAGGTATCATTCCTGCCTCCCTACAGTTGAATACTTTCCTTGCTATCATTACCCTTTTTTTTCCCTCTGGTCAAACTACTGGTACAGTCAATTAGCAGCAACACAGCCCTGTTACCCTGAAGGGTATGAGGAAACGGCTCTTAGAGGAATGCAGACCTCCAGAGAGCCACTGCACACACAGGTGAAGAAGTATTTCTTCACCAACTGTAGCCCTGACATCTCACTTTCCTAGCCCAGTTCTGCCCAGAGTTTTACACTGACTTCAGAGTAAAAACAGGGTAAAGAAATGATGAATTAAGCCGTTGGTGGAGTAAGCAGAAGACAATATGAATACAACAAAAAAGCATTTTCATTAGGCTATACAACACAAGTCTTTATCTATCACCAAAACCCACGAGTTCAGCTGTACCAGTTACACCAAACACATTCATATAACTCAGTAAATACTATCATAAAGGTAAAACAAACAGTGATCATTTCCTGCTGGAATTATGAGCATATGCATCATCACACTCCTCCTAAAAGAGGGTAAGTCTGATGTAAAGTGACACTACACATCCCTAGAAGGAAAAAAGAAAAAAAGAAAAAAGGTAATTAAATTTTTGGCCATCAGCCCAGTTAGTATTTACTCCAGGGAAGAACAACAACAAAAAAAAGGTACATGAGATTACACCTGGCCTGAAAAGCAGAAACATCTGCTGAGCTCATAAATTATTGGATTAGTTCTGCCCCAGGAAGCCAGCCTGGTATACATACCCTCTACAGACCAGTTTAACTGTGCACAGTAAGAAACAGAAGAAGTTTCGCTGAATTAATTTCCCATTAGAAAATGGGATGGTGTGGTGGGGGCAGGAAGAAAAACATGCTAAAATGCTGAGAGCAGGTTCCCTCTGCAAACTACAGCATAGCTTATATTTGACACCACACTTCTCCCAAACAGTTAAAAGGACAAGCCGTAAGGACAACTTGAAGTGATAGTTCAGTTTGACAGTACAAATAGTTCATCCATTTTGTGTTCATTTAAACCAAACTGGCCGATATACTACTTATCATTTTCCCAAAAATTCGTTAAGGTAGCCTGGGGAAAAAAAACCCAACCAACCAAAAAACCAAATCCAACCAAACAAAAAAACCTCACCCCACCCCAAGTCACAGAATCACAGAATGGTAGGGTTTGGAAGGGATCTCTGGAGATCATCTCCTCCTATCCTCCCCCTCTACTCTGCCCTAGTGAGGCCACATCTAGAGTACTGTGTCCAGCTCTGGGCTCCCCAGTTTCAAAAGGACGTGGAACTGCTTGAGCAAGTCCAGTGGAGAGCTACAGAGGTGATCAGGGGACTGGAGCATCTCCCTTATCAGGAAAGGCTGAGAGAGCTGGGTTTGTTCAGCCTGGAGAAGAGAAGACTGAGGGGGGATCTTATCAATACTTATAAATATCTAAAGGGTGGGTGTCAAGAGGATAGGGCCAGTCTCTTTTCAATAGTGCCCAATGACAGGACAAGGGGCAATGGGCACAAGTTGGAACACAGGAAGTTCCAGCTAAACATGAGAAAAAACTTCTTTCCTGTGAGGGTGTCAGAGCAGGGGCACAGGCTGCCCAGGGAGGGTGTGGAGTCTCCTTCCCTGGAGACATTCAGAACGCGCCTGGACGTGGCCCTGTGCCCCCTGCTCTGAACTGTACTGGAATTAGTACTGCTTAACCAAGCCTTTTACATTTTTGCAGCAAAATTTGAAAATATGTACTTGGGAACCAAAGGGCCTGGAGTAATCACCTGAACTTACACCTCTGGTCTCTTGTACCTGGAAAACCTTAAACCAGACCTTGGTAATAAGCTCCTCACTGTGCCCCTTCCTACCCTGCCCATTCTGAACATATGCAAAGCTGTGAGGGAAAAAAAAACCCAAACCCAAAAAGGGGCTATGCAGTCCCAGTCCCTGTGTCCCCAGACAAGGGGAGTCCATACAACACTGAGTTATGTGACATGAGAGATCTTGCCTGTGTCTGCACAACACTGCAGGTTCCCTTCACTTCCC
This sequence comes from Phalacrocorax aristotelis, assembly GCF_949628215.1. Classification (NCBI taxonomy): domain Eukaryota; kingdom Metazoa; phylum Chordata; class Aves; order Suliformes; family Phalacrocoracidae; genus Phalacrocorax; species Phalacrocorax aristotelis. The sequence goes on along the minus strand of NC_134282.1, from coordinate 22,870,788 downwards.
TCCATCATGCTCATGGGATTTGGGAGTTAGACCTGGAACGGAGAATGTGGAAATTGCACAAGACAGACCTAGTGGATAATTTGCTACTGCAGTACTGTGCTGCCACTGTTCCTAATCCATCACAGCATGGGAATTTGGTCCTGTACTGAGGCACTGAGCACACTGGGGCTTGTCTGTCCCTGAGTAGCTCAGGATAAGCAGAGCTAAATCTATGCACATCTATGTGGGCATGAAGATCAACGACCTTTAGTTGAACAGATTTTGATGCCTCATTACCAGAGTGCCGTGCTCACCATTTACACATACCTTCACAGATTTATTCTCCCTCATCACACTGAGCTTCCCTGCTCTGTCACAGTCTGTCTCTTCCCTAAACCCTTTTGCTCCATTCCAAAGGCAGACAAGGGTCATCTTCTCCATTTCTGTAAAGTACTAATGTACTTTTTCAATTTTTCAGGAATCTGAATACATCCTGGTTTCATCCATGAATGGAACCCCAAAATTATTCCTAGCAGTTACATATAGAAGAGGAGACAGTCTAAAATTTCTCTGTTCAGTTTTCTTGAACTATTAAGTAATCTCACAGGATTTCCCTCTCTCAGGTGACTGTATTTTTCCAAACTGGGTGGGATGTAATAATGGTGAGTATGCCAAAGGAATTTTAGACAGGCAAAGATGCTAAGTCAGTATTTTGCCATGCTGTATTTGAAGATGAAATTGGCATAGTATTTTGGTTTGAAATGTTGCTGCTTAATCATATTTAACTCTAAAAAGTGCACGATTTAAATAATTATCTCTGGCAAGCTTAGCTAAAATCCCTGACAATTAGAGCTGGATATCATGGGCCAGCCTTTTCAACCCAACAGGGCTGTCCTGATTTCCTTTTTTTGCAGGTTAGTTAGGGAAGACACCATCTTTAATTGATGTCTCCTCTATTAATAACATTTAAATAGATTGTCATTGCTACCTAGCTTATTTTGAAGAGTGACATTTTCAAATAGTAACAATTAAAAATTATATATTCATCACCCTAATTACCACAACTAAAAGTAGCCCAAATTTTCATTGATCCTTTGAAAAGTGAGACCCGAGAAGTCATAGACCAAACACTCCATAGGTATTAACTTCACCTACATGTTCTGGGTGAAAACCACATCATGTCATTATGTAAACAATTACTGGACTACTTCCAAGGTTATATCCTTCGCAGCTGTGAATAGGCAAAGAGCAATATGAAAAAACACAAAAAATCCCTGACATGGCAAAGTAGAATCTGATTTGCATCAACCAAGGTACAAAAGGACCATATCTTGAGGCTTGCCAGCAATAATTACAAAGCAGCTTAAAAACACCAAGTATGATGGAAGTCATTCCAGTTAAATGCTCATGAACACTGAGCATTTGCAAAGAAAACAAATCTTCAGAAAGTCGTAACACTGACAGAGTTATTTATTCTATGTATAGGAAGGTGGTGCTGCTTTTCTTACATGGTTGGAATTAATGCAGGCAAACAACAGTACAAAGAAAACTTCAGATGTTTATGCTTTTTAGAACATTTTGAGTTCCTTCTCCTAACTTGCAATACGATCTTTTAATATTTTTTTAAAACAAGCCATTCATAGCCCATCCTAGAGGATAAACATTTCACTATGAATTCCTCATAAAGGTCATCAAGGAGGATTCAGTACACCGAAAAGCATCAGTCTTAACGCTACAGTCATAACGCTGCCTTCCAGCTTCAGGCCCACTGGTTTCATAGAGAGAAGATACATCTTGTCTAACTATAATTCTTTCTATTCCGGCACATAGGAGAAATCAAATCATTTGTCTCTTGCACTGATACTGTATCCTTTCTTTAAAGGTCATCTATAAATTTTGAAGTCTCAAAACCAGTATGTGCTTCTAAATAAAGTATTTCTAAATAAAGTTCTACTTAAGAATAAAGAAGCACTTCAAATATTTTCTAGAGTATGACTTCAAGTTGTCAGTTTCCAGTTCAGCTGCAGTAAACAATCTACTGGAAATACACTGTATTTTTCTCTTGCAAACAGTTATATCAGTACCTTAGGACTTTGCTTTTGTTTTTGCAAATATTTTGTGTCTGCCAGCTAAACCTACCACCAACATTGTTACAGTTTCATGACTGAATTTGTGGGGAGAGAAAGAACAAAACCTCGTTTGTTCTGTCACAAGCAGGAGCCATTTTTGCCTTACACCTTTGGTCACACCTGAACGAATTATACTGCTATTTGCTACAGAAAATAAAATGCTTTGTGGACTAAGTGCGCAAACAGAAAACCCAAGCAAGCCCTGGAAAACACTCACATCTACCTTAAAACAGCACTTTCTCTTTGGTGAAGGCCCTTGTGACTCATCGCAGCAGGAACAATGGAGCAGAACTCCTCGTGAGTCTAGAGAAAGCCTTCCTTTCAAGGAGACAACTATACATCACGTCATTGTGACCTGACAATAACTAAAAATTATTGTGTTTCTGATAGCCCCAGAGGATAAGGAGAAAAAAACCCCACAACTAATTCAGAATTCCCTTCCAAAAAACCTCGCAAGCAGAAGTTAGCCTAGTTTTGAGGAATTGCCTCTATTTCTGCAGACGTGATTATTTGCAAGTGTAAATTACGGGCCCAATCTAACACTTACTAACGCCAACAAAAAAAGGTCCTATTGATTTCAGCAGGGTTGAGATAAAGCCTACATATCGAAGTGCAGCTGAAAAAAAAAATCCTGCATAAATGCTGTTTGGACCTGCAAATGATTGCAGATTCCAAAGTCCTCAAATTCCAAGTCCTCAAAATAAGAGGTAAAACTGAGTTACATTTAAAAGTCAGGATCAATAGTTGTCAGCCCAATGGGTTGAGAGCACTTTATTACTGCTGTGGAAAAAACCAATTTTGAACTACTTACAAAATTATTTATAATTATTTTGCAATCCACCCTGTGACTTTACGACCACACATAAGTAACTGCAACAAAAGGAGAAAAGGGCAGAGAAGATGGATATTTTATGCCTTAATGATGCATGTAGTGTATGCCTTGGTCAAGTTTTCACAGGGCACAGAATGAAAAACAGGAGATTTGATGGACAAGTCTATGAAACAAAATACTTACTTTCATTAACAAATATGTAATTTTATAAAGCCTGTAATATTTGAGGCCAGATTGTCCAATTGGATAAGTAGTCCTTCCACATGCAACTGAGTATACACCTCCTCAAATTCCCCCCATAAGTCCTTGGGATAACCTCAAACTCCCAATGAAGTTTTTAAAGCTGACAAAAAGAGGCCCACAAGAAAGAAACAAGCCAGGCGGCGCTCAAGGTATCATCTGTGCCCTAAAAAAAGGAAAGACCAAAATCAGCAATTACTTTCTAAAGTAACTGAGCAAGGTCCCCTTACTTCATGTTCTTCAAAGTCAATAGTCAACAGGTGAACAGGAATCATACAATACAAAGAAGCAAGGAGTATACAGAATATAATTTTGTGAAAAGGTGGTTGACCAAGGGGACATTTAAAAATGAAAGTAATCTGAGGCAGGTAACCAAGAAGGAACGAATACAACATACTCTGAACGTATCTTCTGCCCCAACACACAACTCACCATGACTATTGCCGTCTTACTATCACCACATTCACAGCAAAGTATTAACAGCACATCTGTTTCATTAAAAATAAATGATCAAATATAGGGATTATAAAACTTTATACTTCCATGAAAATAACCATTAATTTTAAAATGCACCTCAAGGTAACGGGAACTCACCATATGCACTGCTTTTCTTTCTACCACAGGGAGCGTATATGGCAACTAAAAATTTGCTAGACTAACAATCCTAAACAGAGGTAGCTTTAGTTTCACGTATGTATTAATTCCCAATAAACACACACTCATGTTGCTAAGGACGTTATTGTTTATCTGATAAAATAATACATGTTTGAAATTTACTTTAAAAATTAATAATGGAGTGTTTTTCCAGTGCTGAGCCACAGACAGCTCAGAACTATTTCTTACTGAATGCCCTAACTTCCGTTGAATGAACTTAACTGAATGAACTGCATGAACTCAGCATGAACTTACGTGGCAGTCTTACCAGAGTCAGCAGACTGCATTACTTATCTCTTTCAGACTACTTAAAGGAACCAGGCTCACCAGCAACCATAGGAACGTCTAGCACCTGAGGCTCAGTCAGTTCACTAGGAATGTTCAATTTAAGATGCTTGTCAGAAGATATGAAGAGAAGGAAGCTTAGTGAGAAACAAAAGAACACGACAAAAAAATACAGACTTCTTTCTCTTTCCCTTCTGCTGCAAATACCCTACAGTCCAATAAACTCTGGTAACTCCATACGCATCCATGATCAGACCCTAGATAGCTCTGAAACAAAGAAAGGCAAAAAGAAGACAGAGTTTACATTTTACACATCTTTTTTTCTAGGTATGTACAAATGATTTTAGAGTCCACAGTTAGGGAAATTAATTCTGGTGTTACAACTCTGTGCCAAAACCTTTTTGAAGGTTATACAAGCATACTCAGAAGTCTGCATTCCAGATGTTCCAGGTTCCTAAGTGCTGTTTTCACAAGGAACTTTGGTACTTTAGCCCCAAGTGGCCCTGATTTTCAGAAGCCTTTTAAAAGGTGTTTTTGGAAGCGTTTCAAATTAACTACAGATAATCACTGTTGCAGTTACTGCGTCTTCACTTTTCCTCCTTGTTCAAAAGAATGCCTTGAACAAGGATTTGGCTCTTAGACTGGCTTATGAGATCAATACTACAAGATTTGAACAGAAGAATTTGAAAATATATTCATTTGCAAGCTAGCTGTATTGCAATTTCCTTTAGAGTAGCAAAATAAATGCATTCTTAGAACATTTGTTTCAGTACAGTTTGTTACCAATCCAGATTATATGAGGAAAAATAACTACATCAGTGAACAACCATGCAAGATACAAGAAAGTGTGATTAAACATCTAATTTCCCCACCTGAAGTGACACGATATTCTATTCTAACATATAGTGAACACAATTTTACAGAAGTGGGGATAAGACATCTTTGATATAGATCAACCTCTTTTCTAAAACCAAGTCGGTTTGTGCAGCAGTAAGAAGAGGTCAGGGACTCTGTTGAAAGCAGGTGCTAACACGTCCCTCTTTTCTACTCCACTGACAAGAGCGTATTCTTTGGTACTGACAACCTGTAATTGAGCTGACAAGCAGAGAAAAGAAGCCCGGTAGGACTAATGGCTCTATTTAACAGCAGTCTAAAGTAGCAGTTGCATCTGAAGTTGGGCATTCTTTCCAGAAAAAAAATTAAAGACGATTATTAGTTTTTTAAACATGATAATTAATCTTAATACCACTCATTAAAAAGATTTTTAGTAAGAAACAGAGTGAAAACCAGGGTGGGATACTGAGTACATTCAGAGTATTTAATGTAGCAAATGTTTCTCATGATGAAAATATCTGTAAAAGAAATGAAACAGTAATGTACTTCCCCAATTTTCATCCTAGGCCATCAGCAGAGACCCCACAGGATGCTGGCAGGACATCCTCATCTTTATGAAATTACCTTTTCAGACAAAACCACACATATCTTCTACCCCAAAGGATTATGCTATCTGATTATGTAAAATAATTACATTCCCGTGTTAATCAGCAGACATCAAGCTGCAAAGTCTGCAACAAATGTTTTATTCCTCTCCACAAACTATATCCTATCTGTAGAAGAACTATGAATATTTCATGATGTACAGTTTTCAGAGTGTTTTATTTTCATTAACTTTTCCTATATTCTGGTTTCCAAAGGTCTTTTAAATCTGAACACTCAGATATTTCTGGAGGAAATAAATGCATTGTAATCATCTAAATGCACCAGGAGGTAATTTGTTTGAACCCCAGAATCTTCACATATTTTGATCTGCGAATATTGACTCATAATTCTTATGTCTTGCACTTAACAGACAAAATTTTAGTAGCTTTATTCATATAGACTAATAACTTGGTACACTTACTGTGCAGGAAATCCCCCTGACATAAATGGATATGTGATATTACTACACTGTCTTCATTACTACAAATTTTATACTTGCTTAACTCCACATCCACATGCTCTGAGCAATCACTCATGGATAAAGCCACCAGAGCCAGTAAGGCCATCTCAGTGTTCATAACTGCAAGCATATATTGTTTTTGAACAATCTAACTTTTAAAAGGAATAGGAGTATTGGAATGGCTCAAAAAATGGCATTATTTCACAAAAGCACACACTTTGCAGACATATCCTAGAAGAACAAAAGACATACTTTGAAAGCTTCTATAATAAACATGATACAAACGCTCTGTGTGCGTACACATCCAACACATTTGTATCTAAATAAAGGATAATTAGATGGGTATGTCCATGTCTAATTAAAATGTCCACTCACAGAACACTTCAGTAACAAAGTACAACATAAAAAAATTAAGAAATTACAGGTTGAAAGTTGCAGATGCGGTTCACTGACAGCACAATTCGCTGTAGGGGACAAATTACATTTGCTCACATAGTCATAAATAGCTAGGACTGTGCTGAAGAAAAGCACCTGAAACGTGACAATTCGCAGGCAGTTTTCTTCCAATTAACTTCTAAACAGTTAAACTTGCATCAAATAATTTCTAATTTGAAAAAAAAAAAATAACCCACCCACTTGCATAAGAAATCAGAGGAAGGAGAAGACGACTATGGTCTTTCTCTGTGATGACTGTGCACACAGGTAGTTTTTTTCTGCAAGTGTCACCTCTGCTTGCAATGGAACAAATAACCAGATGAAGTGTCAAACCTGTTTCAGCTGTCCAGGTGAGATACAGAGAAGGAAGAAGAAGCCATGAAATTACACAGGAAGAGACAATAATATGTTATTGGGCTTTACAGGCAGAAGTAAACATCATTCAAGCTGTAATTGAATTAATGCAGCATTTTGGATAAACCCAATTTGCATAGGATTTGCTGTCGCAGGAACCTCTACCCCGCAATATTAAACCCAGTCTTCCTTGACAGTATTTGTGAACTGCTGATCAGGCTCCCTGCGTGAACAGACAACAGTCTCATTACTCATCCAATCGCCTTTCACCCACATTCTCCGGGCTCCAAACAAACACACAGGTATGCATATACCAAAAATGTTAGAATAGTTCTTAAAGGAAGGACAAACTTATCTATGCTATTTATGCAAAAGGGAGAAAAAATAAGCACTGACTAAACTAGGCTAGTTAAGTAGCAGAAAGACTTGTTAACAGGGCTGACATAGGATTGTCTGACTTGTTAATACAAAAATTAAAAAAAGGAACAGTAAGAAAAGTCTGAGGGACAAGAAAACACTAATACTTTTGAGCACACATAATGAACTGGGCAATGAATGAGAAGTGGATGAAAATATATTAAAAATCATAGCTACTTCATATCTGTAGCATCTGACTTCTGACACTAGTCATCACTTATATAAAAATGTGACTAGACAGACAAGACGGCTTTTCACTTGAAGTACATTTGCCCACTAAATCCCCCATGATAGACCTGAGAGAGAGTCCTCATGATGATACACCCATTGCTGCTCTACCATAGCTGACATGGAAGATAAGCTGATATCTCAAACCGCATTAACAGCCTCCTGCGAGGGGCCAGGGCACCCATCATCTTACCCTTCTCAAGACACCACAGAAATAGGCTCACTGCAAATGACCCGCGTAAGAGGAGACTAACTCCAGACGAAGGATTTACACAGTAAAGAACAGACTACCAGCATGCCATGCAGAATCCTACCTTGAAGAAACTAAAAAAACCAGCACTTCATTCCAACTTCACCCCACGCTGAGTTTTACCCTGCTCTCATATATAACCATTTTATGATAACGACTTCACAGAACTTCTATCAATTAGCCTTTTCCCAAATAACTTAATTCAGGTAGACTCAATATCATCTACCATGAAATTTGGTAATTCTTAGTGCAACAGAATTACTGATATGGTTTTCATTTAACACACGCACAAAAAAAAAGTTACTTCTACCATGTTTTCAACTAAGGGTTGACAACAAAGACAGGCTGGTAAAACAGTCAAGTTAAGTTGCAAGTGTAAAAAAATTCACACTAAATCCATCTGAGTACTGCTTTTTAATCAGCTGGGAGTTTGCTTTGCAAGAGCAATTTATACAGATTTTAGATAATCTTTGTTTTGGTCAGGATTTAAGAAGTCTCTCTGGAAATCTCCCATCTTTTCCCTGCTTTCATTCTTCTAGGAGAAGCAGTTATGTACAAAGAAACAACCTATGATTAATTAATCAGCTTTTAAAAATGCAGCCTCTACTTATCAAGCATTCAGCTATTTCTAAAGTGGATATTATTCTCAGCCAACAAAATAAAAATGAAGGGTATTGGTTAAGCACTGCTCTACCTCACCTTCAGCTTGCAGATTATAATCTTTTCTGCAGGGCCTTGATCCCTTGAGAATGCTTTACAGCCTCTTGTCTATCCAAGGATCATCACTTTAACATCTAATTATCATTATGAACAGACACTCTAAACATCAGCGAACTTCAACAGAGCTTCCAAAGGGCAATACACAATGCAGCACAGCCAGTTTATATTAAGGTTAATTGGTCTTTCAGGAACTCATAGTATTTGCTAAAATAAGATACAAATGTAGTCCAATAAAGTGATTTTGTTCCTTTGTCTGAAAGCTGGAAGACTAAAAAAGCTAGCTTCCTTCAGGAGCAAAACAGAAGCATCTTAGGCATATTTGGCCATAACTGATAAGTTTCACACTTACTTTGTTCAACAAATGTTTGATATGCTCTTGCAGACTATAAAGCTGATTATTCACTAGTACTCTGTGACCAGGTCATTTCTCAGCAGAGTTTTAAAAGACAGTTTTATAAATAGACAATAGAAGATTCTTACCAAGAAATTACACTTTTGGGTTTAAGAGGCATATAATAGAGCATGCCAAAAAAATCAAAAGATATTCAACTAACATTGCAAGACTACTGGAACGTACAAGAATGTGTGTCTAGAATAATTTAGGAAACATCTGCTGTAACCTTTGTTTTTTGCTGTAGCTCCACCAAAACTTTGAAAGTGAAAGGTCAAAAAATTAAATGAAGACTTACCAACTCCTGGTTTTAACACTCTTTTGAGAATAAGGAATGTTTAAATTAAGTTGGACAGGCCTAATTTTTCCTATAAGCCCATGTAACCCAAAGGGTCCAGTCACATACATCTTTGGAGCAGCTCTGAAGTAATCTCTCCTTTACTGCAGTGATGAAAATGGTAAGCCCAAGCATGAACATGTCCGCTGTGCACACTGTCGGATATTAGTTCAGCTGTTGCTCAGGCTTATTATGCCCACAGGACGTGTAGGAAGAGCAGAGTGAATATTTGCTCTTACTGTATTTGTCGGATCACATGTATAAGAAGCTATGCCCAAAACAAAAGTGAGACAGGACCAAATTGCCGGCATACACCATACTTAACTGGGATCGCAGAGACAGATCTGCGTACATTTGTCAGAGTCCGCCTCACAGGTAAGGGATCTGAGATAGAAGTTCTCTTAAGAATTCTCTTAAGATCAGAGTAACTTCACTGAAAGGACATAATTCATACAACTATTACAAGACAAATACAAAAGAAATGAGAACAATGCCCAGTAAAATATTCAAAATCAGGGCCTTAAACACAAGCAATATTTATTTCAGGAAGCAAAACCACAATATATAATCAGAATACTTGCACTGAGAGCTGAGTTACATTGCCCCTGTTCCGAGTAAAATCAACTGTCATTTACACTTCCTATTGCTTATGTAATTCTGTCTTACGGTTGCTTAACATATGGTCAATGAACAGGCTTTGTGATGGAGACTTTGGGAAGTTGCTAGAAGCTTTGTCAGTTGTTTTAACAGGGGTCAGCCTTTTCACCATCAGAATCTGCAGATTTGTCTGGATTGACAAACTTCCAACATTTTTGATTAGGCAAAAACACTTAACAGTAAGCTTGTTAAATCCCAATGTGGTTGCTCTCATTTAGAATTAGAGTAGCTTGCACTTTTAAAATTAATACAAACCAAAGGGACAGAGCTTTTAATTAGTCAAAATTAACGGGAACTTAAAGCAATTCACTTAAATCATCTAAAACCCCACGATGGATGCATCCTGTTCAGAATCGACCCTCCCAGAAGCTACCTCTGCACTACTGGAGAGATCTCTCTCTCACCTACTTTAGCATCCGGAACGGGCATTCAGAAATGCATGTAAAGTTTCTCTGTGGAGATTAAGAAATTGTGTTGGTCTAAAATCAAGGATCATGTATCTCCAGTGCAAAGAAGTCCCAAAGATAAATGGATATAGCACTGGTATTTTTAAAGTTGACCAACCCGATAGCCTTCTATGATGGCATGACTGGCTGGGTTGATGAATGGTGAGCAGTGGCTGTTGTCTACCTCGACTTCAGCAAGGCTTTTGACAATGTCTACCATAACATCCTCATAGGTAAGCTTAGGAAGTGTGGGTTAGATGAGAGGACAGTGAGGTGGACAGAGACCTGGCTGAACGGCAGAGCTCAGAGGGCTGTGATCAATATTGCAGAGTCTGGTTGGAGGCCCGTAACTAGCGGTGTTCCCCAGGGGTCTGTGCTGGGTCCAGCCCTGTTCAACATGTTCATCAGTGACCTGGACAAAGGGACAGAGTGTACCCTCAGCAAGTTCGCTGATGATACCAAGCTGGGAGGAGCGGCTGATACACCAGAAGGCTGGGCTGCCATCCAGCGAGACCTGGACAGAGGCTGGAGAGCTGGGCCAAGGGAAACTCGATGAAATTCAGCAAGGGCAAGTGCAAGATCCTGCCCCTGGGGAGGGACAACTCCATGCACCAGCAAAGGCTGGGGGCTGACCTGCTGGAATGTGGCTCTGTTGAGAAGCACCTGGAAGTGCTGGTGGACAGTGAGTTGGCCACGAGCCAGCACTGTGCCCTTGTGGCCAAGAAGGCCAATGGTGTCCCGGGATGCATTAAAAGGAGTGTGGCCAGCAGGTCAAGGGAGGTTATCCTCCCCCTCTACTCTCCCTAGTGAGGCCACATCTAGAGTACTGTGTCCAGCTCTGGGCTCCCCAGTTTAAGAAGGACAGGGAATTACTGGAGAGAGTCCAGTGGAGAGCTGCAGAGGTGATCAGGGGACTGGAGTATCTCCCTTATGAGTAAAGGCTGAGAGAGCTGGGTTTGTTCAGCCTGGAGAAGAGAAGACTGAGGGGGGAATCTTATCAATACTTATAAATATCTAAAGGGTGGGTGTCAAGAGGATAGGGTCAGTCTCTTTTCAATGGTGCCCAATGACAGGACAAGGGGCAATGGGCACAAGTTGGAACACAGGAAGTTCCAGCTAAACATGGGAAAAAACTTCTTTCCTGTGAGGGTGACAGAGCAGGGGAACAGGCTGCCCAGGGAGGGTGTGGAGTCTCCTTCCCTGGAGACTTTTAAAACCTGCCTGGACGTGTTCCTGTGCCCCCTGCTCTGGGTGTCCCTGCTCAAGCAGTGGGGGTTGGACAAGATGATCTCCAGAGGTCCTTTCCAACCCCTGCCATTCTGTGATAACTCACAAATGTTCAGAGACACAATCAAATACTTTGTTCTGATGAAAAGCTGAAATATTTTGCTTTACCCTGGTTTAATATTTGAGTTCAATTTATTTTATACGCAGTTGGTAAACTCATACAATAAAACAAGCCTATATGCCACACTTAACCTTATGAACCAAAGCAAGGGATTGAAGCGCAAGGAAAAGCAAAATGCCAGTTGAAATAGAGAGGTTTATGGCCTGACACCCCCTAATCTGCCACTTTGATTAGTCAGTTCAAAATCTTCCAGGACCAGTTAACATTTAGCAAACCCCAGTCCCAAGTTTGCATCTGGAAAATAAATTAGTTTTAGTTTAGAAAATTCACTATGTGTCCTTATGAAATTATGGCAGCAAAAAAGTAGAATTTGCAGTCTCACATGCTAAAAAAAGCTAGAAACTAGCAGTGCAATACCGTACAGTTCAGGGTTTTTTTCATATATTGCACAACTACAAAATTGCTCACATGAAAACGCTGCAAAATAACAGAACAGCAACAGAATTCCTGCCTACTTCTCTGCTGCTTTTTTTCTTTTTAGTAAACAATCATTGCATCATAATGAATACGGGTTGTAAAACATCCTTGATAAGCACACAGTAAGTCCAGCTCTCTCCTCTTCAGGTTTGATCCTGCTGCCAGAATGAAGAATGACAGAGCTCACTTTTCATTTGACAAGCTCAGGATGAAAACATGAACACAACCCAAACATTGAGCTTCTCTACAAATTCTTCTGAGACAGCATTTAACTTCTAAAGCCTTCCAGATTTAAATAAGGATTAAATGCCGCTAACGTCAAATGCAGATGTAAGCATAAGTCTGAATAAATCTTCAGTGACACCAGCCTCTTTGTCCTAATGGTCCGAAGGCATCTAAACTATTATAAGGCATTGTTTGAGGAAGACTCACTAATTTTCATTTATTAAAAGAGATATTTACTGAAATACATGATTTTCACATTTACTTCCACAGAATAGTAAGTTGTATGTAGGTTTTAATACACTCATGTTGTAATAAACATTAGAATCTGTCCACAGAGGAAACTTATTTTGACACACCTGGTGTCAGTGCCAATCATTCATTGCAATGGGCACATGGACTCTTACCCACAGGGGAGCAGAAAGGCAAAAATCCAAAAGACTTATTTCTTTGCACCACAAAACCCTCTCCAGAGAGGGTTCAACAGTTCAAGAGTCATCTGGGTGCTACAGGCAGTTAATGCAAGATCAGGCAACTTGACGTGGAGGCCTCTGCTTCTTGCAGATCCTCCAAGATCTCATGACAAATCCGATGATTTGTCACAAAAGGAGAATGAAAACCAGGATTGTTAATTAAGATTAATCTGCAACACACTGGACAAATGTTTGCTTTTATCATGTATATTCTCTTTAAAGGCCTTTGTGTTCTGCGTCTTGAAAAACAATGTAAAAATACAAGTTTAAAATATTTAGCTTCCTTGTCCAGCACTCAAAAAAAGCTAAGGAGATGACAGATTGAAGAAAATTATTAAATGAATTGTTCCTCTCTTCAGTATGCTAAAGGAAGTGTGGAGCTGCGCTGTGTGTCGACAGTGGAACATATAACTCTACGTGAAAAAAGGGGTGGCAAAAATACCATTTTGCCATAAGTGTGAATGAACATTAAAACACCGTCCCAGAGAGGCGCTACCGGCCATTTGAAAGGAGGTCACGCATGATACTAAAAGGCGATGCTACACAACCTCCTCATTAGCATTATTTAAGCAATTCACTGCAGCACTCGTTACTTCCTTGAGCAATCCGGTGCTTGCCAAACGATGCTTCCACATCACTCCAGCTGTGGCCTTACCAGGCTTGATTTCCATCAGGACATAAAATTGTCACCCTCCTCTGCTGCTTTGGATATCACAGACGTTGTTTAATATGTGAAAGATAACAAACATCAGCAATAAAAGCAAAACAGGAAGAAAATAGATCAGGTAATGTTGATAAAGGGCAGTTTAAAAAAAGGTAATTAAATAGGCAGTACCAAATGTCTTCATCCCGATACTAAAGGCACTTAGCACACAACTGTCAAGGCTTTGGAACAGGAAAATTTCGGGTTTTTTTCTCCCCAGTGACGGAAAGAGAAAATCTGCAATCGCAGCCGGCGCAGAGAGCACCGCCCGGCCGGGCCGGGGCGGGCACCGCCTGCGGCCGCCCAGCCACTGCTTCTGGCGCCGGCGGCGGCGCGGCCAGCGGCCCCCGGGCCGTGGCCTGACAGAACCGTGGTGTCACGGAGCCCGCCCTGCCGCCCATCGCCCTCTATCGCCCCCTCACCCCTTCGCATTCAAAGCCCGCAGAAGGGCGCTCGCAGAGCGGCGTCCCCCGCGGGGGCAGCGCTGAGGCGGACACCGGTTCCCGCCTGCGCAGGGCCGCCCGGGAGGGGCGGCCCTGCCTGAGGTGGCGGCAAACGCCCTGAGGGGCGGCGGGGACCCCTTCCCCTCCAGCGAGGCGCCGCCGGGCAGCAGGCCAGGCTGCCCCGTCCTCACCCCCGGGGCAGCGCCGAGCTGCCCCTGGGGCCGCCGTAAAGCCGCCTGCAGCGAGGGAGATGCGGGGAGTCCCGGCAGCCCCCGCCCCCCGCCGGTCAGCGCGGCTGCGTGCCCCTCCCAGCCACGCTGGAGCTACTGACAGGCCGCAAGCGGCGCCTGGCACCAGGCCGCGCCGGGCACGGCGTTTTATTCACCTCGGTAAAACTAGGGCCCTAGCGCCTCCCGCGGAGCGAGGGGTCCCGCCCAGCAGCCCGGCCCCAGCCCCGGCCTGGCCGCCTCCCGCTGAGGGCAGCCGCCGCCCGCCGCCCGCCGCTCTCCCGCCGGCCGCAGGTGCTCGGCGCCCCCGGCGTGAGGGACGCCCGCTTTCAGACGCGGTAGCGGCTTGGTGAGACTCCCCTCGGTCACCGGGCTGGGAAGCGCAGGGCGCAGCCCAAGGGTGAGGCAAAGTCAGTGCTGCTGCTCAGCAGCTCTTCCCTTAGAGCTGTCACGGCTCAGCACATCGGGACAGGCACCATTTAATCCCAAATAAGCATTTTCCTCATGGATCGTGCACAAATTCTCAGTTTCTCTGAATTTCTCCTTCTTGCTGAAGTTTCCCTTAAAACTTTTACAAACTTTCTTGTAAAGCTTGTAAAGTTTTCAATTACGGACTGTAGAGAGTTTTACTGAATAATTTGTTGTAGATTGGCATGAAAATGCATTCCTCCTGTACACGGAAGCAGAAGGGGTACAGGTATTGGAATGCACACTAAAGGGAAGTAGATGCGGGTTATGTGTATTTTATATACTGTTATGAAGCTGCTTAAGTTATTCCTGATTTTTGAATAAGCACTGGGAGCTTGCATTCTAAACTGTTATAAAAATGCTCTTTTTTCAAAAGCACAAGGAGTCTGTGAATTCGTGCAAGCATGCCCACACACCTGCTGCGAGCTGTGCCCTATTTAGCAAGATAAATGAGGTGTGGGGCTATGCCAGACATGCAGCCCTCCCGCTAAGGCAACAGAGAGGAAGAAGGACCTTCGGAGGGTAATTCATCCCACCTTGGGCAGACACTGTGGATCTCTGCTTCACCTGCATGGGAAAGCTGGACAACTGTCCTATGTTAAGACAGGTCTCTTTTCGATAGTTAATGTTTGGTGAAATTAATCCATTGTTTATATGCTGAACCACAGAGAGACACAAAATACCGAAACCACTTCACCCCAGCTCTGTAGTGACATTTGATGCTTGAAGTTTGGGTTTTGAGTTCAGTTCTGCATAAATGAACTGTGTGAGGATAGAAGTGGGTTGTGTGCATTCCAAATTAGGCACAATAAAACGACTGCATATTACCATGGAAGTTCTATCTTTTACACATAAACTACTTTGTTGATTTACAATTTTTGAGATTTTTAGTGTTTGTGTCCCCTGAGATAGTAAATCCTGGCCCATTTGGTATTATAAATCCAATGATACTGTCCTGGAAAGTAGGAACGAGTTACATCCAAACAGTTTTATTAGAATATTATAAAACTTGCCAAAAATAGCTTTTATACATATAAATAATGTTGTGCTTTTAACTTTGAAAATGCTGTGATGCTTCATACCAGGACTACAGTGTGGGGAAAGAGGGATTTGATGTTTGGGAAGTGTGAATATATCTGTTTTATGAAATGGTAATAAATAATTCGAATTCTGATGAATCATGACATACCAGAACCTAAGAATTTCACCGATCAAATGCTGAATATTTCTGTCCTGAACCTCACCCATCTGAAGGGGAAACTCCATATTTGGAATAAATAAAAAAAAAACCCTAAACAAAAATCTCATTTATTTTTATTAACACATAATGATGGCTTGAAACTTTCACTAGTTTGAAATGCTAATGATACTGTACTAGAAGTGGCCCAGAGGGCAGCAAGTAGCATAAGTGGCAAAGTATTCACAAGAAAGGCAAATAATATTGATCTTTGCCTTTTTTTTAATATCTTATTAGCATTTAAAAGAATCAAATATTCCAATTCCTGATTAATTTTTCATAGTCCAAGTTAGGAAGCAGGATACATTTCCAACGAGCTACTTTATAGGGGAGTTAAGGCAGAAAATTTGCTCATAACTTCACGTTAAGAATTACCATGGGGATGTCGTAAATTTAGAAGCCAAGCACTGCATAGCCAATTCACATTAGTACACAATACACGTACAATTACAGAATTTAAAAGCTTGCAGTACTGTATTAAAGTCAATCAACTTCACGATGTATTTCAATTGCCACTCCTGACATGATAATGTATTTTAAACAGAACTCAACTTTGTTAGTGGAGTCTTGCCTACCCTAGAGATTCATTTAAAGAGCTAACTCATACCTAATAGCTGTTATAGTTTCCTTTCACTAGGAGCTGTATAGAAGTATCCTCTCAAAAATTACTGTTTCACAATGCTATGAAATCCACACCAAATAACTGTTCCTCCCAGTTGATTTATTACATGGGTCATAGTGGCAGAAACCAGCAAGTTCTGTGACCCCTCGGCCCAAAACCTGACACTGGGAAATCTCATGCTGCAGCAGTATAACGGTACCAATGGATAAGTTACATGCAGAGAACAAATCTGGAAGCACGATGTATACCTCGGTGTGTATGTGTACATTACGCACACATAGAGCAAGATCTGTAAAGCTGTTGATAAGCACAGTTGCAGATCGCTGTATGTGGTTTGCGTGACCAGAAGGGGAGACGCACCGTGCATTAGTGCAGGGCCACACAAGGCACCTGCAGGCAGTGCTGTATGTACTGGCTAGGTTCAGTAAATAATGGAGGAAAACAAAGGAAGAGTCTACCTGGCTCAGCCAGTTCCAACCTCTGCATTCAGTGCAGCCACTGAGC
Organism: Phalacrocorax aristotelis; assembly: GCF_949628215.1. Lineage (NCBI taxonomy): Eukaryota > Metazoa > Chordata > Aves > Suliformes > Phalacrocoracidae > Phalacrocorax > Phalacrocorax aristotelis. The sequence goes on along the minus strand of NC_134282.1, from coordinate 22,853,771 downwards.
AGAGGCTGAGTCAGAGGGATTTTCAAAACTGTATTCAAGGGTGCACACTATGCACCCTAACCAGCCACACACCATAAAAGAGCTAAACACTTCAGAAGAAATACTATTTAAAACGCTATCCAAGATGATGAAAAGCCTCCTTATGCACAACCAAGAGTAAGAAGAGACAAGAGCATCTCACTGGTTAAAGGAAAACACCCAGTTGATCTTGGAAAGAGCAATAGAGAACAGAAATGAAACCAGAAATAACAAACTCTTCCGTTGTTATCAAAGATGCATGCCAGTTTGTTTTCATATTTGCTCTCTTACAGTTATGCAATGCATTTATCAGAGCAAATTAACATTCTTTATTCTTCAACACAGATTTGCAGATTAGTGACACACAGAAGGCTCATCTGGAGGAAAGTCTTACTGATGGGGCTTTTTGCCTGTTATTTAATAATAATTATGACACTGTTCATTCACAAAAATAAAAGTTTATAAAAAGCAACCATGTATATCTGCATTAGGAAACAGAAGCCTTCCAATATAATGAATGAATAAGTGTATGCATAATTTTGCCTGTTATTCAAAAAATAATTAAGCGTACTAGCATAAAAGTAATAATCAAATAATATAGTTAGCATGTCAAAAAGTTATGAGGGCTCTGTGTGATTAATAGTATAATTGATATGCTTTGTAAGAAAATTTATTTCTGAGAACAAAGAGAGATCTGTATATTTTCTACATAGGCAAAATGCATTTGGCCCTTCATGAACCTCAGCTTAGCAGGAGACAAGATAGATTTGGGGAGGAAGAGGCTGGGAGAACTGGGTTTGTTCAGCCTTGAGAAAAGGAGGCTCAGAGGGGATCTCATCACCATGTACCAGTACTTAAGGGGCAGCTACAAAGAAGATGGAGACTCCCTTTTTACAAGGAGTCCCATGGAGAGGACAAGGGGGAACGGGCACAAGTTGCTCTTGGGGAGATTCTGATTGGACACCAGAGGGAAATTTTTCACAGTGAGGCCAGTCAGCCATTGGAATAATCTCCCCAGGGAAGTAGTTGACTCGGCCACGTTGGACACCTTCAAGAGTCGTCTGGACAGGGTGCTGGGCCATCTTGTCTAGACTCTGCTCTTCCTAGAAAGGTTGGACTAGATGATCCCTGAGGTCCCTTCCAACCTGAGATTCTGTGATGCTGTGATCTTGCAAAACTAATTTGTTGCAAAGAAACAATAGCCTTGCAATCACAATAATAATTTTCTTCAAAAAGAAAGTAATAACCTGTTTACTTTCCCAATTCTAGAAAATGCTTGTGTCACAGTAGTTTCCGCACATAATAAAAAAGAATAAATACAATTGTAAGTTTAGCACAATATTCCATTGCCACATTAAAGATACAATAAAGACTTTTTCTTGAACCTGAGCAAAGTTTTGTTAGTAACAAACTTTAAAGCACTGGTAAGCCTTCTCACAAATTATACCACTGTTTGTTACTGATTTTGCATAATAAATCTATTATAATTTCCCCATTAGTCACTTACTAAATAGAAAAGGCATTAGGAAACCAGATCATCCCCAGGACCACATGCTTTTTGTCCAAGTTATTAAAAGCTGTAGAGATCCTTCCAAAGTCAACTTCGATGGTGTTACTGATCCATTTCTTTCGATTTATATTTCCACAATCATCACTAAAAATCAAGTTTATGCATGTGACTAATGTAAGAGAGAAAATCCTGGAATCTATTTCCAATCCAAGTAACATTATTGCAGATGACTTTTCAATATTTTTATGTATGATTCTTAGAAATGCTAAATATTTGCTTTCCAACACTAGAAACTACTTCCTGCAATGTTTCTTTAAAGCGTTTTAACAAAATTAGAGATGTGTCAAAGAAGTATGAAAAAAGCCTCCTGTAAAGTATTGGGTTTTTTACAAATTCTTGACAGCTTAAGTTTTTGTGCATTTTAACTGAGGGAGGAAAGAATTCACATTCCTACAGTTTTCATCTGTGCTTTCCAGCATGGCCGTATATATTCACTGTCAGTAAATCCCACTGGAAAAAAACCTATGTGCAACTTATCACAAGAACCTTGTTTTATGCATATGACTTATAAACATATATTAACACATTTCTTCTACTGCCATCTATTTTATCACTACTATTAAGATCAGATAGAGCTACCTTTTGTTAAGGTTTTCAAATACTTCGATTATAAGGTACTAGTTTTTCACTTGAGTATAACTTACTAAATTTCTAAGAGAGGGGGCCAGAGTTGCAAATCCGTAGGGGACTTAGGAACCTAGATAAAAATTGAATCCCCAGTGAATTTAAACAAATAGCTTTTCAATTTTCAACTGCATAGCTCCAACCTCATTCTCTGTGTCATATCTAAACTTGAAGAGGTAAATTCTGTTCAATGCCAAGTTTCCTGTTTGGTGCCAAACAAACTTTTATTTACTGCCAAATCATACACACTATCCTGTCACGAGTTAGCTCTTTCACAAAATGCATATCAAGCTGAAATGAGAAAATAAACATCAATGAGCATTTGAGTGAACGAATCAAGTTTTATCAGTATGCTTTCTTTTTTTGATTTAGCAACTACCTTGTAATTACGCAAATCTCACCTTGCAGCTCTTGACTTGCACACAATCAATGTGTATTTCTACAAAACATCCAAGAAAAGGTAGTCTTTTGCATAATTTGCCAAAACCAATTAATTACTAGTGTTAGTTCCATAGTGGGGAGAATTCATGCTTTGTCATTTGAATGGATTAATCTTCCAGCTACCACAGACATCCTTAAAAATCCAGGATTGTATAATATAATCCAGTGCATTCAATGGGGATATTTTCTAAAAAATGTTGACTTTGGCAAAGGGGTTCAAGTCAGATTTTAAAAAGGCAGTTAATCCACCAGTTTGTATTGTTCCTATTATTTGTCTTTATTTTGTGCTAATTTCCTATTCATGCTGTCTTTGAATACAATTACAAAATAAACCTTGATGTTGAAACCATGAATACAAATCAGAATATGAAATGTCAGGACCTACAAGCATTCCTATTATGCCTGTATGCAGAGATAATTTTGGTGCTGAACATGCAAATATTTTAAAAGAATTTGGGAATGAAGGGGAGACAGCTTGCAACAGTAAATTGCCTATTCAAAGTTCAGCCTCTGACACTGATGCATTTACCAATGGGTAAGAATGATCGTGCCCTTTCACGTCAGCCACGGTACGGCTCTGCCAATTTAGATTGCCCTAAGATAAGTACATCCTGAGTTGTCAGTGAGCAATCATTAAAAACGTTGTGAAATAATTTAATGAAATGTTTAATGAATATGTAAATGTCAGCCAGGAAGATAACTCCTATTTTCATTTGCTGGTTTAAGTAAAAGAATAAATTACTGAAAATAGAAGCAGGAGTCTGCCACCTGTAAATTCACTTAGAAAGGAAGGAGTAGGAGATGAAAATGTTCTGTTCACCACCTCATTATAGGACATAATGCCCCGGGCACCTTACCTGCAGCCAAATCTATTCCTGTATCTGTGAGATAAGAAAACCTCTATGTGCTGGCTGTGTATGGAGAATGGTTCAGCCCCTTCTGTGTTCTTCCAGAGAACATTTTATGGGTTCAGACATCTCCCAGGAGTGAAGCTGCAAGACATGTAGGCGAGGGAGCGGGGAGGCTGAGGACTCAACAAGGGCATACCGTACACCAATCTCTAGGACAATTTCAGGCTTGGCTGTATTTTTATCAGAAGGGGTTTCTAAGGAGAGTTTGAATGTCCTTCAACCACACCACAGATAAGGGGGACCTAACAGTGACTACCAGCAAACCCCTGCTGGATTTAATTACGCTAGCCTAGCACAAACTACAAACCTGTGCACACCCATGAATGCCATCTACAGATGCCAGTACCATAAAGTCTGGACAGCTGATGGCTAACGTAATTAAACCCTTCCTTGGCACTTTTGCTGTATGGATTTTCTCTTTATCTTTCTGAGGCCTAAGACATCTTTGGGGCTGTTGAGGGAGGCAGGACTGACAAGTTCATCCGCTCCAACACACTGAGAAATTAAGAGAATGCAAGGTATGTAATTTGCTCTTTCTGATATTACATGGTCTTCACTCAGTGAAAGTTACTTTTTTTTTTTTAGTGAGGAAACACTGACGACAGAGTTTGAATCCACTGCATGGAGTAACACAACAGGCAGAGGGCTCATGTTGAGAAGTTTCACTAGGAAATTTGAAACAGATCCTGTCATAGTGATTTAATTTTCTTGATGTCATTATGTAACACAATCACAAATGAAGCCAAATCCAAAAATAGCAAAGTAATATTGTTCAGATATGGAACAATCAGGTATAAACTAAAGATCAGTTTCCAAACAGCTTGTAAACTAGATTATCTGAATGGAAAGTAAAGTCTGTGTGGTAACCATCACTGGGTTATGATAAAATGGCCTAAACCCTAAGAATTTGGGGTATATGGTTCCACTTGTTAATTGCTCTTTCCACAAGGTTGTTCATGTCTACTTGGAGTAAATTGGACATTAATATTGATGGATAGCAATTAGGTGACTCTGTAACACTTTGCAATTTTTCAATTCACGTCAGAAACAACTGACCCCTCTAATTCAACAGGTATATTTTTTTTTCCTCTCCTTTCTTGACCTACGCTTTTTTTTCCAAATCCCTGTGCTTGCCATATAAATAGTCAAGAGTAAATATGACAACATGAATTTTAAATTAGTCTGAATCAGGGTAATAGCTGTAATTGGCATTAGATATGCTTCAACTGCTGAGGAAAAGATGGATTATTGCCATGAAAAAATAGCAACCAAACTCCAACACAACATCCCAGTGTTAATGTAATAAGCAGAAATTTAGCTTGTCATGCTCATATTTGTTATATTCTCAATTTCCGTATACCTTAGTAGTAAGCCCAGCTATCAAAGCAGATGCAAGCCCAGCTGAAATATAGTAGCTGTCTTTTGTACAACTAAGAAAAGCAGAACTACTAATCAAAGTTGACACATATAACTGAACCAACTCTGTGTCGTGAAACAATACTGACAATCAAAATTTACGAATAAGCTATCGAAATAATGTTCCTTCAAATGATGAAAATATAAATATATTGTTTGTATGGGATGGAAGTTATGGGAAGAGGAATATATAGTATAATTAGAAAAAACAGTGGAGCAGAACAGAATGGTTTACTGACAAATCTGTAGGCTAGCAAGTACACACCAGAGGAACATTTGGATTATGGAGAGGTAACACCAATAGGTTCTTTGCTGCACAGTTGCCTATTCTCAAGAAATGAGATCAAGAAAATTAATTTGCTCAAATGCATAGTTAATAAAATACCTGATGCCTCTAGTGAAATCTCCCCAGTAGATTCCTCACAGAGTAACAGAATCAGCTGACCTCCACTTTCCTCTGGATTAGGAGTGTTATTCAGATAATAAACATTAACTTAAAATTAGGATAAAATGAGTAAGATAACAGTACATATTTTGATAGCTTGTGAATGACTCAATATTCAACATTAACATTAAAAATAGGAAGCTTAACTATTAATTAAGCTTTCTCTACCATCCTACAACATTTTAGCCATATGGTTTCAGCAGCTTGGACCAGTACAGGTCACTATGTGCAACAGAGAGCATCCATGTTCAGTGCTTCATGGTGAGGTGTTGTGCTCAAATTGTTTTTAGAAAATTAGATTCCAATTATAAAATGTCATCTGAAGCTGAAGCTTGGCTTGTAAGGCCTTCCAACATAGATGCAATTTTTTAATAGTTCTAAAAAATATTTCCTGTGAAAAGTGCCAAATTTTAAACACAGTGGAGGGAATTTACTGGACTCCAATGCCTTCCAAAACTTTTCACTTCAGGTATTTCAAAATACAGTTTAAATACCTATGTTTACTTTTCAGATGAAATCCACTCCTGGATCATTCCCAATATAGCAACCTAAGTCCACAAAAAAGATGAAGATGTGAGGAATATTTTAACTCGCAACTGAACTTACGTTATAACTTTACCAGTTTGTGGCAAACTTTTGAAAAGTGCAATAGATCTTCATGGTGAAGGGTCATCCCATCCAAGTATATTGATGAAAAATATACATCTCATCCTCTTCTCAGGCCTGAAAGGAATTATTCCATTATTTTTTTCCTCTTGCAAGTCAATGGAGAGAACTGAAATGCTCAAAATTAATTAGTTCTTTCCTACTGTGTAAGAGCTAAGTTAGGAAGTACACATCACCCTGAGAGGAAGGGAAATGTAATTTAATGATGGTTCTTTGAAAAGAAGTTTCTTAATGAGGAAGTGAGCACAGAAACTGAGCTGCTGCTTGAATTGTGAATGAAATACTAGATTTCATTTTTATTGTATATCATCTTTATTGATGGCTATCCACAACCAGGTGCTGACTTCAAATTTTTTGAACCTCATCACAGGATGACAAGATAATCATAACCTAGCCATAATATCTTTTTTGACTCAGCAGTCAGTCACAGAAAAAACAGTCATCCAATTTCTTCAGTGAAGCTAATAAAACAGATTTTTCCTTTGTCAGGCAGTACAGATGATCAGAAAGAGACCAAAAATAGCGAAAAGGCCCTCGGCAAAATGGGACTGGAGAAATTCTATTCCCAATTGCTGACAAACTACACATTAAATTTGTCATTTCATTCCAAAACCATCCAGTGATAAAGTCTATTTCAGTACCTTATGTGAAAGCTGTTAATTAAAAAATAGTTAAATGGACAAGGCATATGGAACGAAATAAAATTCATGCTGATTTTTAAAAGAGGTTCCATTAATTTGATAGTTTTTTGTGAATTATTGGGTTTTATCCAGTTTTGGATTTTGTTTGTTTCCCCACACCCCCTCCTCAAGCTGATCATTTCTTTTGCAAGCAACCAAATGTGAGAAGATGCTCCGAATGGCACTTGGTTACTACGATAGCTTTCAGCACAGTGCTAGCTTAACGCGGAAACTGGCTTTCATATTGCTAGATATTTTAACAATTCTCTTCTTGGAAATCTTACCCTTCAGGTTCTGGAGGCAATCAAGGCTGAACTGCCCAACAGGCATAGGCCACAAAGCAACTGACTCAACTCATGAAATTCCTCAATACCTTAATATTAGGTGATGTCTGCCTAGAAAAGAAGGAGAAGCTACCTGTGAAAGCAGGTAGCTACATTTACATACCATTTTTAGGATTCTGTAGCCTACTAAGCACCTGTTGGGACCAGATCCTTCACAAGTGATTTTTAAATGTATTACACTGGATATTAACAAGCACTCAATACAGGTAATTATTTCTGCTCTGCTTTCAGAAGGTAACTGTAGGTTTTGTAGCAGTGCTTTCCCAAGTTATTAATATGAGCAAGATAAAGGTGATTACATAGACATCTCTCCTTTCATGCTGAATTCCCCATGTCACCTCTGTTTTGTTAAAATACAGCCTTTGATTACATAGAAAAGTAATCATCAAATGTGTCACAGGCATGCCAAAAATAATTTCTCAGCACACAATAGGTGGGTAGGGAGGTTAATTTGCCTAGTCAAGATCTTGCCTGCTTTTCATCATGAGTGCAGGCTACTTAACTTGAAACGCATGTTTCCTTCCCTTTCATTGTAGGTTTCACCTGAAAAATTGTGTGACAGCTGCATTTATTATAAAGATAGATGTGAAGCTTTGTACATCTTTAATTAGCTCTCCTTCCAAATTCAGTTGGTTAAAAAGCATGAGGAAAATCTGAATGTGTCCTGATCTGACTTTGGCTGAACAGTATTGGTGCTTTTAGAGAGACAGAAGTTTCACCCCTCTGACAGTGGCAGCTCAGCTGAGCACATGTTCCCAGCTTCACACATCCATAATAATTCCCATTGATATTCTGCACGCAGCCAGATCAAACACCGCATTTGTTTTTTCCAATAGAAACACTCAGTGCTAACTTCATGGTGCATGCCAGACAAACACCAACCAGGGAAATGACATAAGACCATTAAATTCCTACGTTAATATGACTGTGTGATTTGTTTGGTTGAACTCCCAATAACCAAAGCAACTTAAAGCATGTCCAACTACAATTCCTGGCAAAAGTATCTGGAATGCAGGGGTATAATGCTGTTAATTCAGTTGAGACACAATGACAAAACATGTTTGTGCTGGGCTGGAAAACTGGAATCACAGATACTTTGATTTCTGTTTTTCTTTGAGAAAGAGAGGCTAAAAAGATGTATTTGCTCTACTAGATTGCCTAGGTAATAGTCCTTGTCCAATCTCGTGTTAATAATTTATGCAGGAATATAAGTTACTAATTATAAACCCCTGAATAATTAGATTGAAAAAAAAAAGAAACAATTGATGCCTAAGTAGGTTTAACAGGTAGAGTGGACATTTGGGATCATTTGGCCAATTAAGAATGCACCTGAAGAATAAACCTTAGTTCAAAATATTCAGACACCTTCAAACTATTGCCTGGCAGGAACCCAGCAACACTATGCACTGGATGGTTAGCCAGTACATTTTTTATATGTATGCGAACGAACAACATCTAGTTCTCAGCTGTTGATGGAATATTTAATGTTCCTTTAAAACCAGACATAGGAATGGCAGTTGTGAAGCAGATACTGCCAAATTCAGAGCTGTTTAAATGGCAACTGCCATACATACTACTTGAAAAATAACTTGTGAGCTTTCGTGTTACCCCAGTGAAATCAGTACTAATACCCCATTTCTCAGTTCCAACAGTGGAAGTGTCTTGGAACAAACCAATTAACTGTGTTTGGAGAAAAGTGAGGGTGTGGATTCTCACCCTTATTTCCTGAGAGTCGGTTTAAAAAGCCACAGAAGCAAGGCTGGTAGCTGATGAAACAGCCAGAAGAGATGGCAGAGAGAGTACTTGTTTTTTTACTAGGAGGCCTTGCCTATGGGACTGGTGCACCTTCTGGAAATTGGTTAGTTCCTAGCATCTGTTTGAAAAGCACTGGCCAATACAACCAGAACAGTGAGCACTAAAGTCCCAGTTGTCCCTTTTTTGGATGTGAAGCATGATTCATGTGTGTGTCACCTGCAGATGCAAAGGGCAAGAGTCCACCTGAGCCTAGAAGGGGAGGCTCTTGTAAAAATATCCTTCACCTGCAGGGGCAAGAATATCCAAAGGAATGAGGTGGCTTGTGGCTCCTCTGTCAGTCAAAACAGGCACATGCCTCTGCAGCAGGGGTTTGGGGTTGGCTTTCAAGTCTACCCTGAGGCTTAATTTCACAACTCTGAAATAAGACACCTGACATGGTCAAGGCTGACTTTGCTTTCAGATTCGATAACTGCAATGAACTTTACAAAAGTTGATACGTTCTTGTCAAATGTTACACATGATGTCAATAGGTCACTTCTTGCGTTGAGTATTTTTCTGGGAGGAAATTAAACTGATATTTCTTTGTCTGCTCTGGCACTCTATTAAGAATGAAGAAAAGATTAGGGCATTAATTTTAACCTAAAAAACACTAAATGGCCTGAAAGCTACCTACCTCTACTGTTATAACTGAAGGTGTCAGCCTTTGAGTCCACACACACAAAATGAGGATGAAAACAGATTTTTCTTAATCAATCATTAGCTTTGTTACTTCCTTTTCCATTGATCTAAAATAGTGGCCATTTATAAAATTCCATGCTGCTGAATTAATTTCCTTACTCTGGCCCTCTAGTGAGAGAGCAGAATGATTTGGCATATTTTCTTCAGCTGAATTACTAATTTATACATATGCTGGGCAAAAGGTGGCTACAGGAATAGCATACTTTCAGCAGCAGTTTTTCATAGATGCCAAAGAGGAGCTTGAACCGATTCTTGAAAAAAGGCTGCTGTTAAAAGAACGGGTGGGCAAACCAGCTCCAAATAAATACATACACATAAAATAGTTACTCATTTACATGAGCATATTAAAGAAGGAAAGATTCTGATCCCTACATAAGGGTCCACAAAGTCTTGTACAGCAACTAAGTTGGAAAAAACCCAAATAATTTTCATTGTACCATAACCCTGTTCTGCCTGATTTTTGTTCACTGCTATGTGTAAGCTAAGGTTTTGCCTTACCCAGACATCTATATTAGAAATATTCCAGAATAAGGCTTTTTCCATAAAAGTGATTTATAGTATTTATGTGCCAATTGAGAAAATGGAACATAAATTTGAATAATAATAAAATTAAATAGCATTTCCACTATTAAACTATTGACTGTGGGCAGCAATTCACTTTTTACTTGGGACTCACCAGATTTTACTTTGTAAATATTAATTTGGTAATTGAAGGAGGTTTTTTTTAATAACTAGAATAAGATATATTAAGCAATATCTATTAAATTGATAATTTAAAAAATAATTTAAACTCTGATTATAGATACATGAAAATTATTCCCAGAAGTAGATTTAGTGTTTTGATTTGCATTGAGTTTGCATCAGTAACATCACAAAGTACTCAGAGAGAGTCAAGAAAAATCAGGTTTCCAGTCCTTTACAGAGATTCACTAACCTAAGCCCTCGTACGCTTCAGGAATCATAGAACCTCACGGGGAAATTGAAGTATGACTGTATACAAGGAGATACTTGCACAGCAGTGATACAAACAGCCCAAGCTCCAGCACCTTGGCTGAGTGATGCACTTTAAGAATCCACACCCTTCTGAGTTTATCACTGGTCCTTCCTTGGTTCTTCCAATAAGGCCACCCAGGCCTTAGAGCAACCTGAGAAAAAAAGGCAATATCAGTTGAATGCAGCCCACCCCCATGCAGTCCTCCTCATTTTATCGGGCAAAACTATGCTAATAATGCCAACAGAATCACTCCTGATAATTTAATAAGGTCAGCATCTCACCCCAACGTATATGTGCTTTAAGAGCTGTTTGTTGGCAAATTATTTTTTTATATTTCTGATATTTCTCCTGCTGTTTCTCTTCCACAACTACTATGCAGTGTTCTGTACTTTTCATTTTACTTACCTTGTTCCTGTCTTTTGTCAGAGAAATGCTCTGGTTTTGTGGTACAGGAAGAGTCTGGAGCTTCAAAGTCTCCAAATCGTTACTGAGCAATTCATTCTGGATGCCTTTCTCCTGTATATGACTAAAGAGCTTTAGGATTCAAACAGGTATACATTAAGATGTCAGTTTGCCAGAGTATTCCCTAACATTTACTATTTCGCAAACATTTCTGTCAGTAACATCACTCTTGTTCGGTGAGGTAGTTAAACACTCATTTATCTTAAACACAGCACACCCAGGTAGTGTTGAGCTTGTGTCTCAAACCTTTATGAGAGGCAAATACAAAAACAGCAACAGAACAAAATCACTGAACAGCTTACGTGTAACAGCTTACGTGTAGCTCAGGTGTTTGTCCAACTCTAATAGGTTTCTACTTTGTTGGAGGTCAGAGACTCAAGAGTTTGTCCTACAGACTTTGAGCAGACAGGCGCAGTCAGCAGCCTGGCACAGCCACTGCCGTACAGCGTTCTTTGTATGCTCCTGGTGGGCAGTTCTTGTTTCAGTCCCCATTGGCATCTTGCCACAGTGTCTGCCCAAAGACCGGACAGAACTATAACATAAAAAGAGAAAATATATTAGTGCATGATTTAGGCAAGGAATCATGATGCAAATTCTTAGAGGTCAGGAAGCACGGCAAACCTAGAGAAGCGCACAACTTCAGTTACATTTATAATGCAGATAATAGTGTAGCACAGAAAAAAATCAGAGCTAACTTTAAACAAGGTATATAAATGGCTTTAGGTCTTTTTAAGCATTTTAAGAAGATAGCTTGAAATTAAAGCTCTAAGCATCCACAGCAAGTTATCCAAATTGCTGTTTCCAGTTTTATCAGGTAAAGAAAAAATGTTAATACATGTCAGATGAGAAATGCTAGTTAAATCAGTCAAAAGATAGGTCTAAAGTGGACAAATCCATGGTGCCAATTCTAAATTTTCAGCTGAGATGGCCCACATAGTCTAGGTCTCCAGAAGGCCTGATGTTCTGTTTCCCCAAAACATCAGGTCTTGAAGTAAGTCCAAAAGATGCCACAGCTGAACCAGCACTGTCTTCATTATGGCTTCTCTCAAAATCCCTAGTTAGCAGACTGAGAGAATACCTGAGGCAGATGAGAAATACCTCTCATCAATTAAAATAAGGGTGAGGGGAGAAGCTTTCTACAGTGTTCCTCTCTCTCTATTGCTTGTTGGAGGTGCTGCTCCATCAAGAGACCTGAAGCACTATTAGGCTATTGCATTGCTTGTAACAGGGTACTGATTATCGCTGCTTCTGAGAGCCTTGGAGCATGTAACAGCCTGCCGTTCAGTCTCTACCACTGGCTCGGACCATTTCTGTGCTCTCTCACTGTATGAAATTGTCACATACTGTCATGCTAGCACTTGGATCTGATTTCCACTTCAGGCAAATATTCTTTATGATTTAACATGTGACCCAGAAGACATCAGTGTTTCCATTTTCTGGAACAGGTATCAGTGAAGTTATGCTCCCTATACGACACTGCCAAGGTGCCGCCCCCTGTAACTCTGTCACTCTCCTTTTTTTGGTGTTACCAGAATGACTACTGCAGCTGTAATCTTACTGATTGCCCAGCTTATGCTGGCAAAGACAACAAATAGCAGAATGGTTACCCAAATACAGTAGTTGGGTCTCTCTTCTTCCCCTCCGCTACAGTTTCTTTAAACTGGTGTGAGCCATCTGAAATATTGAAAAACTTTGCCCCAGAAAAAACACAGCATTGTGGTATATGTAGTAATGACATGAAAGCCTTGTGCCGAGGGTATAGATACATAGTCCTAAGACAAGACAGCAAAAGTTGGAGAGACATAGTACCCATGTAAACAAGCAGAAAACCATTTAGGTAGGCTTATTATAAATATCTCAGAGAGTAACTATTGTTTTAGAAAAACTCCAAGTTTACTATCATATTTGCAAATAAATCACAAAGCTTATGGCTGACTTCAGGGACTTACATTTTAATAAGCGCATGGCACACTGCCACGTTCAAATCTGTCTCTCTAAACATGGTTTCTACATGTAAAGCACACAAAGGTGTATGAGGTTGCCAACTACGTATTTTGAAAATGTCATCCTTGGTGAATCCTTTAGTGAATATTAACAGTAAAGTGTCTTTATTTTTGTTATAGTAGTTACAAATTTTCAGTACCTCCTTAAACAAAATTCTTCACAGAAGCCAAAGATACCTGTTTTTCTGAAGAAACCAGTAAAAGAGAAACTAAGGCTACCTCTCTGTAGTGTCCACCTGCAAACAGGCCAGAGATGAAGCAGTAGCCTGAAGTACTTCCTGACTGCAAGCTTTGAGCAATCACTTCACTAGAAATCTCTACTTTGGCTAACTACATATCCTGGTCTGGTGTCATCTATGAACAAGCCTGTTCCAGGAGAGGCTCAGTGCCATCTTAGCAAGGTCAGCAACGTGATGCCACTAGAAGAGTTGCAGGTTACGTGATGGAATTCCACAGGCAGGCATGGCTGTGATTTACCCAATCCACTCACACGGGATAAATGGAAAGGATAACATGCACATTTAATATCTAGTTCATAAGTGCTAGACCTAAGCCATAACATATATTACGCATAAGCATCTGTCTAAACCATATCGATGTGAGGCAAGCTGGGGTATAGGCATGCTCTCTCAGGCTGATCACCAAAGGCTGTTCAGTTGTGAGCAGTATATCAAGCAGCTGCCCAACTGTCCAAATTGGAGTGTATAAAACCTGCAGTTTTGATGAATACCAAAAGTCTTGAAATGGTTATTTTCCTACTCTTTTCCTTCCTTCACTATTACATATTTATTAAATAAGCATAATTTAAAAAGAAAATGTAATCATGAAAACAGCTGACTTCAACTAGACTTATGCACGCTTCCTCTGAGGCAACTTGTAGGGGTTATTCAGCTACTTGTATCACATAGTTTGGCTCCTTTCATAGTTCTCACTTCTCTAGACATGGGGGACACATTAAATTCATTTGATCATCAGGTTTTAAATGCCATTTTAAAAAATTGGGCAGTGCTCCAAGTGTATCATAAAAGAAAGCTCCTAGAGTGAAGTAGCTGTTGCTGAACATCTTTCAGAACAAGAAGAATGTGCTGCTTCTGTTTCTGGGATTTTCGGAGCACAGGACACTACTTTAGTTCTTGAACGTCAACAAGACGAAAACCAAAATTATTATATAAAAGCCTGCAGAGTGGACACACATGATCATTAAAGTGTTTATTTCTAAGTGGAGCTTTTTAAAGATGCCAATTTAAGAAACTGAATTCTGCAACCTGTTATTGCACAGAGCACTGAAATGGAACAGGGAGCAACTGAGGCATGAACAAGGGGGCTGCTGAAGGTGACCTTAAGGAAAACTGTAAAGGACTGAATCACTAAGCAGGGAACCTCATTGTCAATGCATTTCTTTATGCTGTACTAAGCACATTTCCAACAGATTACTGAACAAGACATACACAGGAAAATGATGGTAGAGAAACACAAAATGACTTGGTAAATAACCACATTTTCTATGTAATCACATGGTGGTGGCAATACCACGAACAGAGCTGGCTCTTTCCAGCCTGTTGCAGAAAACTGACCTATTTAGTTCTTAAAGGGGAAATAGTAGATGTGAACACTTCAGTCTGATGCAGAAGCAAAGTCACTTTCTAAGACAAGGGCAAAAGCAACAGGGACATTTTGTAACATTTTAAATGTTTGTTCTGCTTTTCTATGGTGTCATCTGACAGCATTTGAGCAAAGCAGAATTCCGGAAAAATGAAACTAAGAAGTTGAGGTGCATCAGACTAGCCAGTCTACAGATGTTACACCAGGTGACAAAGCAGCGCTCTCAAAATATATCTGCAATAGTGCACATCCAAGCCCAGATTTCATCTCCAAATTTACTCCATCACTGACACTGGAACTTTCAAAGGAACTTTCAACTTCTCTCATCATATGCTTTCAGTTCTTCTCTTTTGGGGATTCTCATGTGCAACTGGGACACTTAACAGGGCTGTAAAAGTATAAAGAAGTCTTCAAGTTGAAACATAATATATGTTGCACCATTTTCAATTTCCCTTTATATCAAAAAAAGGAATAACATTAGTCAGCATTATTATTTCCCCCATTAAGAACACATTTCATTAGTGAGACTGGATCTCTCAGCATTTGATATATGTCAAAAATAATTTAAGGAGGAAGTGGGAAGATAGTTACAAAAATCACAGCAGATTGAGCTCTTCAGAAGACAGGCTTTCTGTTAATTCCTTGAGGGACCAACTAAATGTGACCTCAATCATTGCCATGGTTCAAGTTATAATACCCATTGCAGAAAGATAAAATAGTATTTATTCCCTGGATTGAGTCCTAGCTTACTATAAGGTGTTAGAAATGCCTTCTTCACTGTGGAAGTCTTAATAGTTATATTTTTCCCCTATTACCTCTATGTAAAAGTAGAGAGCTGAGCCCACATCTAGTATAACTGGTCTATATAAACTTACTGACCATGATTTGTAGATGGAAAGAGTAATTTTTAGCATAAATCCAGTGATGTTATGAGAACTTATGTGTAAGTTACATGGAGAATCAGAAAACAGAATCCCTCTTATAACAATAACCATGATGAACTTGTTCTTACCACACTGTTTGCATGTTCATTATGTGCTACTGATCTCTATTCATATGTACCTTTCTGTGGTGTGAAAGGACTAACAGGAGATGTATATTGAAATTTGCCTAATGCTTTGATGAACCCAGCTGGAAACCTTAATAGCTATTAAGCCATCCATGATGTGCTATCGTTAAGGAATTCCGAGGGCAAAATTATCTCTCCCTCATGCAGCTGAGCAGCAGATTCTTGGAGATAACTAGTTTATATTCTACCAGATCCAAACTAACTACAAGTATGTATTTCTGTAAGAGGGATTGCTGTGGTACTGTTTCTACAGTGTGATTTTCTTAATAGCAAGCCTGATTCTGGAATATTCTTCAGATGCATAAAAACATGCAAACAAGTGTGTTTGAACTCCTCCCCTCAAATGATAGCATAGATGCCTTTCAGACAGTAAGGCGGGCTATTTTTGATGGAACATCAGCTCATCTGTGAGTCTTAGGGAAAGAGGTGCAAAAGTGAAAATTTTCAGTCCGAGACGGATACATGACAGACTCAGCCATTCACAGGCATCAGGTTTCTTTTACCCTCTATTCTCCTTGAAAACTTATGCAGGGCTGATGTTTTCAGATTAGCACAGTATTTTGTTTCTATGACTTTGCAAAAGCTTTCTCATTTTCAACTGTGGGAACTGAAGCAAAGAGCTGTACTTGTCATTTGTTTGCAGACTTTTGCATAACGAGTGCTTCCTGCATTACTTCAGCTGTTACTCAAGATTAATCATTGTTAATCCAGATGAAATTTCTCATAATCTAACACAACGAGTCTAATGCATAGTCTAATGCACACCAAAAAAGAAGCAGCTCCTTGATAGTCTCAAGACACTTTTTCTGACTAAGTGCTCAAAAAGAAGTTAAGGAACCACGTTACCATTAAAGCCAATAAACTACAAACTTGGAAAACAAGGTTTCTTCTGGTGAAAGACATTTGTTGGTATCATGCCAATGGCACCATCTTACTTATGCATTTAATTACTGTAACATTCAGCTCCATAGGAGAGCTACTGGAGTAGTAAGTCTTATGGCCCTAAGTAACCTACAGAGACATCTGAACATCCAGTGTTATCCAGTCACAATTCACAGTGATGAAAGTTTCCTTTGTGAGAAGCAAAGCTAAATTTGCTTTCCTACACATTCATCTCCCACAACTGACTGAGAGATTTAACTGAAGCTTGGGATGAGATCTCACTCCCTGGTGGCTCCTCTGATGCCTAGTAAAGTGCAAACTCAAGCTGTGGTGTTCCCCACTATAAGAGCACTTCATTGAGATTCATTGCCCAAACACCATCTATTTTGAAGAAACTTGTTTGACCGTATTTTTTTCTGTTGTCTCAGACAAATTTGACTTGAAATTAGCCAACAGGGAGAGAAACAGATTGGTAGAGGTAATTTGAGAGACACAGGACAGACACTGTCAAGGATAATGGGAATTCAATAGTCTTTTTCCCTTCAGAAGACAGGCTAAAACCAGCGGAAAGCAGGACAATTCCTCTAGCATAATGGACCACAATATCCCACAGGCACTATTTCATTTTCTCTTGATTTGCTCTCAGCAAAATAGTGGCAGCTTGACTGCGTCAGTCAGTTCTACAATGAAACGAGCACCAACATCCAGACCTTAGTGATTCTTTGCAACAAAGTCCCATGCTTTCCACGGTACCACTTGTAACATTACTATTAACACACATTCTTTTCCAATTATTTGTCAGATTAAAAGATCGTCTGCCTCTGTTTAGACAAGAATATTGGTGGCTTTATCATCACTTCCCTGTCTTAACTGTTATTCAGGTCCATGAAATGTACGTTTATGCAGTCTGCTATGTGTTGGAACCAGTGCCTCTGTACATACCTAAATATAAGAATACTGCTTGAAGATAAATGCTCTTTTTTAAAATCCAGCTGCTTGAGTGAGCCTTACGCTTTGATTGCACAGACATTTCCCTCTCTACCAGTGAATAAGGAAGACTTACAGAGAGGCACCTGGAATGAGAGTGTCTCAGGATGGATATCTCTGGCTATCTAACATATCAGCTGGCAAGTTTTGAAGGCAAGAAAATGAAACTCTTTCAGGGTTTGATTTTTCTCCTTTCTGAGGTCACAAGAGGTGCTTGCTGTTCGTCAGCTGGAAGAAAAAAAAAAGTAAAAGCATCCTATGGAGGGAGCATACAGTTCATGTGCTACAAAGAATTATTACTGTGTCACTCCCTACTTACCTTGTAACCTGGGCCTAGTAACAAAGCGGCCAGTTTTCAGAGTTCTTTAATACACAGGTTAATGCTTAAACTCAATGTTGGTCATCAACCAGTGGAGACCAGAGATCCCATCCTAGTCTCCAAAGATCGTATGAAATAAAGCAAAATCTTAATCCTTACAGGCACTTATACCTTGAAGTCCTAACCCTTACTCAAAACTAACGCCAGCCACTGATAAAGCCATGTCACTAGTACTGAAAGAAGACAAGGACAGGGACCCTGCTGACTTCCAGCTGTTGCTTTTAATCTCTGAATCAAATAGAATTGAGCAAAAAGTAGCAAGAGTTTTCAGTCTTTTTCTGAAACTAACTTTCAATAAACCTTAGCTGGAAATAAAAGCACATAGGCACTCCTTTCATCGCAGCTGAACTGTGCTGACACCAGCCCTCATCCTGGGTCTCCAAGCCCATCTAAGACTGGGCTAATTGTTCCTTCATTTTTAAAAGCCTAACCCTAACCCAAACCCCCTTCCCTTGTGACCAATATCTACAGCAAAACTATGAGGCAAGGCATAGGCTTAATACCCTGAGCTTATTCAACACTAGAGGAACACAAAAGATTCAGCTGCAACCTAGGAGATTCTACCCTTTTCTTCCTTAAGTCCTAACCCTTACTGTAGACTTAACTACCCAGACAGCAAATACTGCCCTAAAATTCCATGTAGACCCAGCACCATTCCCTAAATTTAGGAAAAAGTGTAGTCCAGTAAAACTGAAGTTCTTAAAAATGCTTTTGCCGATAAAAACCCCAGCCCTGAACAAACTCCAGACCTAAATCTCAATGTAAGGTAGGACCTGTCATGAAATCAGCTACTCATCCTAGCACAGAACTTAATCAGTACACAATCTAGCCACAATCGTGTGTCATGTATCTCCATGCTGTGAAACTGCAACCACAACAATAAAAATTTTACCTCTGGTATTAACTGGGTAAGTGTAAGTTACGGGTGCACGCTGGTACAGGCAACTAAAGTCTGCAGATTTTCAGTCCTTTTCTGAAAGCCCATTCTAAGCTCCAGATTTCAACCTAAGCAAAAACATTATCCAGGATACATTTCCATGAAAGAATGCACACATAAATGAAACATTCTGGCATCTTCCCCGCAAAAATGCTCTCTGTGTGACACACTGTCATTCCAAAGATAAAACTCCCATTCAGTTCAGAAAGAGTTTTCAATCTGTACAAATATATTTTTCTTGGCTAAGACAATGCACAAGCTTTGTAAGTAAAAATGAACGTGGTTAATTCTAGAGTAAGATAGCTACAGCTAATTTACCATAAAAAGAACTTGAAAATGGTGCCAAACTTTTCAATCACTGGAAATCCAGAGAATAAAAAAAATATATATTATGTTAATTAGATAACATATGCCCTTGGTTTTAGCATAATCCTTTCATCACCATCCATTGCAGTATTCTCAAACAGAATAATTTTAAAGTAGCACAATCTGTGTTATCAGCAGGGAAAAAGCCATTTGCAAGTTCTCACAGCCCTTTAATGGACCCACTCTGCTCTTGACCATGATGCTTTAGTCTATGGCACCATCCTAACTTGGCTCATGTAAGTTTTGGATTATGCTTCAAATTACATTCAGTTAAATGAAACCTCAAGTGTGGTATCTTTCAATTTGAAGTGATTGTGCTTCAGTGCATCAGGATATATGAGACCTTCCATAGAAATCTCTGCTTGGCACATGCAAACACCTGCCAGAAAGCAAGGCTACCTGAGGAAAGGGCGAATTAGGAGACCAGAGAACAAACTGTCCACATAGCTCTCTTTCAAAGAAGCACTGCTTCCTTACAAATCTTTGCATAAGAGAACTAAGCTATGCTGTACGCCTTCACAAGACTGAACATGGATACACACATTAAAAAGGCTACAAGGGAAAGATCTGCACCTGCACTAACTTGTTACGTTAACCACAACGATTTTAGCAGAGGTTCCCATTTTGTGATCAGAAGCCAGTTGGTGGCTACAGAGAATGGACAGTCCATGACACTGAATCTCTTTGTAGTATCTGACTGTTAGTATACATCAAGGGAGAGCTGAAAACTAGGCTAAACCCTCCTCCATGTAAGCAACTGCAGTGGGGCAGGTTCACTGGGAGATGCCAACGGGACAATGTCTCACAATGCAAGCCACACTATTAAACAATTTGAAACTGCCTGCACTAGCACAGTCTGAGGCTCTCATGCTAACTGACTGTAAATGACACAGACAGCAGATAAATTTACCTTTAAGTACAACATGCGTTATTACGTTACCTGGAAGCAGGCTCTCATATCTGGCAAATACTACAGCACAGATTTCAAACAAAAGATGTCAAGGGTACAAAGGGGTTTGATGCAAAGCCTACAGCTATTTCTGCCTTACATTGTCTTCCAAGGCTGCAGCAGGGAAACACCCGGCAAAACAGAAAGCCAAAAGAACAGAAGAGACAAGTCTAACGTATTGCTTATAGGGCATTTTGTGAACTAACAGGAAAATGCCCTCCCTCCCCAAACATTAGTTTTATATTTACCTGATGACATAACTATTAATATCCTGTCCCTGACTTAGGTTCTACTGTCCTTTGGTTTTTCTAAGACCATAATCAATATTTGGCTGCATTTTACAATAAGACATGCAGTTTATAAATTAAAATTCTTGTCTTTATTTCTGCAGTGATTTCTGAACTTTTTTAAAGCATGTTTCATTTTCTGCATTTTCAAACTGGCTTTTTCTACACAGATGGCATTTGCAAACAAAAAGTAAGTCTAGCAATAAACTCCACAAGCCTACTTCTGAGCTACGGCAAACAAACACAAGACTTTAATTGATAGAGTAACTCAGTATTTTCACCCACTTACTTGGAAATCTTTCGTTTCAGTTGAGGACCAAGTGCCACAAGTGTCTCAGCCTGACCTGGAAGATTGTTTTGTGCTGGGCATGTCTGAATTTCATGTTAGCTCTCTTTAACAGTGTGAATTTTTGCCCTTAAGAATTAGCATGCATGGAAGCAATCTAGGGATTGTGCTGGCCTTGCAGTTGGGAGGCAGGTAGACAGATGGGACACAGTAATGTAGTAAAATGAATGGAAGACAGATTGTCATTCTTCATTACAAATTTCAATGCTTCTGTCAGTTTAAATCACAACTCAGTATGGGGACTATGTTCACAGCAGCTTATTAGAGATAGTTAGGTGAGTACTACTCACACTGATAGGACATGCCTTGTTATATTCTTAGCTACTTTTGAACAGTTACTGACCCATATGATGGGTCCTATCAGGAAGACAGCATCACTGAGCCATACTGTGGTACTGCTCATGGTATTATTTCATCAGTCGCCATCCAGGAAGGAGCACCAGCTCAGAGAAACAGATGCTGCAAGCTGGACTAGCTGTGAGAAAACAATGCCAGGCACTGTGTAGGCCACCAGAAGTGACATCATCTCATAGGCACATTTTCATAACTTCATCTTGACTTCGTCTTGGCTTCTTAACTGTCCTCACTCTTACTTCTTCCTAGAGCAACTAGAGTATCTGAGCTGCAGCAGGAAAACCTTGGGACAGCAAATATGACAGCTCTGACTTGAGAATGATTTACTGTAGCTCCTCTAAAAACCACACCTTGTGAGGAGTGGTTAAATGGGTACTTACTGCATGGAGCACAGACTGTACAATATACACTCTGTAGAGACTTTTTGATTCATTCACCAGCTTGTTTGATGAACACTGCAATGGAAATGTTGTCATGGAGATGCAGAGGAAGAACATAGCAGTTAAACTCTGACAAGTGACCTGAAAGGACCCAAAAGGAATTTGTCTCTTCTTTTGTATATACTAGATTGCTATTCTCTCTTCTCAAGTTATACTTTCAGTGCTTTTAGTGACACATCTATGCTGACAAGTGTAGGAGAAGATGCAGTTGTTCTACTGAGCCAAACTTCCCAACTGCTTAGCCATACAAGTCACCTCAACTTCCACAAGCTTGATTAAGATCAGAACTTGCACAAAACCTCGTAATTCCAGGAACCCAAGTGGAAGCAAGTCTATATGCAGGCATTGATCAATCCCTCCTGACCAGCCAGGCATACTTAGATGCCTGCAGGACCATGGTTAAAGGTGGCAGCTATACACATGGAAGCTCAGCTATCTCTGAAAGCAGCTAAACTTTTTTACCACTTTGAGTATTTTCTGTTGTTTTTCTCTATTAAAAAGCCTGTGTAGTTCCGGCTGAGAAGATAGCACAGGATGTTGGATATGGAGACTTCAGAACAAGAGATCAAGACCCCAGATCTGTGCCACGTTGCCAGGAGGCTTTTATGATGATTTAGGACTGCACTCAGGCTATTCAGCACAAGTTCCTCTCCTGGGTGCTGTGAGTGCTTTTGTAATGACCCTCGAGAGCCAGAAATCAACAGGCTTAGGCAAAGGCCATCTGAACACCATCATGACACCATGGTTTTGAGGCCTGAGTAAGGCACTAAGCAGGTGATGTGTGAGCATTTAAGGTTGCCCATGATACACAGTGAGAGTTTCATATAAAAGTTAGCTTACCATTTAAATGTCTAACTTTTTTTTTTATCCTTTTGTACTACAACGAACACCAACAGAGCATCCACATTGGAGGGCAAGGACTCTAAGGAACATGATTTACAAATTCTACAGAGTATGAGGTCAAGCATATTGTGTAAATGAATTGTTCAGAAGCCATAAAACGGGTAAATCCAAAACCCAGTAAAACCAACCTAAAAAACTTACTCTTGCCTTCATTAGTACTGGGTTTTAGCTCATAATCTGATATTCCCTGCCACACTTTAGACTGCTACTGGATCACTACAATATGTGAAGTCAGCTGAGACCTGAAGGATTCTCCCTCCCTGTCTACAGAAATTCAGCATTAAGTAGTCACTTTTCTCCCCTATCTCTAATGAAATTCTAGCATTTAGAGGACTGTCTCACACATCCATTTGCTGAAATCTACCTGCTTCTAATGCAGCTTTGCCAGCTTCTGTTTTCAAATTCTTTAACCATTACCAAAACCCCCAACTCTCCCCTCTCTTAGTTCCATTTTCCAGGATGGCTTTAAAGACACTTATTTCCATAGCCTGTTTTCTGCTTCATTAAGTTTAGCCAGTAAGAATGCAGCTATAAGAGATTTGAGGTGTCTTGGGGTACAATAGTTTAATGTCTCAATTACTTCTCTGACTGACCAGTTCCATGCACTAAGGTTGTCAGGATCACTATGGAGATACAGCAAAAGCTCTGCCAAAACACTGCCAGATTGATTATTTACACATTTTTAGAAGTGCATTGTCATGAGGCCTCAGTTTGAAGATCTCAGACCTTGTCTCTAAGCCCAAAGGGACCTCCTGCTGGCTTTACTTCTCCACAAAACAAATACAAATGCTTCATATTTGTGGAAACAGCTCTATTTCAATAAATTCAGGTTTGCTTTAGCCAAACTGTGGTATTACTTTCAAATGGTAATTGCATTCTGCTTCTGCACTAAGAGTACATAAGAGATCACTACGTGTTTTGATAAAACAGAAGTGTCTCTTATCTTCCCCTGGGTAATCTGCCCTTGTTTACAACCATTGCACTCTTGTGCCCTGTTGCCACTTATATATTGCACAAGCAGCCTGTAAACACATACACCTTTACAGATGTATTCTTCTCATCTGTGATCTCCAGAGAGCCTATAATCTTAACACAGGGGGGCTAGCCAGTATCTGGTTGCAAGACTCAGAGGACAAATCCAGTGTGCAGTGATAATTAAAGCTGGGAATCTGGTCAGCAAGGCTTTCTTGAATTCTTGTACAGAATGGCTTGGCTGGCAAGCTTCACCACAGTGCCTTGTGGGGTACCTATCCTTCACAAATCCCATCAAGGTCTCAACTCATACATACAACAGAATACATCCCGTCAGGAAACCAAGTCTCTAATCCAACAAATATTCTGTCCATTTTGGTGGAAGCACAATTTAGCACTGAAACAGAAGGATAGCACTATTTTCTAAATCAGACCACTAACATCCTGGGTTTTCCTTCTCAGCCTCTGAACCAGACTGAAATACGCTTTGTTTGCAAGAGCTGATGAAGTCATAGCTCCAGACGGCAGCTGGATCCAGCTATGAGCTGCTGTATCCGAAAAATAAACTTGTACTAAAAAAATGCTTACTTTCAGATATTGCAACAAGGAAATGTAAATATTTTGTGTGAACTTACTGAAGAACTAAAGAATTAGCCTGGGGATCCTACCTGCACTCACATCAATAGCAAGCCTCCCACTGACTTAAATGGACAGAATGCCAATCTTTATTTAGCAATGGTGTACAGAAAATTGCACTGAGTTGGTGGGGGGTGGCATTGTGGGGTGCTGTGTTAGGTTTTTAAACGACCTGCTTTACCCCGATATCTGAACACCTTTGAACAGCACCTGAATTCCAACGTGTTTGTCTCGACACTTGTTTTAGTTAAGAAAAGCCTTTTTAGAGATGATGGTCAAAGGTAAAACCACCTGCCAGCAATCTTACAGGACCTGTAATGGTTTACAACAGGAGTGAACTGAAGGCAAATCTCTCAAATCTTTGGCAAGCAACTTATTTTATATCCATCTTATTTTATATCACTATATTCAAAGCCTTGCAGAGACAACGAGTCACACATTCATTTTGGTTTTTGGATTCTCATACATTAGTAAAATATTTTAATATCTTTTGTTTGAGAAGTGTGAAAAAAACCAATTAAAATGTATTTACTTCTAGGTTCAGCAACAAAGAGAATATGCTGTTTTTGCAAATTTGCTGATGAAGAAAGGGAACAGACATTTAGTTTCACGAAAGAAAACTTAGCACAAGTCAAACAACTCAAGCAGAAAAATAATTTATCAGCTTATCCTCCTAATGAGAAAAGTAAAAGAGATGGGAGAGCACATTTTTGGCAGTGTAACAACATTAGCTAGAGAACATTAAATAATTAGTTGGCAGTGGTGAGCCTTTGATTTGACTTCTTTGCTATGAATGAGTTTTGCATTGCAAAGCAGGTTTGTAAAATTTAACAATGTTTTCACATCATAAATTTTTTTTCTTATGTTAAGTATCGCAAAATTAGCTAGGCCTGCTGGACTTTAATGCTGTTGCACGCTGGCAAAATAAAAGGGGAGATTTTCAAAGACACAAATGGAAGTTAAACATCCAGCTCCTGACCTTCAGGATGACTTTCAATGGGAACCAAGTATTTAACTACTCTTTATGTAGGAAAAAGAAAATGTAAAATGTACAGCAAAGCACAGCTAAAAGATACCCTCCTGCAGCTGTGGTAGCTCTTGCCTCGGGAGGTGGTCAGATGGTTCTGTCTGGACCACAGAAACACATTATTACTCCAAGTCCCTTCTCAGCTGCTTGCCCCATCCCTTTGCTTTTGCTGCAGCACAACACCACATAATAGTACTCTAATATTTTCCTGACAAAATAATAAATTAAAAACCCCACTATACTAAAGGCATAGTTGAGACTATTCTGAATGATTTGTGTTAGAAAGCAGCTTCATCTAGATGGGCATGCCAGCATACCCAAGAGGAAAACTGCCTCTAACAGGGAATGGTAACAAGCAGATGAACCATACTGGACAATAATCTCTTTAAGCTGGCCCAGGAAGAAGTACATCCAAATACAGCTTTATTTCTGCACAGATGCTTCCAGGCCAGTGGAAGGGTCAGCTCCAGGAACATCTCTTCCAGAGCAGTCAGAGCTGTGTGCAGAATGGTCAAACGCAGCCTCCAAGTCTGAAAACTAGAGAGCTGGAGAACTTGAGACCCTCATGCGAGAAAAAAAAAAAAATCCCTGTTCATTTAAATCTACAGTTCATGGCCCTTCATTACTGCGAAGGACACGACAACCCTATGACAAGACAA
Organism: Phalacrocorax aristotelis; assembly: GCF_949628215.1. Classification (NCBI taxonomy): domain Eukaryota; kingdom Metazoa; phylum Chordata; class Aves; order Suliformes; family Phalacrocoracidae; genus Phalacrocorax; species Phalacrocorax aristotelis. Next base: position 22,827,909 of record NC_134282.1, on the reverse strand, counting down.
TATTCAAAGCTGAATTCACAACTCCCCTTCAGAACAGCATGCGTGATGAAACTAAACTTATGCTTTTTTGTATTTGTTATCAGGGTCTACTTATATTTTCATTTTGGAACCATTTGGGTTTTGTGTAGTGATTTTAAAAGCACCTGCTTTTCATTTTACGCTGTGGTGACAGTTCTTTACATTTTAACACAAGAAACCAAAAATCTTTCCAGAAGTTCATTAATAAAAATCCTTACAAGTAATACAGCTGATCAGATAGCTTTACTAAGATTTAGGAAGAAAGCCAGGCTCCCAACTAAGATTTGGAAGCAAGCCTATAAATGGTCTAAATACTAATAAATTCAGCTGTTCCCCCAGTCCCTGGAAGTGAATCCCATGAAGCTGCCAAGCTGTCCTATCTCAAGACCAGGCATTGTGTCTTTCAAATATTTCTGATTGTTTCTCGTTCTCAGATACCTCAACCACATACCAATTCATCTTCCTGCACAGCACATGTCGTTAAAACAGTGTCTGACCTAGAGAAACGTAACAGGGAAGTGTGCTGAGAGCTGATGACATGTATTGCTTGAGACAAAAGCCAGCCCTACTCTGAAATGCACTACTTAGAGAAAACAAAGATTATGGTATGATTGTACTCACTTACCACAGACACTGAAGCAATTCCTGGTTATATCAAAATACCCCTCTGTCTCAGAATAGGGGCAAAAATGCCAAAGGTTTTCATCTGCAAAATCTCAACTGAATTATAAAAACCGAAACCCTTACTGAAAGCATTCCAGCACTAGAATCACAGACTCTGTAATTTGTTTTTTGTACTCTTTCAATGATAAACTAACTTCACATCATGAACACAAAAATAAACCCAAAGCATGAGTATAGTGATTAGTTTCACAGTGAAAACGTTCATAAACTGTTAAATATCAAATGATTCACCATTCACCTCAGTTTCATAGGATTCCCCAAATCCCACAGATAATACAAAGAAAATGATAATAATAAAAAGGAAAATTAACTATGAATTGGCTCATTTAAGTCTATAATTTGACTGCTATGCATCTGTAATATTTTTCCCATTGGGTCATGTTAGTTTAATGGTTTCACTTATGCAAGATAGAAGAGACACAAGTTATTTTGAGCACATCACTTGGAGATTTCGGAGATCATAACTGGATTTCTGCATAGTTTTTTGCCTATCCTACTGCTACTTTGTCAAAAGCAGCATGTCCTCCCTAATAAGATGTTAAAAACTAGCATGAAAAATAAGGGAAAAAGCAGCTTATATTGAGAAGGTTGAAGAGTGTCTAAGACAGTTCTAGAAAGTCAACTATGTGATAAAAGGAGAGGAAGAGCCAAGCTCAAACCTCCCAACTCAAGCCAGTTGCTCAAAATGTTCACGGTAAAGGCTCGAGCTGCTCCCACTGGGCACCACAGCAGACCCCTTCAGCACATCTGTACAGTCCTCACATGACACGGAGCACGGCAAGAGGAGCCACTGCATTGTCTGTTTACCTAAAAGGTGGAGCCCATCAGCTTTCCTCTTGGCCACACTAAAAGATACCCATTGCTCAGGTCTCCATCTCATTCATAGCATATACAAGCAGGTGCGAGACAGAGTGGTCCCAACCGTTTTCTGTGATGCAGGGAGGAGAAACGTCAGCAAAACATGTAGCCATTGGAAGTGTCAGTAGGGAGGATGCAGCCTCAATAAAGAGCTTAATAACACTTAACTGCAGTGCCTTCACATTTGCTTTCTCTTACCAGTGTTAGGACTTATGGTTGGGTAAAAGTATCCTACATTAGGTTACAAGATAATAGCCTGAAGGACAGATGAAGCTAGCATAAATTAAGCTATACTTAGGTGGCTCTAATTTAAAGGCTTTTGAGCCCAAGATGTATAATCCCTGTTAAATGTAACAAATTCTCATCTAGCTGAGTCCAAGAAAATAGTCTAAGGTTAGAAACAAAAGCATAGTGTCTACAGAAGGCCCTTCTGAAATCAGTAGAAAGATATCCCTGTCAAAGGGAAAAGTAAGAGACAGCTTTTTATGTAGTTCATTAAAATATCTGTATATTTATCATATTTATATTATTTATATTTTTTCTCTTTAGCATCAAGAGTAGTGCAAATGAAGACAGCTTGTACATCTATTTTTAATAAAATAAGAATCGGTAATTTAATTCTCTACAGGAAGTTCTTTCTTCACCCCCGAAAGACAGTCTTTTTCTGTTGGCATTAACCTCAATCAATACAGTGCAGTCACCCGTTTTATGAATGACGTAGCTCCCAGCAGCAAATAATGTGAAAGGGAAAACTTTCTTAGAAAAAATGGGAACATAAAAGCCAGCTTTTTCAGTAACAGTGATGAAATTTGTAATAAAGATCACTGCCGCTGAATTCTTTTATTATCAGACTGATCAGTTGACTCCACCTTATCCACATATATTGTTATTTATGTCTGCTGCCTGTTAGTATATGGCTAATTTCTTCAGATGGCAACAAGATTTACATGGCTCACTGATGTATGTGGCACAGCTGCACAGTCAGGAATGGAAGTACCGACTCTCTCATGACTTTTAAACAAGGGAACCACTGAAGTACTTTGTAGTCTTGAAGGTCAGGCAGACACTGTGCAATAACGTTAGAACAACAGTTTTCCCCAACATTACAGGAGCAGTTGTAAGCATACAGCAATGAGGAAGGAGAGCTAAAACACACTGGGGTGTTTGGCACTTACTTCAGGATAGCCTTATACTGTATTACTGAAAAAGCTGGAGATCATACTGTGTGATGGTAGGCTAGCATGAACCCAGTGGTATTCCTCAATCAAAAGGGATCAAATGAATAAGATTTACTTAGGCATGTTAGGATAACAGAATTGGGTCTACAGGAGGATGCAAGTAAAATTATTACAGGGTTATATTTCAATGGTATTATAATTTCACCTTTAACCAAAAGGAAATTTACTGTCTATACAGTAGTAGAAAAACTTCTACAAAATGTATGTGTCACTGCTGCAAACCAGCAATTTAGAAAGAAGATACAGCTAAAACAATCCAAGAGTCTGAAGTAATTGCTGTGGATGCATAAAAGCTGAGCCAGCTGTGCTATTCATTAACTACAAGACACAATAGTTGACTGATTATTCAAGATTATTTGTAGAAATATGAACTACTTTAAAATAGTAATAAGAAAGACAGCATCACTACTATGCAAATAAAAGAACAAGGCAACCTAAGTCTCTTTTCCAAAAGTAAGATACTTCCCCATGCTACTCAAATGCAGAAGAAACCCAGTAAAAAAATAGGGGCAAAGAAACTGCTTGTCTCAAATATGAACAGTGTATGACAAGTGACTCTTTAGAGAGCTGTCTGCACCTACTGTTACCAGTTACTTACTGTTACCAGTTATATCAATTTATATGTACTGTTGCTAGGACAGTAAATTAGAGCACTGTTTCAACACAAGAAACTCAGGTTTTGAGGCAACCTCCCAGTAGAACAAGTAACCTAATTAGCTTAAAGATGAACCCTGGTAGATTTATGAATGGTATTATAGGCCACAAGTTCCCATAACAAGGACCTGGATTTAAACACACAAGAATCCCCTTTTGGTCCTGCATTGTGAAGCAAGCGAGGACTAGTTTCTTGTTATGTGCCTGTAGAGTGACATGGCTGCTACTCAGCCCTTCCACAAAGGTCACGAAACAGTAGTAGTGCAGGTTTATACCAGGCTAACAGAGTGGCAAGCCCCTTCTGGACTGCACAAATTATTTACCTTTTCAATGTTCTTTTCTAAGCTCTTATTAGGTAGTCTGCTGTCGCCATTCCCAGGCCACTCCTAAACCATAAAAAGACTGCAAATCACACTCTCTTTTGGTAGTAATACTACACCTACACGTTAAGGTCCCATTTCTGAAAGTCCTTGGGACATGTATTATGATATATATAAACAGCAGTTCCTAAGGACAGGATGACAGATGTTAGATGGTTTAATCTCATAAGCAACTTACTGACTTCCTAGAACCTACTAGGTGTACCGAGCACAAAAATTCTCCTTAATATCAACCTGTAGCAAAATATCAACAATGAAACTTCAGTAACGTATGACATTAAAAAAAAAAAAGGCAAATTCTTCTCTTCTGCACCTATATCAGGGCTCCTTCTAGGGGTTTTCTCTTTCAGCTCAAACATTTGGAAATGGATGCACAACAGTCACCTAAAAAAAAAAAAGCACTAACATCTTTATACACTGATGTATTCAAGCCCTATCCAGGCTATTCAAGCCAATGTATAATACCACACTATGTTGATACCTCAGCTCCACTGAGACCTGGGTCTTGGCTTTGTTGCCTTTTGTTAGAATTCCCAGTCTGCATCATGCCTGCATATTGAAGTTATATTAAACAACTTCATCTCTTTCTAGTCGTATGCCCTCATCTCTGGAGAGCAGGGACATTTCAGAGAGGTAGCTCTGCAAATTGATTCAGCAGGAAGTAGAGTAGATAGTTCACTTGATTTGTTAATTCTAAAACTTGCTGTTTAGTGCCAAATACCTATAATGTTTTTTTTTTTTTCCTTAAGTAAGAAAAAAACAAAGCGTGGGTCAAGCCTTTTTGATTGTGTCAACCTAACTGGCAGTCAGAAACTACAAATACAGAATACACCCTCCACCATAAAAAGCTCAATAAAAAGTTAAAATCCAACACTAAGAACTTGAACTTACTAGTTTATACATACATCTCTTTACAGTCAGTCACCCTAAAGAAATCATTCCCATAGTGTTTCACATACTGAGGGAAAAGATGAAAAAGCTCAAACATACTTCTTTCAGTTCCGTAGGACAGGAAAGATTATTTATGAATGTGAAATTGTGATGATTTATGGATGTGAAGTGTGGTACTTCTGTTTACTAAGTGTTATGACACATTCATGATTTACTGTTTGGTGACCCTACCTGTGCTGCATATAATTTTGACTGTAATATTGACTGTGATATTACCATTGTCTTTCACCTTCCAAGTGCTTTCTTAGACAGTCTTGGGCTTTTCATCCTGTTATATACCTTATATTCATGTGAGGAGATATTGGTCTGCCTGTAAACAAGGAAATAGTCAGAGTAAATTAATCTTTTAGGCATTCATGTAATTTTGCTTCTGTTAATTCTGTCTCACTGACTTCCTACTAACCTGGAAAAGTTTAAGTGGGGGTACATGGAGGGGTGGGAATATTGCCTAGAGAACAATGACTGGAATTGCTTTAGCTGGTATGAAATTCCCTAAGACCATACTACTGTTTCTGCACAGAAACTCTTATGACTAGAAAAACAGTGGGGAAATCATGTTTCTGTATAAAAAGCTGCTTTTGATAGAAGGGGGATAAAATTTCATCATTAAAAGACATATTTGTGCCTGAACAAATTCACCATTTTGCCCAGAGGGAGAAGTTCAGTCATTTACACCATGAATAGGAGCGCTGGCTGGCAGAAAGAGCAAACTGTACACTGGATCAAATTTTCACATACTTGCAAAACTATCAGTTTTCATATTAAGTGAAAATTGGTCATTTTCTATAGCTGTTTTCAATATTCTCAATCACCATCAGTCCAGGGACCAGAAATCCCAAGGTCAAGAACAAGCCCCCACTTTCAGAGTCAAAAGTTCAGAATGACCTTTTACAAAAATAGGCACCTTTTCACTAGTCCCCCTAGGTCTCCTGGAGTTACATTGCTTTTTCACAATGAACCACTTTGTAACACTTCAAATTAACAGGCTGAATAACAGCTGTGTTAAATAAAATCAGGTATTACAGGTGGAAACGCTTTTCTTCCCACTAAGACTTCTAAATCTTTGAAAACTAAACCAAGACGACACTAAACCAAGAATCCGTTTGAATATACCATTCACCTGACTTAGTCTGCAGAAAATTAATTTGCATCTATTATTAAATAACCTAAAATACTCTGCATTAATTGGGGCCTGCTTATAAGGCAACTGACATTCCTCTCAAAAGGTGTGCATCTGTAGCTTACACAAAGAGGTCCCAATCCATGACTAACACTCCTCAATGTTAAGATAATCCAAAATCCCTCAACACAATTCAATAAGAGACTCTAGCTGACTTAGTGAGTTTTTAAATCTTCTCATATTATGGTCACCTCATCGGTCTTTTTTGTAGAAACTGAACTGAAAAAAAAAATGGAGCTGAACCACCAACATTAACTCTAACAGGCCACCTCGGTAAGGCTCTCACAGGTTGCAAAATACCTCAGTTGTTTGGACTTTTTTTTTTTAAAATGTGATTTGTGAAATCAAAAACTTTATAATCTGAAAATGTTAACTATTAGATTGACAGTTGTGTTCTTGAACTACAGTAGTAATTGGCAACACAAGAATAGTACAGAGACCTCATTAGGTCTTGCAGAGAGAAAATTAGACAAATGAAAGCCCAGCTAGATCTCAGGTGGCCACTGCTGTAAGGGATAACGAAACATGTTTTTACAAATACATTAATAACAAAAGGCGAACCAAAGAGAATCTTCATCCTCTATTGGATGCAGAGGGGAATATTACCACCGAGGATGAGGAAAAGGCTGAGGTACTAAATGCCTTCTTTGCCTCAGCCTTTAACAGTCAGACCAGTTATCCCCAGAGTAATCAGCCCCCTGAGCTGGAAGGCAGGGATGAGGAGCAGAATAAACCACCCCATAATCCAGGAGGAAGCAGTTTACGACCTGCTGCTCCACGTGCACAGTCAAGTCGATGGGGCCAGATGGGATCCACCCAAGAGTGCTGAGGGAGCTGGCAAAGGAGCTTGCTAAGCCGCTCTCCATCATCTATCAGCAGTCCTGGTTAACAGGGGAGGTCCCAGATGACTGGAGCCTTGCCGATTCGACACCCATCTACAAGAAGGCCTGGAAGGAGGATCCAGGGAACTACAGGTCAGTCAGTCCGACCTCGGTATTGGGGAAGGTTATGGAGGGATACACCCTGAGTGAGCTCACCAGGCATGTGCAGGACAACCAGGGGATCAGGCCCAGCCAGCAGGGGTTCATGAAAGGCAGGTCCTGCCTGACCAATCTCATCTCCTTCTATGACCAGGTGACCCACCTAGTGGATGAGGGACAGGCTGTGGATGTTGTCTACCTGGACTTTAGCAAAGCCTTTGACACTGTCTCCCACAGCATCCTCCTGGAAAAGGTGGTGGCTCATGGCTTGGACAGGTGTACCCTTTGCTGGGTAAAAAACTAGCTGGCTGAGCCCAGAGAGTTGTGGTGAATGGAGTTAAAACACCAGTTGGCAACCAGTCACAAGTGGGGTTCCCCAGAGCTCAGCGTTGGGGCCAGTCAATGATCTAGATGAAGGGATTGAGTGCACCCTCAGTAAGTTTGCAGACAACACCAAGTTGGGTGGGAGTGCTGATCTACCTGACGGTAGGAAGGCTCTTCAGAGGGACCTGAACAGGCAGGATCAATGGGCCAAGGCCATTGTATGAGGTTTAACAAGGCCGGGTGCTGGGTCCTGCACTCTGGTCACAACCCCATGCGATGCTACAGGCTTGGGGAAGAGTGGCTGGAAAGCTGCCCTGTGAAGAAGGACCTGGGGGTGTTGGTCGACAGCCAGCTGAACATGAGCCAGCAGCGTGCCCAGGTGGCCAAGGCCAACAGCATCCTGGCTTGAATATTGTGTTCAGTTTTTGGCCCCTCACTACAAGAAGGACATTGAGTTGCTGGAGTGTGTCCAGAAAAGGGCAACAAAGCTGGTGAATGATCTGGAGAGCAGGTCTTGTGAGGAGAGGTTGAGGGAACTGAGATTGTTTAGTGTGGAAAAGAGGAGGCTGAAGGGAGACCTTATCACTCTCTACAGCTAGCTGAAAGGAGGTTGTTGTGAGGTGGGTGTTGGTCTCTTCTGCCAGGTCACTAGCAATAGAACTAGAGGAAATGGCTTCAAGATGCATTGGGAGGTTTAGATTGGATATTATGATAAATTTCTTCACTGAAAGAGTGGTCAGACATTGGAACAGGCTGCCCAGAGAGGTGGTAGAGTCACCATCCCTGGAGGTATTCAAAAGATGTGTAGACGTGGCACTTCGGGACTTGGTTTAGGAGGTCTGGTGGTGTTGGGTTGACAGTTGTACTTGATGATCCTAGAGGTCTTTTCCAACCTTAATGATTCTATGATTCTAATTTAATGTTCTTTTGACCAGTGGCAGTTCAGGGCTTTTTGATTTGGGGATAGCAAACAATTATTTCTTTACAGAGGCTGATAGAGATGCAGCTGTAGCCCTGCATGCTGCAGCAATTTCTACCTACAAATTCAATCAATAATGCTAGGAAAAGAGTAAATGAAGCTTTGCACAAGGTAAAACACACAAGTAGCAGTCTTACCATGTCCTCCCTGCCCCTACTTATTTCCTTCTGTTGTGTACTAGCTTTAAGCACTTCAGCACAATCTTAATAAATGCTGACAAAGCCCTCAGGCAGAAGAGAATTGGACTAGGTGCTGCTGTTTTCCCACTGCAATATAGTCTTTTCTTTATGTGGAGTCCCCTTTAGTTGGTGTTTTCACATACACCACATCCTATACCTGCAGAAGTATTTAAGACCACAGTATAAAGAACCAGACAAAATGTAGCAATATCAAGATCTTAAACTTGTCTTGACAGAACATTACTATTGACCAAAGCTAACAGAAGGACAAACTACTTTTATCAGGCACAGTAAAGGACTTCAGTGCTGGTAAGTTCATTGGCTGCTTTGCTGGTTTCAGGTCCTGAGAAAGGACCGTGATTTCAAAGAGAAGTTCCTGAGGGCCCATGTGGTCAGCATACAGGTATGGACAGTACAAGATTTCATAATCCTGATGTAGACTAAACCCATCAGAATTATCGATATTCACATATATCTTTATAAAGCAAAGGAAGAGCAAATACTGAAGCAAGGCCTTAACCTCCAAACCTTAGGAGACTATTGATATGGTGAGCACTATCTGTCCAGTCAAGATAACAGCCAAGAACTCACCTGGGTGATTGGATTCGCTTTCTTTCAAAGAATACCAAGCAAGGCAGACTGCTTTCTGTTATGTGAAGTGGCACAGCAAATCAAAGTCTCTCCTTCACTAGAGGACATTCAAATACATATAAACTCATTTAGCTTGGAAGAAACAGCCTCAACTTCCATGCTAAAGTGGAGTTGCTGCACAGAAAACAAGTAGTCTTTGGAGAATGGAAGTAAAAAGGTGTGCATAAGGAGGAAAATAAACTCCACGGCAGAAGACAAATCACTCTTTGGAAGCAAAGCCATGATTTTGTTCTTTGTTCTCCATTTTTGCCAGTGACTTAAGAGGCCAGAACCAGCCAGCACAATACCTGTCTTCTCCCTCCTTTCTTTTCTTCAGGTTTCTTGAATTCTTTACAGCCATGATGCATGCTGGAAAGAGAAGCAGGAAAGGTTCCTCTGAGCCAGGAACAGGCTGTGACACACTTTTCAGAGGCAACAATTCTGGACAGGGAAGCAATTTACATCTGGGTCTCTGTCTTTCCTAAGCACTCTTACCTTTATTTTATTTTTGTAAAGAAAAAAACTCTCAAGTAGAATGACACCAGCCATATCAGTAAGGAAAGCAGCATTCCTTGCATTTTATTTCATACCTATTTCCAGGCGAAGCTTGTTAAGGAACCTGAAGAAAGGAATGCTAAATTTCAGGATCTCAGCTGAGCTTTGGGCTGAGCTGCATGTTCCTGTCCCACTGAGGCATTCATGGATATGAGCAGAGAATGATTTCCAGATGTTTGACAAAATAAAATGCGGGGATTTCTGCAGTTCATCTACCATCAAGACGAAGCAGCAAGGGGTCTTTGCCAAAACTTAAGTGTCTAGGTGTCACTTTAGACACCTAAGTCCATTTTAGTCTATTGTATCAAGAGTCCAGATAGGTCCTCTTCAATCCCTAAATTTTAAGATTAGAGTAGAAGAGGGATTAACTGTAGATTTTACTTGCGCTGCATCATAAGGAGGTATCTCTGGTTTTGCACAATTAGTGCTGTACTTTCTACTCACGTTGAATGATGTGCTAATAGCAACAACTTACAGAGTACATAACACTTTTCAAAGGTGTTTGTCAGTAAAGTTTCAGCTTTGGTTACAGCACCAGGCATTTAACCATCTGAAATCCATCAACTACAAAGGCTTATGCTTTTGCAAAGCTATCTTCTCTCTGGTCTGTAATGCCTGGAAATATCTCAGCTTCAGTGCTTATACTACAAATGAAGCTCTCCAGCTTCCAAGTTACTTAGGGCTGACATGCTCCTTTGAGAAACAAGCTGTTTCCAAGGGTATCAGAATAGCAAGGCAAGGTTCCTCCACCTTCTGCATCTTACTCCATCAAGTACAAGGGAACCTGGGCATACAAATTGCATAAAGCTAAGTTAACCAAACTCTTCATTTTGATATAAAATGGAAGAATAAGGGATTCTTAACCATTAGAAGTTACACTATCATTTTTGTGTAGTACAGGCAACTTCAGACATGGGGAGAAGAGTGCAAGTAAAGCAGGGCCTGTTGTGTTAGGACAGGGGATAATGATTTGGAACCAGAAGGTGGTAGATTCAGACTAGGTATTAGGAAGAAACTGTAAACAATAAGGGTGGTGAAACACTGGAACAGGTTGCCCAGAGAAGTTGTGGAGGCCCCATCCCTAGAAACATTCAAGGTCAGGTTGGATGGGGCTCTGAGCAACCTGATCTAGTTGCAGATGTCCCTGCTCATGTGTGGGGGGGTGTGGACTAGATGACCTCTAAAAGTCCCTTTCAATCCAAAGCATTCTGTGAGTCTAAAGTTTCTCAATTTCAGTCTTCCAGGAAAGAGACACTATATCACAAGGACTTAATGCTGTATTATCATGTTATGCTGCAGTATCACCAAGCTGGTAACAAAATGCTGCACATTTAGTACATGCTGAAGCCTGAATGCAATCATCCATCACAGCTCAAGAAAAACTGCAACATTAATCAATCTATTCGGTGATGCCTTCATCCAAACACTCCAGTAGACTGCTAATACTGACATATTGCAAGTGAAAAAGCTCTGGTCTACATGCTAGGGCTTACCAGATACAGCAGTATTCTCATTTCAGTGCAAGTTTCTCTTTGACATCCAAATAAACAACATACAACTTTATCTCTAAACCCACTTTGGCATAAGCAGCCATTTTGAGAATACTACTGTTAAAGACTATTCCTTGCTCTGTAGTGAGCTGAAAGATAGTTCGTTTTTCCTTATGCAAAGCTCCTCCGACTAATACCTTGATTTTATTTCCTTTTTTCTTGGCCTTAATGTCATGTAAGAGTGAGTTAGCCAGGTTCAGTATGAAAATCATTCAGCCTTCTCTTACATATAGCCCACCTCATTTTTTTCAGGGTGACTGCTGCCATTGCACTCTTACCCTGCCTTTAGCAGAGACTACCAGGCTTCTTGCTCAGTCACAAGAATGCTGTTTAGTCTGTCAGCTCAGGATGTTTGTAGATGTCACTGTTCTAGCAGCTTTTTTTGCAATGCTTACTGTAGTTATCTTGTAGAAAAACCTGATGTACTTAATCTTGTTTTCTCCATCCATTACCCCTCTTAACACTAGGCGTCTGCAACTTAAAGAAAAACTGTACAACCACACACAAGGAAATAAGCATCTAGTAAATAGATACAAAGTCAAACCAGGAAGAAAGCTAGGGGCTTTGTTCTTTGGTAACACTTTAAGCCCACCCCCCCTTCTCCAGCTTACTTATATCTGGCTTCAGAAAAGAGGGGTGACACTGAGTACACAAACATGCTTAGGAATTGCTGCAGCTTTATTCCATCTCCCTTTGAAGTTGCATTTGGACACAAGGCTAGGGAGAAATCAGGTATTACGAAAGTTCCTCTACTCATTCCCTAAAACATGCAAACTAGAAAGACTGGTTAAAGTTGAGTAAGATGCATATAGCATGTAACACTGAATGCAGATTTCTGTTCAGAGCCTCATTCATCCCAGGGACCCAAACTAGCAGTTCAAATCCATACCAACAACCCATTTTCTCTTTCGGAAAGGATTTACAGTGCTGAATCCCAATGCTATTTCAACTTTAGGAAGGAACAGGAACCCTGGCAGATACTGCCACCACATGTTGCCAACTCTCAATTTGAATAATGAGAGGTGTCTTTCATAGCTAGGGAGGAATAAAGCTCTAAGTTTCTCAAAGATTTGTCTTTGAGATATTTGGGAAGAAAGGGTGGTTATGTCTTTTGGTCTTTTCCAGAAATCCAAACCACTCAGTAATTCATCTTTCAGTGTCTTTTCATGTCTATCATCTCTAAAAAAAAAATCCCTCTCAAATTAATTCTGCACACTTTTTTGGGGGTGGGTGTGTGTGGGGTGTGTGTGTGTGACACAAAGCTCAAGTCCTGAGAATTATCAGAATGCTGTCCCACAGAAATATCCCATCATGTCTGATGACCACTCCAGTGTCACTGCCCTGCCATAAGAAAATGATTTTTTACCCTGGGAAAGGAGGTGATGGGAAGTAAGTATAGTTCTGGCTGAACTGAGCTCTGGGGAACTGCAAGCTCAAACTGGTTCACCCCTGTGTGGTTAAGGTTTTTCAGTGTGTGTGGTTTTAACAGCTCTAAGCTGCTGTTGCTTGAGAGGTAATATTCCATTTACATCCAAGCTATAAAGTTTTGGCAATAGTCCCCTTGGTTTACATCAGTTAGAGACTAGGGCAGATATTCTTCTCTCTAATGGGGAAAGGTCAATATTTTTATACTGGTTTTGCAATTATTTTTTTTTAAGTATTGCAAAGAAAGCACTTTAAATCTTTGTCTGTTGCTTGAATGAATTACAAAATAATATTGGACCACCCTACAAGCATAGCTAGATGCTTGTCATTTTTCAGTATTTTCCCTCAACTAGTCTCTTAGGAAAATGTGTGAATGATAATAGATCATTCTTGTTTCAAGTAATTCAAACCATATTCCCAAGTCTTTAAAAATATCCAGAACGAATCCAGCTGGAACTCCCCAAAGCAACTTGCAAGTCATTCAATCACTGTGAAGGCCAGGAAACATTTGTAATGGCAGAGCAAGATAATATAAACTCTGTAAACTTTTACTGATAGCTACATTTCAGAAGAGGAACAGAAGGGAAACAAACACCTCAAGGAATGACAGAATGAAAGTACCTTAGAACTACCAGGAAAATTTACCAGCTTAGAAACTAATTCTGCTTGCCTGCCTTTAGCAGCCAGAGGAAAAAAGTTATTTGCCCATCATTAAGAATTATTTCCTGTAGGAAGCAATATATGTGGACAGTGAAAGGATTAACAACAGGATACGTGTCTTTAGCTATTTCCAGACGATGGGGAAGGAAACCCTGATTTCTTCCCCAGAAGACCTTGCTCTTGGATTTGGCTGAATATAGGGAATGCCTAGGGAAATTCACTGACTTCCCACAGAATTCCTCACAGAATGTCCTGCCTCTGGGAAGATACAACTGACTGAGGTTTCTTAGTAAGAACAGAGTTGTTATTTTTTCAGCATTCACTTCCTTTTCCTATCCAAAGGATAAACTATAGAAACTGGGAGAACCTTCTCTCCAGAGGGGTGAATGTTCTCTCTCCCTTTGGTATCTGTATCCAACAAGGCTCTCACTGATACTCATTTTAACCAAAGTCTGCCCTGAGTGAATATTAAACAGTCCTAGGAGAACTGGTCTTCTCTCTCTAAAGAGGGCAATTTGAGTCCACAAAATGTTTCTGTTGGACATTTTCCTGGAGATTCTGTTGAGGACCTAGACACAGCACAAATGTGGCCCTGAAAAGTATTCATACTATCACCTTCTCAGTGGAAGAATCTGGCACAGCTAAATTGGGAGAAAATTCTGGAAAGCTGTACTTGGAGACCTTTATTCCCTTAGATGGGAACTGCTGGCAAAGGGGACCACTTTTTCCAGTATTTTAAAAATACTGTTATACCTCAGATTATGTTATTGCCTCAGATTACGAAGACAATAAAATTAAACCAACCACATTGACTTCTCATTCATTCTGGTCTACTTTCACGTTGCTTCTTGTTATGGCAAGGAAACTACTTTAACTGTAACTCAGATGTGTCAAAGTAACTTCCAGATTTTTATGCTTTCCAGAGAAATTCTTAACTTGTAACTTGGAAAAGACAGCATCTCACCAACAAGTTTTCTTTACAACACCTCCACTCACCCTCCATTCAATATTCCCAAATCCTTGCTTAACGCAGAAGCTTGCCTTCACTACATATACAGATTGCACACAGGCTGAGTTAGAGGTCACCTTGGAAGTGCTGGATTTTTCTGCCCCTGCTGCTGCAACACTCCCTCATTTTACCTTCAACCAAAGCCAAACCTGAGTGAGCACAGAGTGATTTCATGGGAGTCTTGCTGGATCTTATGGATGTGGGACGGCTGCTTCTAAAGAGGACGTAGCGTGCTCATTGTCACAATCTATTTTACCTCTATGAAATCCTTTCCCCAGGAAACTAGAGGAAAACTGTATGCAGCAAGAATGCACTAAGCTGAACCAGCCCAGAAGGATGTTCCCTGTAACATTTATCCCAAGTCAAAACAGTAATCAAGAATATTAAGAGAAATGGAAAAGTGGACAGACTGATAGGTGATTTGTATTTAACTGATTAGTTTGGAACATACTGTATGAACTCATACTGCAGTAGGGACCAGGAACCAACACAATCAAAGGTAGCAGGAACAAAGTGAAAAGCAAGGATAAAAATTATTCCTATCAGTATAAGAATTGGCAAATTTCAGTCCTGGTTTAGGTCAACTGAAGTAAATTTATACCAGGAATCTCCTAGATTCCTTGCATGCTCTGTTAGAAAGCAATGTATTCTTTCCTATCATCTTAGCATACAACAGTGTCAACAGTGTCAACTGACCAAAATCTAACACTTGCAAAAAAGCAACATGTGGTATAAGACCTGGAAAAATTCAGATCAGCAATAAAATATATGATATTGTTCAGTTGGAGTGATAAACTGCTTAAAGATAAATGTATGAAGGGGGACATTGGAAAGACAAGTCCTTGGGATTGGTTGATTCTAAGGGAGAAGGGAAGAGGAGAAAAAGATGAGCCCTGGTTCATCTTTTCTATAAATCCTCCTGAAAGAAGACACATGCACCCTGCAAGCACAGGGTGACTAAGTCCATCATAAACAGAGATCCTAATCCCTATTAAACATATTGAAGATACCATTTAGGTCTGTGCTATCACAGGTCACCAGATCATGCATTCCTTTCACATGCTGTTCAGGTACTCTGAAGTGCCTTCCTTCCTGTTCTCACTGCTATTTAAGTCTGGTTTGCATTGATCATTAAAAGCTTTCTTACATTCAGGCTAGATATAGTAACAGCCAGCAAATAGTTCTTCAGTTCGTAGCAGCAGGTCTTGTAACTTAATACTTTATCCCATAATACTTATCCATCTGAGTTTTTTTCTTATGTAAAACCACCGTATCCCTCTTCAGATTCTGTCAGGTTAAGCCAAAGTTTTGTGGTCTGACAGGATACGCACTTCTCTCCCTGATCATTTTTTATAACCTTTTTTTTTAGCTGTGATGAACCAGAGCTGTGCATATGTGCATATGGCCCAGGGTAGGCCAGCCCAAGATTTGTACATAGAGTTCATACTTCCCTTTAGCATCCTGGAACTGTTGGTTTTGGTCTGGTTTTTTGGTTGTGGTTTTTTTTTTTTTTTTAATAGTTGAGTAACAGTGATCATTGTTGAACAGACTGTGCCTGTAGTCGTCATTCTCTCCATTCCAACTGAGAAAGTGGCACTCCTGGCCTAAAGCAAAAATTCTCATTAGTATTTTGTAAATGATTGAATATGCATTTTGCACTGTTATTTAATCTCACTTTGCTGGTCATAGCAATCTTTAAGAAAAACAGTCAAAACTTAGTGTACTGCAAAGTGTTTCAAATTGGTCATTGAAAAAATCACACTAATGTAGCCCAAGTCTTTCTGCCAAAACCAGTGACGGACATACTAAATACAACACCAAGACCAATTCTTGCAAAGGTTGTCTTCAGAGGTCATCAAGTGCTTGTATATTCACCACCAATCCAACAGTTCCCATTTCAAAACACTTTCTCTTTAGCTAAAATCTTACCCATGTTGGAGTAATCTAGAGACTTCCTTTGTGGTTCCACATCAGATAGTTCCACAAAAAACATATGGATTGTATCTCCAGCATTTACTTCATCTAAAATACAGATGGATCACAAATAATCAGCTATTTTAACATCAAGTCTTCCTTACTATCCAGTTACCTGGATGTCTGTAACATGCTTTGCACAAGAGGGATATAGCTCTGCTTGCTACAAACACATGAGCCTGTAGTTTCCTCATTTAATTGTTTTCCCTTTTAAATATTTGTACTATGTTATCTAGCCTCTAATTACATAGTGAAAGTCCTAAATTAACATGATCCTTAAAATATTTTCTGGCACACTTACACACTGCATACCTGTTTTCAGAATTCTGGATGGATGATCAAGTGTCAGAACACACTGCATTGAATTTTGTTTATACTCCAGACAATTTCAACATTTACATCCTCAGTCCCATCCCAAGTGTCTGCTTCAGGAGCAGGATTAGGAAAAGCTACCTACTTCTAAACAGCCACAGTTGAGAGGAAACACTCCTTGGGTAGAAATCTATCCAGAATTAGCAGTACGTTTCACCATCTGGAGCTTGTCTTTGAGAGCTTGTAGTCACCTTCACACAATTCTATTGTTAACAAGTATCTTTGCAGTAGTGAAACCAGTCTTAAGAGCATCCCTTGAAACATTCCATCTACAAAAATAGAAGCTCCTCCTCTCCAATATATCTTCCCCAGTTAAATACACCATTTTGTTTGCATCAATTTGCTCATAACTAGGATTCCAGTCCTGGCATTTCCTGCCTTTGACAGAAGCTGTGCAAGAAGATAATGATGTTCTGAATCAGCACAAAGCACACTGGCTGGCAACAGTATATTGAAGATGAGGAGTATTTGTCTTCGGAAGTACCTTTTTATTTCAGTTAACTGCATTATCGAATGCAAGGAGTTTCTTTTGTGAAAGAGATTGTTGCTATACATCACATGCTTTTAGGTTACATCTATGTCAGGCTACACACTAATGCATTAATGCCAAGCCGTAACTCAATTAGGGCTTTAAATATACCTTCATTTTACATATTCGCTTTTTGTCCAGGTCAAGCTTAATACAGCCCCTCCAGCAGAAGAGGTTGTAAAGCAACATGAATGTCAAAACATCCCCAAACACGTCACCTGAGCTCTGCCCTGCTCTGCCTCTTTTGGAGAGTTAAAGTGAAAGACTAATTACAGGCAGTTACAGTTATGCCACTTAGAGGCATAATTTCAGATGTGTCAGGGATAAGCACACTGGTTGCTTGTACTGATTCCAGAAGACTGATCACCTCTAAGCCTGGCCGACCTGGAAGCCAGAAAGTCTTAGAAGCAGAGCAAGGTAGGTCAACTCACATTAACGCTTACTGAAATAAAAGGAAAAAAGAAAATTGTCATAGATGTGCTGTTTTAATGCAATTTTTGAAGTAGTTCTGAATAGCTGAAAGACTCAAATCAGAGACATCAAGCCTGGCTCCATATTAAAGGCAGCAATGCTTTCAGCTCCAGAACACACACCGAGGGGAAAAACGCAGCACAAGATCACCACACAAAACCTACATAATACATTTGCAGAATGATTTCTGAGGAAGTTCTGAGGACAGACTTCAGACCAAACACTTACTGTTAAGAGAAACAGTATCTAATAATGTTTCAGATTCAAGGACTTGGTTATAACTGCACATGTGATTCATTCTGAACATTTTCAGGAACTACTGCCCTTCATTTTTGTCAGCAGCTGTTTGTGCTAGCTGGCACTTTAAATGGACATGAGTTCTCATCACTAGTTACTGAATCTCAGTTGACAGACACAAACATTTAGTTCTGCAGAGGTAACGGTATTCAAATCCAACTGCAAGAAGACATCCAACTCATTTGTCATCCTGAACCTCTCCAAAAATAACATATTATAGGTACAATACAGACACATTATCTTCAGCTACTATAAAATGGCACAAGATAGAACTATTTACTGGGGTCTCCTAATGGATTGTTCATTTTTAATCGCAACTGTCCAGGCACTGGTATATATCAATTAAAAAATTGAAAGGTTAAAACAGTGTACAGTTTAGCACAGAAGGCAATATTTGAATAGAAGCACATCACTTTAATCTGCTTTGAAGTTTAAAGCAATCCAAACAAAAAAGTTAACTATATAAATACAGAGTAAATGCACATAGTTAACAGCCAATTACATGTATGCAAGAATAATAGCAAACCTCACATGAGCATTGAAGTATTTGCAAACTGTCATTTGTGAGCGTTTAGCTATGTACTTAGAGGGCATAACTACGTTCACATATGCAGGGTAGGCAAACTGAAAACTTACATAACCAAGTCTTAACAGACAGAAAGTTGAAAAGTTTTACCTAGGCACACTTCAGCATTCAGCTTGTTTTCCAAAATTAAACAGCTTAAACAGGAAGCAACATTTATAAAGGCTGTTCAATCTTTTGTCTCTGGAAGCATTCTTTTAAATGCTACAGTCTGAGGAATGTAACAATTGTCATTATAAGAACAAAAACAGAATTGCAGAAACTGTCAATAATAAACATCTCAATCAGAAAGGAAATACATGGAGTGCATTATGTAAACAGGGAACTAGACAGATGCAATGTCAACATACAAGTGGACAGGTTGGTGTTTCAATTACAATTAAAATAAGCTCCATAAATCCATAACATAAACCTACTTAAAACATAGGCTAGCAGATCAGAAATTCAGACGGAAAGAGCAGATCTATCAGTCAGTTTGAAGGCTGGGCTCAGCCCTCTGCAACACACAACTCACCTGTTTTCACAGGGCACTACAGGGACCGAATGTGAAATAGAGGGGCTGTGAAATGTGACTTCATTCACTGAATTTTTTTTTTTTTTAAAGGGCTTTCCAAACTCAGGCCACCGTTGCCACGTCCCCGCAACGTGCCAGGCCCTCGTCACGCACGGCGCTGCCAGGCCCTGGCAGAGGCGCCCCCTTCCCTCTGACGAACCCGTGCTCCGGTGCCATCTTTCGACCGGCTGTGGGAGCTGCAGCCTCACCGAGCTTCCCAAACCTAACTGGCTGCCGAGCCCAAAAGCAACAGATTGCAAACACAATTAAGGTTCCTCTAGACAAGGGAAATTTGAGGAAACGGATTACGGAGTTTTGTCAGATATCCAAGACCTTTGCCTCTAGCACAGGAAAGCGTGACAAATACACTACATTCCAATACAAATCAAGATGACCATCTAAGTTACGAAGAAGTTTAAATGCACTCCTTTCAGTTCTGTAGTTAAGGTTATCACTGAACATAGCATCATCTTATTCCCTTTTAGTTTTTATAATAAATATCAGCGAAACTATACAAATAATTTAGAGATCTTTGGGAAATATTTCAGAGGTAACTTTGTATGTACTGGTAGTTTAAAAATAACAAAAAATCCCAAGAAACTTTGCATTTATGTTTTGTTATGTAAAGCTAGCCAAAAAGATCACCCCTGAAGTTTAAAACATTGCTTAAACATCCACTAAAAAGGCGGCATATAAGCTGATTGTCTGTTTTTAGCTGTTGTCTCCCATATTGAACTGTCCGTGTTAACCACCCAGACAAGGCACACACATGGTACCCAGCAAATTAATGGGAGATGAACATGTAACCAAGGGAGAACTATCCAATAAACAGAGTAGAGTAACTCTCATGAATCCTAGGGCTAATCCAAATGTTAACTGTATTCAGGAACTCCAAAGCTGAATACCATCCTTGCAAATTTAAATTTCGGCTATGACTGAATAATCTGGATAGCCTGAAGAGTAATCCACTTTCTATAGAACAAAAATTACAGTAAGTAGTTTTGCCTGCTTTTGATAACAGTAGAGTCACCTGAACAATGGCATCACAGCAAGACTTAGGTCAGAGTCAGGAATACTCCAGACATTTCCTGGAGAGGTCACAAAAAAAGCCCAGTTTAAGCACCTATTTAAGCACTCCCCTCCCTTCTTTTAAAACAGTCAAGTTCACCTTTGGTCACATCAGACCACACTGTCTTTAAAAATGTAAAATGACATTTTCAAAGGAGAAGGAAGCCAATACAGCTAAGCCTCCACTGCAAGGTCACTGTACATACTATAGGTGACTTTTAGAAGGATGACCAATTAGTACAGAAAATTACATTAAGTACTCAAATACTTTGACACTGTGGAGAACATAAGGGTCAAAATAAAGGAGAGCAAATGAGAAAAACCCAGACTGGTTGTTCTGTAAGCTTCAAGCTTTTAAATACCGCCTACAGAACTACTGCAGCAGAGATACTATGGATCCACAGCATAAAATGCTTTATCCTGCACAGCTTACATGGAAATCAAACTGTATCCTTTGTTTAAAACCAAACTGCATGTTTTAAACACAGTTTGACTACAAGTAACCAGTAAGAGGAATAAAAGTCACTAGCCATAAAAGGCCATAAAAGGCCACAAAGTGCATAAGGAGTCATTAATAAAATAAAGCCATTGCACACAACGCACAGTTTAAGTATACTGATGTACCACACTGGAAGAGTTGATAGGACAGTTCTGTCCACACCAGTGTAGCAGCATTTATGTGTAGAAAGCTATTGCCTCCAATTTATAACGATCATCTTCCTCGTACAGATCATGGGCGCAGACTGAGAAGTACTCGTGGTGCAGATAAAAGATATGTTTGGAAAGCTGTACAAGTTCTTGTAATGTTAAGCTTCTAATTTTGACACGCCAGCTATACGGTTTTGGAAAATCCTTATAAATTAAGGCAAAATAAACTAGCTAAGCCTCACTACTGAATGCAACACATTGTTTTGTAACTGACTTATAGAACAACAAAAACAATGCCTGAATATTCAGACAATTTGGAGGACAAGGTTATACTGTCAGCTGCAGTTCAGTACACAGGCTCAAGTTGGAAGAAGTGATACAGCAATTATCAAGGGGAATGCTTACAAGAAAATATCAGTTACAGTTTTCTCCATCATTCTGGACAGAAGCTGCCTGCACTAAAACAATCTGTCACAGGTTCAATTGTTTTCTGCTTTCTGGTTACCGTAGCCATGGTGATATGTGTTCTCCCCCTGTACTCTCATATAGATACTGGTAATCCAAGTCAGGATTTGCCAGACATTTTAGGGTAATACAGCTTGGTTCTTAGGTAGCATGAAACTATTTGAGTGAATCCTGCCTTCACAAATGGTATGCTGGAATAGTTGAGATTTCTGATCACATTACAAATCCTTAAAAAGGCTATGAAGTAGCATTCAGCAAGTTCTTCCTTAGCTGTGTGAGTGAGCTGACAGGTTAGCAAGGAAAACTGATAATACAGGAGAACATTTCATAGGTCTCTTAAGGAAGGAAAACTCCAGAAAAGAAACAGGATGATGCAGCAGAACTAGAAATCCACATACATCAGTATTAACAGATTGATAACCTGAAGAGTTCAAGAATCAGATCCTCTCTCGCTAACCTACAACACTGCTTAAACTTAAAAATACAAAACAAAACACAAACAAAAAGCAAACAAAAAAACACCAAAACAAAACAAAAACCCAAACCATCCAAGTATCACCTTTTGTAGTGAAGAAATAACTCTGTTCTGGGTCCCTGCGCCATATTTTGTCTTGAGGTAACAACATGGAAAACTTTACATGCTGACTACTACCTCAGTCTCTATGACTCTTCAGAGCAACTGAATGGAAGTTTTGGGTATGGAAAGGTATGAAAGTACTGTCTTCCCCACTCTTCCAACAGGTTACTGTGCAGTAAAAACAGAACAAAAAGGATGTAGTTGACAGCAATCATTACAAGAAGTTACTAAGGGTGCCCAGGAATACATTTTACACCCCCCTACCTCACCCATCATGTCTCTGAAGATGACTGATTGGCCTTGTCTAGATTATCAGATGAAAAGAAAGTAACAATTTTTAATTAAGGAATGTATAAAGGCATTCCTTAAGGGGCAGTTCCCATTTGTCACATTGCCAAGAGACCATGAAATAAGGCAGCAAAATTATTCATAGTTGCCCACAATCAACCTTCTGTTTTGTCCACAGCTATATGTTCCTGATGTAACTTTCCTTTTGCCCACCACATTGGCAATGACATTCAGTGGTCCACTCCAGTCTTTCAATCTTCCACCTTCTTCTAGGAAGCCTTGTCATGCTGCTATCCATCAAGCAAGTAGACTACCACTTCATAGGTTGACATCATGATAGCTGTGTTTGGAATCTGTCTGATCAGATGTGTAGTTAAACCTCGGTAGAGGGATCCATACCCTTCTTCTCGCACAAGCAAAGACAGTGTCTGGAAGAAAGATCTGTATTTTGTTCCTTCTTCTCTTAGTCTTGTTCGTACAACCTCTGTACAAAGAAAACCACATGTGGTTACATTCACCACTTTTCAGACAGAGAAACAAACCAAGTATGCATAAGAGAAAAACAAATTAAGTTTTTGTCAATATTAGATACCTAACTAAGCAAGGAAAGTTCATTTTCTTAGTTAAAATCCAGAAAAGGACTGTTCAAGCTTACATTTTAGCTTGGAAGTTGCCACTAATGAAGTACTCGATCCACTAACAAACTTAACACATAATACACATCTACTTTGCAGCAAAATTAAGTGCAACTCAAAGCAAAAGTAGACGGCCTGGTTTCCTAGAAGGGGGACAACTTGCTGACAAGTTATGTGTAATTGCTGAGTATATAGAGGTATTCCAAGTGAAAAAGGACCTTCTCTCCTTAAGTGCTTTGGGCCATACCCTGGCTAAGCCTTTGGAAAAATAAACATTGCCAAAGAAGAGACAATGCTATATATCCATTTAAAAATACTTCAATTTCTAGATACTATACTCGTGTTGACTTGCTGAATCTGACATGAAAAGCCTTAGACAAAGAAATAGCTCTTGAGAAAGTGACCCAAAGTCTGCTACAAATATCACTGAAAAGACTCCCTTTGATCAATCTGATTGAGGCTCTCAGCTGTACATGCCCTGCTTACCATGGGGATATGCTATTGATGTTGCACAAGTTTTGGAAGTGGCAGCAGCCATCATCATTCCAACAAAGTCTGAAGCTTCTTTTGCCAATTCATCCTCATTGTCCATGGCAGAAGCAGTCTTATACTCCAGTAGTTTTCTCTTAATACTCTCATATATAACAAAATGAATAACAGTCTCAGATATGCCTGCGTAGGATGCTGACATTCCTCTGTAGAAGCCTTTAATACCATCTGACCGATAAACTTTTCGGACACATTCAAAAGCACTCATTCGCTTTTCTCCACGATTCCTGAAAAGGAGAGAACGAGACAAACATCAAGCTGGTGCAACTTGAGACTGGAAAAGAATTAAACCGTTTCACTTGAGTGACAAGAGGACTTTGGAAACATCTCACACCGATACTGGGGGGCTCCAATGCAGACACATTTAAGAACACACATAACTTGAAGTAAAAGTCTCAAAGGCCTTCAGCACTAAACACAAGCCAAACTTCATATGGTGACTCCAAAGTATCACTTAGACAAGCTCAACAGCTCTAGGCCTCCCCAAGTCTTACTGATTAAAGGACTAAATTGCTTGAAAACAGACTCCCAAAATGAACTGCTGATATCAGTGACTCATGAAAAAAAAATGCTGATTTTCTTCTAGATGAATGGATTTCCTTGAAATTTTGTCTCAAACAAACAGCTCCATCGAATGGTAATTATAGTGGCTAAGAGTTCAAGCATCAGGTCTCACAGCACCGCAGCTATCAGCAAATTATCATATCCAAAGGGAGCATACCAAGACAACACAGGTAGCTATTATTTGATTCAACTAAGCCACTGCTGATGTAAAGGAAAAATGCTCATTAGACATGATTGCATCAAGCAATTTTTGGTAAATAAAACCTTATCCCCATTTTTAGCTTGCTTACTAAATTAGGTTGTGCATGTTGAAATACTTAGCATACTGTGTACAGCTATGCAAAACCATTACCACACTGCCTAATATGCTTCACTGCAGCAGTGAGTGCAGGCACTTGAAGGATATGGATTCTGCCAGCAGAGGTCTCCCGAGTGAGCAAGTCACAGAATAAAACGGCAAATAACCTTGTAAGAAGTTATGGTAACTCATATGGATACTGTCAAAGCAGGACAGACAGTGGCAGCAGCTATTATACAAGCAGAATGAGGCATCACTAGATGACAGAATTTAAGTCCCAATGGTTTGAACCCACAATGTCAGAGAGCAATGAAACAAGGTACCAAGCACAATTAAGAGAGTGAGCACACATAACTGCAACTCGGATCTTGAGTAAACTGGGTGGCAGATACTACAGAGAAATAGGCACCTGGCACTGATTTGCTGACAGGCAAGATAAGCATGTCAAAGAACAACTGGTGAGAAGAGCAGGTGGACCTACAGCTGCAGCTCCAGGGGCATCCCAGACCCATCTGTGCCTGGTACATCTGGACAGGTGCACTGACAGACTGCTGTAGGAGTTTGTTCTTCTGATGTGCAAGATGCACAACATTGTCTTGAAGGCCAAAACAATTTCACTTTGGGAGAAACCCACATGCTTCTCCAGCTCTTACTGGGATCAGAGAGAGGGATTTTTGAGAACTTCAACAGAAACAAGATCAGGTCAGGATAATCCTGCAGGCCAAGCGTTTTTATGCCTCTAATAACAACTGAATTAGAGCTGAGAATGCCCACACAATTGCAGTGTCCTACACAAAGTTAGAAGATCCTTCTCCAGATCTCCTACTGTGCTTGATACAATGTAAAGAAATAATGTGCACAAGAAATCTGATTTTCCTTATTCTGTTAGGAAATAGAAATCTGTTATTTCCTTAAACCCCTATAGCGTAAACAATTTTTCTGATTAATCAGTAAAAAAAACAAGCAGAGGCACAAGATGCCATCAGGTTGCACATAGCACCCAAAAGCCCTTGGAATTAGTCATGGAATTATCACCCCAATCCTACAATGGCATCACAAGAAAGTCTTGTGGTAAAACTAGTTCTGGGATATATCTGCTAGGGTCACCTTGCAGCTGACAATGTGCCTGCTAAGAGGGGAAAAATGCTAACATGCGCTTAATACAGGAAGTCCAACAGAACTCCAAAACAGGAATATGTAGCTCATTAATGTATGTAGGATGGCTGAAGAAAGAATTTTATATTGCATGCTAAATCTTCAGTAATACAGTGTATAAAATGAGCAGCACAGTTGCATTAAGACACTTGCATCATATCAGTTCACCCCTACGGTTTTAAATAGATGGGAATATAAAGGTCTTTATTCCTCCCTGTTTACATAAAATTCTTCTTTATTACAAATTTTGTAATAATAATATAGAATCGATTACAGAAACTGTTGAAGTCCAACCAACTATTGACTATCCTGTGTTTCAGTGCATTAAAGTAGTCTATAAAAAGAGGAAGACAAGAGTTCATTGTATATAAAAGATGAAAACCAGGATGTTTCAGGCATTTTTCTGAACTTTTGCTAAAATACTTAAATCCTGATTTCAGAAATGTTTAGCTCAACCGCTAAAACTGAAGGATAATGTAAGCATATGGCTGGTAGTACATTATTTTAATGGGATGCTAACTTTGGAATTAATTCCAAATTTGCTGGCCAGTCTACAGGGCCTCAAGCACGCCTCAGAACACAGATTAAAAGAGAGAAAAATGATAGTGTAACTTGCAGATAGGTCAGCATCAACTTTCTAATTTGAAATGCTGGATATTTAAAGATTCATCCCATTTTGGGGTGCAGAACAGATTCAGAACATTTAAGCAAAATCTTATCACAGCAGTGAGACTTCCCATTGACACTATACCTTGCATCAAGCTGTAATCGTGTCTTTACTAGCCAAATGGGATTAGTTGTTGTGATCGCAGTAAAACCTAAAATATTTAAAAAGAAAAGTTAGATGTGATAATACCACAAGAGCAACCGCATCTAAGTTCAAAATGCACACAGTAAGGTACAGTGGATGCAAAAACTCGGACTATACTGCTTTTTAGAAAGTACCCATTGTAGCCCTTTACTGATATTTTATGAATCCATACAGCCAATAAACATTTTGCTTATTTTTTAGTTTTACATTAATATTGAGTAAGTTTGATACTTAACAAGAGACACCCCATGTAAAATAAGCCCAATTATGTAGACTTCTCTGCCTAGTCATACCAACCCTGTTTTGACACCATAGAACAGGAAAGCTAGCTAGACTAATATTAGCCAATTTAGCAAACATGTCAATAAGAATGCATTGCAGATACAGCTAGAGCAATTTGAGAGGGTATAAACCTTTGTGTCTATTTAATTAGCTGCCTGAAATACAATCCGAGTTTAAAAGCATGCAGACTGAATAAATACTACTTTTGGTGCAGTTAAAAGGCATGTATTACTGTAAGTTAAGAGACCTTTTAATACTGAACTATAAGGAGCAGTTAAATTTGAGTACTAATGTTTTATTTAGTATTCAAAGCAGAGATCGTTGGTTGGCCTACAAATACTTTACAAGTATATGAGTGTTTGAATTGTTAAAGTAAATACTATGACTTCTAACTATCCAGACAGCAGCTATTCAGGCTTGCATAACGGCTAAGGGTTAAAGCTTTAATTTTCAGTCCACTAAAGAAAAAGAAAAGAAAGAGAAAAGGAAACAAAATAAAAAAAAATAAAGAAAAGAAGTAAGAATCACTCTTACTTCTGCGCAACCGTGGAGAGGAAAAGAGCAGAGTGAAAGGCAGCTCTTAAAAAAAAGTAAAATAAACAAACCATCTAGAGTTGTACTATCACACATGCACCATTAATGAGGTGTCATGTCTGCAGGAGAGAAGAGGAAAAAGGAAGAGCTGGAACATGGCCAGGCAAGAGATGATAAATTTAGACACTTGCTTTCTAAGTGACACACACATCACTTGTATATCACTACAAAGACATGCTGCCCTCCTGCAAGGGAATGGACTGGGGTTGTGGGAAAGCAACAAAAAGTTACCTTATTTAGTGCATATCTGGTGCACAATACTTATACAAAGAACAGACTATCAATAAGCTTGTTTATGGAGATCATTAACAGCTTACATTTTATATATTTAGCAGAACTGCTTGCATATATTTTAACTTCTGTTCAATCACAGTCTAGGTTTACATTGCACACAAATGACTGCAATACTCAGAGAAATGCCAGGGGATCTTAACTGTTTTGTTTCTACCCCACCCCCAAATCTTAAATAGGTCATTATGATTTTCAGTTGTAGTTCTAAAGACAATCTACAAGGTTTAGCAGCTGCTAAAGATTTAGCTATATTTCCATGCCAAAATAGCAAAACCACATTACCGATTTCAGTTTAATCTTTTGGTTAAATAGATTTTTAAACTGACTCAAACCTCTTAACTAAATAACTTCCTGTGATAGATAAGATCTGGGTTTTTTTGATATACTACTCATTTTCCTATGCCCAGGTACATATATAGCCCTTCATACAATGGAATGTAACCCTAACAAGCCAAAAGTGGTTTATATCTGCATTTCACATAGGTAAATAATGACCTAAAGACTCAAAGCATCAGGGAACTACCCTGCTATATCCCATAACAAGGCATGGGATATTTTTGAAACATACCACATCTGCAAAAAAGGGTTCTGTAGTTCAATGAGCCAGAGCCCTTCTGACCTGTCACCTAATGCCATAGAAAATCCACTGACTCCAACAGCATTTGACCCTGGGTTGAACTAAACTGAAAGGAATCATTGTTCTTGCATTCTTTATTTCTTTATACTAGCACTAAGAAAGCTTTCATTTTCTTTTACTTCAAATGAGAATCTTTCCATATCTATAGTGCAGTGAAAGGCATCAGGACTGCCACAAAGGCCCTGAAATAAAGTGGGGGGAAATCACTAACTTCCCTAAAACACATTTTTCAGAAAGGCTTCTCTCAAAAAAACAAAATTAGTTCTTAAATCTCTCCTAGTTCTTAATGACACGTGAACAAGACAAAAATCTTTTGCATTCCTATTTAAGTTGCATCCTTTGGAATTTTGTTACTACTAGACTGTTTGTTACAGCATTATCTGCTCAGCCCTTTCTCCTTCCTTTTCAACCCAAAAAGGGTCTCTGTAGATCCTAAATCTGGAACAGGAAACACATAGGTGAGATCAGAGGCAGTGTCTGCGTGGCAGTAGTGACTGTATTCACCCACAGCAGCAGCCTGATACTTGTAGGCAGGCTGGGAAGAGTATATTGGAAATTGCCAGTGAAGAGTGGCTGGCACAGCACGCAGCCTATTCTGTCCAAACTTGCGCTCCCTGGGTTGCTCTAAACATTATTTAAGCACAGCACACTTAACAGGAGGATCAGACGCATAGCAGCATAGCCAATTTTTTTTCCTTAGGGCTGACCTAAGCCTAAATTGCATGACAGTTTGAACCAAAGCTTTCAAATCAAAGAGCCTTCAATAATTCAGGTTTCAAGATGAAACAGCTACAGCTCAATTCTTACAGGTAACATAGTAAATACAGTTAGTGGAAGAAGAAGAATAAATTAAGAGTTGAGTGATGCTGACACCAAGGAAAGCACTCCAAAACATGAAACATACCATTTGGGATCTTTGATAAGATAAGCTTTTCTTCTGAAATACAGGAAATTTGGAGCAAAAGCACGTGTTAAACAAGGTGAGGGGCTTTCAACAACTACTATGAAGCTCTATCAGTTGTTTCCTTTTCCTGTTTTTTCTTTTTAGGAGTCTCAGTGACCTTTGTAATGCTTATCAATGTGTTGTATCCTGAAGAAAGATTCCAGATTCATTAGAAGTGTAGATCGATCTGGCAATACCAGTAACTCCTGTACTTTTCTATGTTTTATTTTCTTCTATGAAATTGTATCCCAGTTTCAGACAGAAAGAATTATCTCGATCTACATTTTCAGCTATACCAGGTACTGACAGGTAAGATCCCAGGTATTCCTATTATGCATCATATTTCAAAGGTTAGGGTTTCTTTTTTAATCTATAAGCCAATGTAATTGATACAGACGCATGTGAATATGGAATGCTTAAATATCCAAAGTAGTAAAATAAAAACAAACCAAAAGAGAAAACAGAAAGAGACAGAAAGGAGATTATATATATATTAAAAAAGAAAAAGAAAAGAGGGCTTTGAAATAATGTGACAACACAATATCAGCTGCAGCATTTTAAAGGCAGCTCTGGGACACTGAAGAAAAACCCAGTCTTGTTTAACCCAGTAGGGACTTTCAATTAGCCAGAGCTAAGTAGAGTAGCAGCTGTCAGTGAAAGGTATTTCCTACCTTTCCCTGAACAGCACAGAAAAAAATAACTCTTAACAGAGTTAAGGAGAAGTGATGTCTTTGCGCAATGCACATCTGAGTTCAAGATAATGAAAGTGAATTCCCCTTATTTTGTTTATTTAATAGATATTACAAACCCAATGTGTGGTTCTTACACTAGAGGCTGCAAGAGACGCTCAGTTCAGTACTCACGAGGTTTAAGTTAGTCCATATTTCTGCAGGAAGTGACCTGCGGATGGGGAGCATGAGATGACACGATCTCACTCTTTTCACGGGAGAAATGTACAGTAAATGCCTAAAATAGACACAGGCTTTTCTGTATCATAACAACAAGCAGTGACCTCATCAGACACATGTGTACAAATCGAATCCCATTGGAAGGATTTGTGAATTAGTTATTGTGAGATCTAACTGTTTTCAGGTAAAAGTTTAGGAAAAAAAAGAAAAATAATCAGAACAGGCCACAGATATTAAAGTAGTTGTGTAAAATGCACTGAGTACTGAAATTTCTGCTCATTTGCAGCAGTTCAATTTTATATCTCCAGATACTTACCTACATATTGAATTTACAAGTGAACCTTCCTCCCAAATATCATTCACTCCCTCCCAAATATCATTCAGAAAAGCTAGCCTTTTCTTAGGACTGAAAAAGCAAGTTAGATGCCTTATGAAATCAAACTTCCTAATATCAGTAATCAATGAGCTAAATATGCATTTTACTTGGTATTAAGTAACTGCATACATACTACTAAAAAGTTACAAAAATATTTTATCTCTGTAAGTAATAAAGGGGTCCCAATTTTTTTTTAACTAAAACACATACATTTGGATTGGTTACCCAGTAGAGTTCTGGAAAGAACAGCAATAGCATAAAAGGCAAAGTAGTTTTGCAGCAGATTTGCAACCATGTTGTCTGAATGAGGCTATGAATATTAAAAAGGCAAATCAGGAAGCCATACAGGAATCAAGTATCTCATTCAGTTCTCTACAGTTTTTATTCTGTGGCAAAAGAGGCTGAGTAAGTGCAATGAGAAGGCAGAGTTTATAGTGAATTGGAGAATTTAGCCTAACTTTCGTATGTACAGAGATAAACTATCTTCACATAAGCAAACGCTTTTATTCTTGTAGTATGCTTCAGATATATTCACTGTCCAAGTTTGCAAAAAGAGAACCATGTGATATGCCAAGCAGTAAGCAAAAAGATTGCCAAGTACTTCTTCATGTCAACACACAGATATTTTATGTATGAAGGTGATGTGAATTATATGCTGGAAGCTAGCACACAGCAAGAGAAAAACATTAATTTCTAATTGCATAAGGCATCAGTTACTAATACGTAGCATAATTCATCCTCCTTGAGATAAAACAAACTTACTCAAAGAATCTTAAAAACATGTTTTATCTTGAGAAGGAAGAATCAGGCCTAAAACCAAAAATGCTTAAAATACCATACCTCAGTTTCTCGATCCCAAAAATGCTATGTGCATAAAATAATCCTTATTTAACAAGGACATCAGTCTAACCTGAGATATTATGTATTAACATATGATATAATTGAACAGTATTTAAAGCTGACTACAGTTCAGTGCTTATAGTCCTTTCATAAAACAGATTTTTAAATTGTACTTTTGCATCATTATTGTATTTTGCAACCTACAGGAAAAGCTTTGTAAGTGCAAACACCACCTCATGCTCATTAGGTATTAGAAGCCTTTACGTAACAGAAAGGTCACATCGAAACAAAAGAAAACCCCTCATTTAAGACTAAGTTACTCAATTCCTTACTGAAACCGATGGCAGCTGCAAAAAAAAAAAGACCAGTACCAATTATTTTTTGCTAATTATTAGAAGTGTTTATCCACCTTGCCAATTTTGAAACCTTAAGTTCCAAAGTAAATATTACAGTGATATTTTGTGTTAACCAGTTTAAGTAAACCAATTAAGACCACACATTTGATCTTGTCCCTGTTATTTTGCCATTTCCTTACGTTGATTTGTATCATACAGCAATACAAACCTTGCAGGTAAAACTGTTAATAGCTGGTTTAAGTGCATTTTCTGAAATATATTAGAATTACAAAAAGGTTAGCACGTTCCCAAGAAAGCACTGTTCATTTTAACTACAGTCCTTTTCATATAAATCAGAATACTGCCAGTACTGAGTATCGAGAAATCATTTGTCAAAGAAGCTTCTTTTAAAGATCTTCCAGAGAATGGCTGTAGTACACAGTGCCAAGACATTTCAAGAGAGAAAGAAAGTTGTGACCTGTTGCGTGAACCTGCACCGGGCATTCAGTCTCACTGGCTACGTGGTTTAGAAATATAACTGCGGGATTAGATAAGTGTGAGAAAGATAACAGCCACAGAAGTTGTTCAATATTAGAACTCTTATACAAGTGTAAAAAAGGCAAACAGCAATTAAGGCTCAAATACATTTACCCCAGCCTCCTGCAGTCATAAGTATAAATGCATAATTCCAACCTTCTGGAAGGTAAGCAAGTTAATAAGCAGATACAGAACCCCTTGACAAACTACAGCCTGTGTCTGCAAGCACTTGGGAAAAGTCACTACAACATATCTGCATAAATGTTGTGATTTTTTTCACTCCAAAATGAAGGCAGTAACTTCCAAAGATAAGGAACACTCTGAACCTTCCTTTGTCTGCAGCACTGCACAAGTTGTCTTCAACTGAGGACAGACTTGTTTCTACTACCCATACTCCCCACCCCGCCCCCCAGTTTAAAGACATGTTTTATCCCCTTGACAAAGGGCTGAAGACAATTCATTTTTCTTGGAGCAATTAACTGATTTGGATTAACTTTTCAGGAAATCCCCTTCCAGCTCATTCCCCATGCTGTTCACCTACAAAACACGCATTTCCAGGTGCTCAAAAATACTGCATCACCAGAGCACTTTTATGTTGCCCATTTAAGACAAAACAGATCTGACATCTCTAAGGAGCATGTGCTAGAGATGTTATTTAAGTACAAAGTTAATGTCACTTAAATTTTCTATGCTATATAACAATTTCTTCATATCAGATTATTAGCAAGTATTTAATAGAAAACTAATCTTATTCATTATTCTGACATCACCTTTGGCAGTCCATTCCAGATTCCTATCACTCCGGTTGTAAAATTTGACAAGAATTAAAAGCTTCAGCAGGCTACCATAAAATTGTCACAGTTCATCTATGTAGTCTATGGCCTATACAGAAAAAAACTTTTGAAAATTTGTTGTTCTGTAGGAAAGATACAGGCAACAATAGGTAAAGTGTTGCCAGCCCAAGTTTTGATTTCCCTGGCACAAGTCCATGACCATAACTCAGCTCAGTTGATTTTAACTCCCCTTGTTAATGATCCCAACGCACAGAACATACAAATCACACAACAAATATTGGTAGCTGCAAAAATATACCAAAGTTATACTGCAGATATAAAATAGGAATTTATTTCCAGAGATTAAAATACATGAAAACTATGGAAATCCGCTCTTCTGTGTCACTTTAGCGATAGAGCAAACTTCACACAGACTGGTATTTGAACAAAGGAGGAGGGAATATTACATATAATTTATACAAGTATCTGCAGGCACATTTCAGAAAGACAAAAATAAGTCAGATATACAAAATTGTAACAGAAAGTGATTGTTAAAAACAGATTAAGAAGCATTAAACCAGAGTTCAGTGCAAACAATGTTTATAGCTTGCAGAGCAAAAAGTTACTGTTTTGAAAGTTTTCGTTTTACATTTCACAAATTTACAATTGAAAAAGCAGGCATGCAAGCTTTTCTAGAAAAGACTGTTCACACACACACAGTTAGAGGTCTTCGTTAACACTATGCAAAGTTTTGCGCACACATTCTCTAGACAGCTGGTTTTGTGACAGGCCAAAGAAGGTAACCACTACAAAGAGATCAATCACTGAACTTCTTTTGTTTTGGTTTTTTTCCACATTTATTGCCACCTCTAATTTGTAGATATGGCTCTAGAATGAAGCTAAAAAGTTACAGATCCTTACCTGCCACACCAGCTGAAATCATGTGTACCTGGGTAGAATCTGGGTTGAAAATACTGTTCAACTTTTCCTTGCAGTTTGAGTAAGCAGCAAAATATATTGCTCTAAAATTAGAACAAAATCCAAGTTATGTTACATTTTGTGTGTTGATACCCTTAAACGAAGTGCCACTAACTTCACTAACTCAAGATGACTGTGGTTCAAGTCGCTTCCTCAGAATAGAACTATTCAAGGAATAACTCTTGCAAAGTAGTGGGACTATTCTAGGAGTGGAAAAGAAAAAAGATCATACTTTACCACTTTCTCTTCTACAACAGCTCACACTAACAGTTAGTGATGGGAAAGATAGTAATTAGAAATATAGCAGTGATTTTTGACACTAGAAAGTTTAACCAGGGAAGCAAAACACTGCTGAACTGAGAACTGAAGTTGGAGTATTCTGTATTTCTTTAATAACAGATCAGGTGTGTTCTAATGGACCTAAACTCCTTTCAATAGCATTACAGTTTCAAGAAAACTAGCAAGTACGTAGCTTATTTAAACCAAACAGCACACTTAATATTTATAATATTCTAGCATTTAAGATGTAAATATTGATAACTTGTAGTCATACCTTATAAAAATTTCATTATATTTATATTTTAAATGCTAGTACAAGTGTGAAGCTGGGATCCACATTTCATGTTAGTTCTGTATTTAGAATAGACAGATTTTTTTTTTCCTCCGAATAAATTACAAAAAAAATTTGTAAACTACTACTACGTTCAAGTCTGTGAGCTGGTATCAAATCAAAGCTAGAAATAGAAGTAAGCAATGCAATATATTATGAAAAATGCTTCTTTTCTCTCATTAAAGCTAAAAAAGCTTATTTTAGGCACACCTAAAACTCACATTTAAGCTTATAGCTCAGTTCTTTAAACTTACAGACCCCCCTCTACAAGAGAAAAAATGAACATGCAAGTTTTCATGAACAGAACATTAACCTCATTAGCTGAGCAAACATGTTTATCTTTTTTTATAATAAAGAAAAAGTGCTGGCTTCATGGGTGTAATTTCTAAAATGGAATCTCAACTCAGTTAAGTATACTGAATGTGTTATGAAATATGCTTCTCTACAGCTTATTTAAACAAAGAGCTGCTGTTAAATCCACTTAGCTAATGCTTAATTGAAATGAAGTACTGGATGAAGACAGAGTCAGCCAGAGGGGAATGAGGATGTGCTTATTTATAAGGCTTCACACACTATATCAAGTGGACATTTTTAGTATGGGGGTGGTTGTGGTAGAACAAGCCAAGTATTTCACCTGGGGGAAGAAGGGAAGGGAATTGGATTTAACATAAAACTTCTTACTGAAAAGAAATAGGTGTTTGCAATTGAGGATATTTTTCATTGAGGATAGTCACTTACAACATGGAATTCATTGCTGTATAAAAATTGCTGTTAAAAAAGTAACATCATTGTTGAATGTTCAGACCAGGCTAGACTATCAAAGTAAAGTACAGGCTCTTCAGATAAGGAAGCGCTGATACCCGACAGGTGTCAAGAACAAAGGAAGCTACTGGAATTACTTCAGCATCTCCAAACAGCAATGCTAAGTTCGTGATTAGAAAATACCTCAAGTATTCCCAATTCCTTAAAAGAATCTGTGAAATAAAATACTCCAATTCTTGAATTATGTTTTTCTCTTATTTATGCAGAGGATCTACAGAACCACACCTCATTTGTCAGACCTATGTAGAAGACATTGATGCTGAATGGAAAGACCAGTTTAATAAAATTTTCCAGAAGCATCCAAAGACCTTAAACCAGAAGAGTTACAATACTCTCCAACTGGGTGTGCAGGACACAGGACTGTCTTCTCTTCAGACAAGAAAAAAAAAAATCACACCCAAGAGAACCCAAAACAAATGATAAAAAACTTCAGAAACCCCAAAAGCAGGGCACTAAGTCAAGGGAATAATAAAACCTTTGTGGAATATATTCCCTCTGCATAAAGACTCTTCTCTTATACAGAATAGAAGGGAATAAAAATGGGCCAGAAAATTACTATAGCCTCATCCAGGATTAAGTAGTTGTATTAGTTTTACACAGTTTTGTTTCCATGCTCCTCAGGTATTCTCCTATATTTGGACTGAACTTAGGCTAACATTTATATGTAAGGACCAATTCAAACTCTGGCATAATCTGCACCTCACTCTCACTGCCAGCACCAGCTGAGTAGCTAGTATATTTATGCTGATGCAGAGCAACTGACAGTAGCAGTATCACTGCCAGTTATCTCAGATTTACATCCTTGTCCGCTGCACACTCTGACACTGCCCCAGTACCCTTTGGAGTCCAGCCCACTGCTGGATCTGCTTTCTCTGGGACAGCTGTTAAGTGTGTCATCCTACCCAGTCTCATCCTTTTAGAAGTTTCAGAACAGGCTTCCTACTGCAGGAAGTGTAGCCTGTGCTTGAGCAGAATTCAGGAAGAAAGACCCAGCATTTTGAGGCTACAGTCACACAATTGCTTCCTCAAGATGATGGGTTAACCAAAGGCTAAATCTACTTTTGTATTTTCAAAGGTACAAACTTCTTGTTTACATGTGCAACCCCTTAAGCGTTTTCCTTCTCAACTGGACAAAACTCTGCATAAGGGATAGCACACAATCATATGTACTATTATAGTAGCATATTGGATAGTAAAGGCTAAGACAGTTGGAGCCCATGAGTGGCTCAATTTCTCAGACAGTGGAATTACCCCAGGGACCAAAGGTTATTTGCTATTAAGTATTCAAAACTGCAGATGAAAAAACTCACTTCAAATAAACCTTAAATCCTTTAATGTACAGCAACCTAAATTTCATCAAAATTATTTCATTTACTGTATATATTTTTACTTACCTGGAAGGAGCAACGCCTACAAGATTAGGACCCAGCCCTCTAAATAGAGAGCGAGGTCCTTCCTTCTGCAAGATCATCCTAGAAAACAAAAAAGCGACAATACTGTAACATTCACATCAAAATTAAGGAATGCACTGACCATTTTTACACAGAGTAAAGCTGAAAATAATGTAGTTACTTTCATAATAACTGACAATGCAGTGCTGACCACAAAAAAATTAGTAATTTCCTAGAATCAGCATAAAATACAATTCCATTATTGCTTTACATGCCATAGAAATCCAGGAACTAAATGCAGAAGTACAGCCTTATGATGTCAATATAGACTTCCCTCAAAGATAGGAACACATACATGCATGAGTTATCTGTCATTAGGAAGTTAAAGAAAGTGTCCTTTGATCAGGGAGAAAATACTAAGCATGGAAGTGTTCACACCCTCATAGGACATAGATTGTTCAGGAGACAAAAATATTTTATTCTATTCTACATTCCTTTCATCACCCTTTAGTTCCCAATGTTTGACAGGTTGGGTTTTTTTTGGGTGGGAGGGACAGCAGGTGAAGGGCAACGGAAGAGAAGAGGAGAGACAAAGGCTCAGTTACAGCAAGTCATATGCCTTCTGAGAGCAGTTCTACTGCTTATCATGCCCAGCCAGGGACATCATCTGCAATCTCTAATGTACTCTTTTCAGAAAGACTGAAATATCAACATGGCTTGCATGTGCTACCCTGGTTTGATTCTACAAGACTCCTAACAGTACACTAAGTTACATGTCAGAAGTTAGAGGAAAACACCCTTTCAGATACAAAGTCCTGCCTTGCCCATCCCCATAAATGATTTAAATCCACCAAGCATTCCACTAGGAATACATTCTTAGCTTTATTCTTTCTGATAAGATATGGTGATTATTTTGACTACAGTGAAAGGAAATTGAAACCTCTGATGTGAGAAGCAGCCCTTCCTTGAGGCTGGCAGGGATTCCCTCCTATCGGTTCTGAACTGCTGGCTGTGTGCTCATGCCCAAGCACTGCTCCTGGGCTGCAGAACCAGTGTTTTTTCCTTTCAGCTCCTTCCAGAAAAGGACAATCCTTACCTACTCAGGCAAGATAACTCAAGTTTGAGATTAACTGAAAAAGGAGTATAACCCATGCAAAGAGTCACAGCCACAGTACAGCGCTACCATCTTACAGTACCAGGTCCACTATACACAGCTCTGGAAAGACAGCTTGGGTGGCAGGGGGCTGTCACCTTCCGTTTTTGTGGGGTTTGCAGAGAAACATAAGGATACGAGCAGTGAATTTAGACCTCAAATGAAGAATTACTAGTACTTAAGTGCTTAGAATACCTTTCCCACATAACTGTGGTTTTTAGAAAGAGTTGAAAACCATTATGAAGCAAGGCATACAGGCACAGTAATAGGATATCTATTAATATTCGGTTTTACAGAAATCAACCTGTCTGACTACCTAGATGCCCATCAGATACGGTATCTTAAGTATGGGAGGACAAGGGAGGACAAACAAGGACTACCTGCATCCCATCACTGGAAATTGCTCTAGTAATTGCTTTAGAACCAGATTTAAGGTTAAGAATTAACTATTTCACTGGATGTTGCAAAACAGAACTCTGTGCTTATTGATTTAGAGACACTGGCCAATACACACAAATAGTTCTCCTATATGTTTCTTCTTCAAAGAGACATGCAGGTTAATGACAAGTCAATTACTCAATAAAGCAAACTACCCTTGTATAAACGGCTATTTTGTTTGGAACTTACTATCAGAACAAACAGGTGAAAGCCATCTATAGCACTGAAGGAGATTCCAAACCTATTCTGATTTCCAGCAGCTGATTCACCAGAGTTCTGCTGATAAATCAAACTGAAAGTTTACATTTGTTTTCAGTAAGCAAAACCAAAATGGTGGTTCTGCACAGTTACCATCACTATTTAGGAATGCTGGAATATGTGTCCAGCAACATCTTAGCTTCATGTCCACAACAGTTAGATATGATTTCACTATGTGGGTAGCATTGTTCCACAGCAATCATTGGACTATTGAACACATACTCAAAAGCACTTTGGAAATACAAGTTACTTAGACATGTCTCATCCTGAAAGCATTTCTAACACTTATGGAATCTTACTATACTCCAGAGCTCAGCATGGGCACAGCATCAGATTACAGCAAATCTGAACCCAATTAACATGATCTGTGTCCACTTAAAACACTACTTAAAAATCACTACCACCACATCATGTGCTACACCTATGTATTATATGCACATATACAAAGCAGCAGGAACCTCAGTTTCTTAAGAGAAATTTAGGAGTGAAGTGTACCAGGTCTATTTCTCTGGGTCTGCAGTGTCCCAAGACTTGAAAAAGCAACAAAGAGTTAGAGAGAGGATGCAGCAGAATTTATAATGGTGGTAGTTACTAACACTCCTGCATTCACAGACACCAGGTGGAAGAGTTCTAGAGCCTACACTGAAAGACAAACTTTTTGCATTAAAGAGCAGATCCCAGAGCCTGCACTGTTTATTGAAAGTAGAAAAAGGCAAATCCATGGTTGGACGAGCAGCACAAATGCTCCATATAGCCTCAGCTGACCTGCTTGTGTCACGTGGAAAAGCCTGATTTGGGAGACAGGTCAGATTTCCATTATCAAGACCTCAGGTTTAAACTCAGCAAGGTCAGTTATGAGAGGCATCTACTATATAAAATACACCAGATACTTATGAATAAGGGAATTCGCTTTTGTTGCCAGAGGACACAGTCACCTGTACCAGTTCTTCTGAATTTGCTTCCTGACAGAGGTGCCTTTGAAGTCACCTCTGTTGATGCTTAAGATACGGAAGTGATTCCACAGCAGTCAGTTAACTGAAATTCTGACATAATTTGCCTGACTCACCTTGCTTTTAGACTGAGTATTTTGGGCCTCGGAGCACTGCACTGAATTTGGTATGAGAAGTGACAACCAGTTGAAAAGAGACAATCAGTCCCTGACACCCACAAGTCAGCAAATATCAAGTGACAGTGAAGGCATGAGTGACAGAGGGATCCAGTTTGATTTCCCCATTAAACAGCGCTAGTCCCTCAAACAAGAATAATTACATCCTGCACCTTCGTATTTTTATTGTCACAGTCCCTTGCCATGTCATTTGGGATTTTTTCATATCTACCATATGATGGACTTCCAGCTACTGTATGGAAGAAAACACAAAGAACAAAAACAGCAGAAGGTACACTTTCTTGTATCACAGATACAAGTCTAAGAAACATGTCTAAGAAGCAGATTTAAAAACAAACAAGCAAGCCCTACCAATGAAGTTCATCCTGAACTATCTCTACCTCAATCTGAGTTTGCTTCTTGGAAAGATGAAGTTGTTTTAGG
Source organism: Phalacrocorax aristotelis (assembly GCF_949628215.1). Lineage (NCBI taxonomy): Eukaryota > Metazoa > Chordata > Aves > Suliformes > Phalacrocoracidae > Phalacrocorax > Phalacrocorax aristotelis. The sequence goes on along the minus strand of NC_134282.1, from coordinate 22,788,103 downwards.
GATGGGTTTAAAGCATAGCAGGCATCTAGCAGAGAGGTATATGAAACAAACATCTGTTCATCCTGCTATTTGTTCAGATACATTTCCAAACAGAAGATAAATTCATTACCAAGCATTCCGAGAAAAAGCTGAAGGGCTCAACTTTCATCAAAAGCAGCCAGTAAGGCAAGTGTTTTGGATGGAGCTCTCCTTCCTTATCATCTGAGCCCTTCCTTCCCACATAACTGTTCCCAACATGTTCACCCATCAGACCCTTATACATAAAAAGACTCTGAATCAAAACTCTCACAGTGACAACTCTCTTCCATTCAAGGAGCTATTTAGGTACAACCTCAATTTAAGCAAATCCTATCCTCCAACCAGATCAAGCCTAAATCCTACACTGCAACGGCCAGAATGGGCTCTCTACAAACTACTTCTTGCTGATTAATTGGGGATAGAATACAGCTAGTTTGAGTCTCGGCAAATTCTTTCTAATGCAAGAAGCAGTAGCAGGTCCTTTCTGGAACAAAACTCCCTTCGTTCCCAAATACTGAAGGCACCTCCCCTAACTGGCTAGCTTGAGTCCCCCAGAGTGAAGTGAAGTGAACCCTGCCTGTGATCTGTACCAGCAGTTTAACTGCAGCCATACAACTTTACTGCTGGCTACTGGTGGCAAGGAGAGGAAAGGCAGTCCCTGGTCAGTGAAGTGCTAAACAAACAAAATGTCCCAGATCATGGCAAAATCTGGCCTTACCTGTCTGTTACTAGCTCTAAAAAAAAAAAGTGTTACTAGTCCCACATCCACCAGAAGATACCAGAAGGCAGGGAGGCTATGGAGTGGTAAAAACAGATACTAAGAAGCTGAGCTAACTTTCATAGGCTTCTTGCCTCCATATTCAGCAACATCTATGATTTGGACACAGAAGTTTAAAAAGTCTGATACTAACACTTTTTCAGGATTAAAATAGAGTTTTGCAGTTGAGCATTACAGTGGTCGCAGTGAGTTTTGGGGACTTAGTTTGGAGCTGTGAATTGTACAGGGTATGTACGCTCTGGCTAATGTAAGGTACAAACTCAAGCATGAAGGACATTCAGAAAAGTGGAATGTGAAACTTAATTACAGTTAAAAGGCAAAATATGGACAGTCATCTCTTGGTAGAATCGTGACAGACATAAGAGTCTGAATCTTTCATACGGATTTGTCCAACACACCTCTCCTCCTCCCTCCCAAAAACAAACCAAAAATCTACTAATGTGTACACTCACTTCAAACAGTGGAGGGGTCCAGGAGAAACTCTAGTTACTCGATTGACACTAGCACCATTCACAGTATTGAGATGGACTTCAGAGATGTAGAGAGTCACAGAGGAGGACTGCAATCGTGTTTTCACAACTTCCAGTGGACATGTCAGAATTGCACCAACAGTACCTCCACATCTGCAGAAAGAAATAGGATCATCACATTCTTAACTGCAAAGAAACTGAAGGATACCTTCACATTTAACATCACACTCAACATTCAAATTGCAAAAGGTGAAGAAACTGGAACATGCGTGACTATGCTGCAGTTATTTGCCCTTGAAGGCAAACTGTTAAGTCAGTTTGTTAATCCCACAACTTGGAGTGAAAATTTAAACAGACAAATAAAGTTACCCAAAGTAGTGAAGGTGCACAGTCTTCAGTACATGCTGTTCAAATCAGTTCTGGAAAGTAGTTCAGTATCTGAAATGTTTAACTTCTTATGGTAAATTTTAACTGGTGGTTTTTGTTTTTTGTTTTTTTTTTGAATGTTTAGTGTGTTCCTGAGCACAAACAAGGTGCCAAAAATCCTTAAGGGTAGAAAAAAATTGTGCATTATGCACACAGGGCTACATATAAAAACTGGTGTGACAATTTAATAAAATTAAAATACTTAAAGGCATCTTCAAAACCCTATTTGCATTTTGGCCAATGTATCACGAAAGCAATGATTCTCTGTTTCCTGAGTTCTGCCCATTACAGCAAGACAGACTAGATACTGTAGAGTAGAACCTGGGAAGACAAGAGAGTTTAAAGTGGCTAACCAGGTAAAGACTTGAAGATTTTGCTTCAGTCTGCCACTCATTTCTGTGAGCAAGCCAAGGCAAGCCGTGCATGATCTGTGCCAACAGTGGAGTTACTCCCATTCTGCTAAAGCAGAGCACAGCCAAGAACATACTGCCTTTTAGCAGCTCTGCTCAGAGGATTCTTCTAGTGCTTGTTCATAGCCGATTTATTAGTATCTACATTCCCACCTGTTTAACTATGATCGTATACAGCCTCTGAAGGAAAAATATCAAATCCACAAATTCTGATTCCAAAGACAAGCCCAAATTTCTTGGGCTTCCCTTGAACCTTTTCTGAGATCTGTATTCTTAACTTTGCCAAATACCCTTCTTAAAACTATGACCAGGACACTATATGTACCCTTTTAACAAAGGAAAAAATAAGACAAAAAACCAAACAAAACCCCAACAAACCCCACAAAACAAAAAACCAAACCCAGATTTAAATTAGGGTATTAATTAATGCTACTAACAACTCAGTCTGAAATCCACTAACACACAAGTACACTTTACACTAAATTCAAAAGGGCCAACATTCACTGCTATGATGCAATAACTAGAGCTGGTGTTGATTCTGACAAAATACGTATCAGCTATTTTCTTGTAATATGAAAGTCTCAAACACCCCCAAAACCTTTAAAAAGCTGTAAGATTTGTTAAATAGTATTTTTAAAATAATGTCTTCCAAAATGCAAAGGATAGTTCAGTACAAGTTAGGAGTAATAGCTAAGTCTCAAGGTCTCCTATGACCTTTCATAGGAAGGTAGCTTTTCATTTCTTGACTCTCTTCTACTGAAGAGAGTACCAGAAATAATAGCAGTTGTTAGCACAGAACTGCATCCTAAAAAGACTAATCTGTCTGTATGAACTGAACTGACAATACTAAACAGCTGCAAAGTAGGATAATGGTTGATGTTTACTTAATGCTCCATTTAAACCTAGTGACCTAAAGGTATCCCGTTACTAAGCCTAAAGGCATCTTGTGCCACCCCTAACTCCAACATTAGACTGAAGTCTACTCTTCCAAGTCATAACTGAGGAAAGAAATCAGGTTTCTCTGTCAGTCTGCAAAAAAAGTGTCCTCACAGGAAGATGGATGACAGTCTTCCAGTGTGTGCTGTCCACACACAGTAACAGGCTGACATGGCTTTTAGAGCAGCATGCTTAAAAATCTCTGGATGAGCTTACTCTTCTAATAGTAAGCTACAAACAGACTTTTTAAAATGAGACTTGCAGGAAGAGACAGACTAGATGTGCTAATATTTATTTTAGTGAGTGCTGGAAGCTGTAGGAGCCTGTAACATGTTAAAGTTCATGACATGAATACCACACAAGAACCACACATAGGCCAGCCCTCAAAACAACTTGACATGGAGCTTTAGAGCTCAAGCATCTTCAAGACAGATAGCAAGTTACTGTGTTTCCTGCAGTTCAACAGCAGACACTGCTGTATGGTAATGTGCCTGTGCAGGCAATGCATGCAGCTGGCTTTAGTTTATTTCCTTTCTTGCAACCCCTGCTTCTGATCAACTTGAGTCTACTCCCTTTAAGATCTTTCCGCATTTAATTTTGGACAGGTTACATGAGGACTTTTTTTCAAACAGTAATAGCAAGAGAAAGCATGTGGTATGGTTTATATTAATGAGATAAATGCTATGGAAGGGGAAAGAAAGGAGGAAGAAAAAACTTGGTCTGCATTCTTCAACAGGGCTTGGAATTTGGAGCCTTTAATACTACTGGCTCCACAGCTACATCACACTTGAAAAGTTTTCCAAAGTTGAAGATTAACGCCGACCTGGAGCTTGTATCCTGCATGCTCCCCTGCACCACACCCAAATCACCACAAGGGATGCCTGACTGCAACAGCACTTGTCAGACATCCACTGTGGCTGAGCTGGAAATACTGCATTCAGCAATGGATTACTAGGGAAGAGCACAGACATACAGCTACTCAATGCTTGTTCTTTTTACATTTGCCTGCAGCAAGCATTGTTCAGTGATAGCCAGCTGTTTTTACATGCATCATAAGGAAGCAGCAGATCACCTGCCTCCCTTTAAGAACTGTGCACCCCTTACCTGCACTGTATTCTGCCATTCAAGTAATTTCAAGTAACATGCATTCTTGGCAGTTTTACTGTTGTGTTGTTGGGTGGTTTGTTTGGTTCCCCCTCCCCTTAAACAGTTTAGAGATGTCTCAGCTGAACCTGAGAATATTTCATATGTTTTCCACTAGCTATTGATACTTTGGATTAAAATTTTCTTCTGTCCCCTATCTTCAAAGTCTTAAATTACTACTCACAAGTGAAGAAAAGTTTTGTAGTGCTATGTGGTTCTGTACTGCTCACAAACAATCTTTGCAAAATTCCAGTTTCTACTTCTGTCAAATGTACTACATCACACTCACAGCCCTCAAAAAGCCCCATATAATAAAGAAAGCATCTGGAATTGAAGCACTGAAAGAAAAAGTCCCCAAATGTTGAGGAACCAGACCTTGCTCAGTAGTCACAAGATCCACTGAGTTAAATAAAAGCATAAACCAGGAACTACACTGATTTATCTAGGTCACTTGAACTTGAAGATAAACACTGCAAGGCTTGACAAGAATCTGTTTATGAGAAACTGTCAGCAAATATAGCTTGTAGGTAAACAAAGAAGACAGACAATTCAATAGCTACCCACCCTGTACAAATAAGCAATTCTAACAAGCGTGCCAGCTGTTTGTCACCAGCATCAATGACAGTGTATTTTACTTAGAAATATATTTCCGGCCTTGCTTATTTAACACACTACTAGAAATACTGTGAAGGAGACAGCTACTTCTTTGTGCTCCAAGTCCTGGCCAGCCACTAACAGCCAGCCACCAGCTGCAGCTTTGCAAGTGTTCTATAAATCACCAGCAGGCTGCCACCACCACTCCTGCTACCCTCCTCACCAGGTCAAGTTAATGACAAGCTTTTTAGTTTGTAGCTTAACACAAATTAGGGAGTAGCACCGTTTGGAAAAACATTTAAGAGTTAGAAAGTTATTAGATTTCTTGTCCTCAAGAGCACAGGTGGGATTTTGTAAACTAAAGTAATTTCTACTACCTAAAACCCCTCTGGGCTTCAGCATCTCCAGCCATGTACTAGGCCCCAACAACTGGGACTTGTGAGAACACTTACTAATGTGTAACTTTCTCCAGAAATAAATGAGTTTCACCTGGCAGAGCGATTAGGTATACAAAGACACTCCTGCTGACAAACTGGAAGTGAAAAGGGCAAAACCCTGAGACGCTCCTGTGTCTGAATGTTTATAGCAGTTTCTAACGAACATATCTCAGAAGACCACTTGCTCATCTTTCCTATCCTAAATTTGTCATTTGCCTCTAATAAATGTTTACTAAGCCTTTTTTGGCTTTGCCAAGCAAGTGTAAGAAAAACTTGCAAAGCTGATTTTCATCAAAAACACCTGATCATACAAGAGCATGAGAATTCACCTGTAGGTCCCAAGTAATTTGAAGGGCAGAAGAGCACAAATCAGTAAGTAAATCCACAGAAATAAACACACATGTAAAAAAGGAAGATTAAAATCCCACTGCTATTAACACAGTCAAGATAGAGAAATCTGCAGCTTAAACTGTACAAGAAGGCACAAGAGACACTGCAGTCAGTGAAACAGAGGTGTGTAGTTATCTAACCTGCAGGATTATGATAAACTTAAAACAACAGTAAAACTAAGAACAGTTATCTACTTGACATCTCTTGGACAGAAGTATCTAGGAAGATGGCAATGTTCTCAGAAACTGAAGCTGATTCCAGAGAGCACCCATAAAAAGAAAAAACAAACCCCATTTAATTTCATCCCTAAGGTGCATTTAGAAGTCCGTCACCTCACCAGAATAACATAAACCTATCTAGGCTTTAAACCCTGCTAGGAATTCAACACAGATACAAGTATTAACAACCATTTACTCCAGATAATACCTGCAGTATTTGTGAGACACTGCAAGGAAAGAAATATGACCATACTTCAAACACCTAATCCTGTTTGGCATTCAAATCCCAGGTTCTATTTCCAGAGATGGCTGCACAAGAAAACTTTCTATTATTGCAACTTGAGGGTACCTGCTAAGGAATCACTGCCTTTGTCCAGAGTAGTTGAGTATCTTCTACTGTTACCTGACACCCCAGGAAGTAAAAGCAGAGACAGCTCCAGCATGGACCATGGTCTCAACTTCAGCCACTGGCCCATCTATAAATGCTCCAAAGCAGATCAATATTCCTAATGCCAGTGTTGGCTGACTTAGAATTGAAACTGCCAGTGCAAGAATTTTTTTATTCCTTCAGATAATTATGTATTTTAAACAAATAAAAGATGAGGCTAGTCATAGTGCTAGTCTCAGATTCACCTTTCACAGTATTTGTAACCACTGCCTCAAAGACTCAAAGATAACCCTTGACCTTGTTATCTTTAGTCTACATTCATTCATGTATTTCACCAGCTGTTTCTTTCCTGTAAGAAAACGAAAGTTCCATACAAATACTAGCTGCCAAGAAAAACAGCAAGAAAATTGAGCTCAAAACTCTGTCAAAAGCAACAAAACCCAAGCCACTTGCAAACAGAGTTCCTTCTAATCTCTTCACCTCTTATTGCAAGCTGAGGTCCCAAATCTATCAGCAACTTCACAGAGCTGTCTTAGAACACGAGTAACTTTCACATCACCAGATAAAGTTGCAGGATTGGATATTAAGTTTATAGTATCCCTCTTCAGGTATTTAAGGGCTTTAACAAATACAGCTCTCAAACAGAAAGAATGTATCCCATTAATCCTGAATTTTCAGAGTTTTCCTGTTATTAAACTGCTACACTTGTTTATTACACACCTTTCCATCTTCACTGTTAATGTGACAGCTAGGAGTACTGGCAGCCAGAAACTCTTCACCCCCTTATCCACAGATTGTTTCTGTGATGAAACTTGGAAAGTGTAAGTTAAGCTAACATCCTTAAACTAAAAACATTAATCAAACCTGCTATTTGGAATTAACAGTGTAAAAATAAAAATCCCCTGTTGTACTGACATATAGAAACCTACAAGTGAAAACAGGAAAAACACCACAAGGGGAACAAGCATCACTGGATTCCATTATCCAAACCAAACATCAACATGTACAGTGTAGCTTCTATTAGGAACCAGGTAAATAAATATTTACAAGTACACTTGTATTAAATAAAAACAGCTGAAAACACCAGTCATCTAGAAGGAAATACAAAACACACCAGCTTCATAGTTTCTCAAATACTAACAGCAGTTTTCATGCTATTTGGTAACCTCATGGAGCAAAACCCAAGCTACTCAATGTTTTAAACAAACACTACCTTATTCCCTACAGAAGAGTATCTGAACACAAAAATAACAAAGTTTGGACAGGAAGGTACTAACCTTCTCCTATGCCTTACAACAGGAAGGACTCATTCTGAAAAACATCCACGGTTATGCCAGGAATGTATTTTAGGGTAGAGGGGAACCCAAGTGCTTGGTAACTCAGTTATGGCTCAAGTGGCTATTTTCTGAAAGGGAGTAAAAAGCCCCTATCATCACACTACCTGCTACATTATTAACTAATATCTTCCTAAATCAAAAAAACCCCAAGGGTCTTTCACCTTTACTTCATACATTTTAACAGTGTCTGATCTTTCTGAAGAATTCAAACATTTACCTTAAATATATTTTTCCGAGTCTGAACTATTTCAGCCAGTGCAGGGATTTGCCAAGAACCTCTGTCAGACTAAGAGTGATTTAAATTACAGATCAATTTGAGACAGTTCTATAATCAGGGCAAATAAGAGGCTCCTCTCTATTTAATCCTCACACATTAAATTAGAAAACAGCCAACTTTCTGCATGAAACACCAAGACTAAAGAATGAAGATGTAAACCTGAGACTGCCCAACCCTGAACTCAGAAAAGCTGCTGTCCACCTCCTAACCCAAACCAGTCCCCCGTTTTGCTGAGGAAACAAAGCCCAGGCAAGCTCCCATGCCCTGACAGAAGTCTGTACGATAATTACCGTCATAAGCTCTCTGGCAATGAATAATAAATAATGAAAACCTGGAAATTATTTTTGTAGCCAACACCTGAATTTTCATGACATACCAATTAAGACTGCAAGCAGATACATCCAAAACATATTAATCTTCCCTATAAAGCAAAACATTAAGGGCTTTCTACTACTTTTTTGTTGTTGTTTTAAGTAGTCTGGCAACTAGAAAAGCATGTAACTGTGTAACTCACATACTTGAACTAAAATGTTCATCTACAGTCTACACTTCAATCACAACACTTCATAATTTAAGGATGCAGTATGTTTAATTGATTCTTCTTGGTTTGGAATAAAAGCACCCGAGTTTGTACTACCAAATGCTGCCTACAGTGACAACAGTTGCTATTTAACTAGGAGATGGAAAGACAGAAGATATGCAAAAAATCTACAGTTTGATTCCTGAAACAGAAGGGGAAAAAAAAAAGTTAAGTTTCGCCTGAAGGACAAAATACTATTAGCAAAAGGAGCTGTGGTAACTACATGGTTTGCAGAAACAGAACCTGACAAATAGGGGCATCATGACAAAATATGAGCCAAGTACATGGTTTCACATGTGTCACAGCATGACAACTCCAGGTACACTGTCGATCCATTCAGGTATTCTCCCTGCAATTGCTCTTCAGTATAAAGTGCACAATGGCAGTTTTGAATATAGCCTAGAAAACTATACTTAAGTGTCTTTAGGTGACAGCAAAGTTACTGCATGGAACCAGTTGCTTACAAATCCTACGAGTTAAAACTGCTTTTCTTTAAGGATTGTGTTCTTAAGTCAGTAACTTTTTTTAATTAAAAAGGGATTCCTTATTTTTCTACCTTATCTCATTGCCTGTAAATATGATGCTCTTCTCATGCCATGTATTTTCTACTTCAGAATGTGATTGCTGTTATTTTTACATATAGAACTTCAGACAACATCCTATTTAAAAAAGTCAAGAAGATCCAAGTAATACCCAAGGCGGTGAGGGCTGCACATACATGAAGTAGTACTTTGTTGATGTACTGGCTAATGAATGAACCACTCCAACAACATCATTTAGATTAGCTTCCTTTCCTAGAAAAAAAAATACACCACTTCAGTTCAATGATGGTGCTAGAAACTACGTTAAAGCCATTCCAAAATGAGTACTAATTTATTTTTAGACTTAGAATTAGTATTTCTATCACAAAATATTTGTTGTATTTACAATTAACATGCAATTATGAAACAGAGATGGGATTCTTAAAAATTAAACTACTTGAGTAAAAATTACTTCAGAAAAACAAAGCAAGTAGCAACTGCTGAGTAATTCCCTCACCACACCTGCCCCAGTGGCCAGCACTGCTAAAAAAAAAAATCTATCAAACCTGTTGGAAAGGGATAAGGATACAGAGATAGGAAGAAAGGAATAACAGGAAAAAATTATTAGAAATACAAAACTAACTCCCAAAATAAACTCAAATGGCCCAGAGTACTGCAGTTTGACAGTTTTGAATTGGTCATGAAACAAGTTAGGCAGCTACAAAAACAAATCCCAGGATGGCCCCACCTACATTACTAAAACAGCAGTGTCATCAGTTAGTTTCATTACAGAAAGCAGGAATTGAAGACTCAACTTAAACATTACAGAAAAAGGCCAGCAGATTGAGATAATCATGCTATTTCCATACAGTCACCAGTGAAACCTAAAGGAAAACAAAGCTTCCTTTAGGTTTCACTGAAGACTAAAGATCACTCAGGCAATCTGTAGCCCACCATGCTCATAAAGAAGTCATGAGATGACCCTGAATAACTTTTCAACTGCTAAATACGACCAAATATACACCATTAACTTTGCTGAACTAAGGTTACAGGAAATGTGTGGCTTGCACATGAGAAAACGTCATTCAGCCTTTTCCTCACAGTATAACCCTTGACCCAACTGGCCAGCAGCTAACTGTAGACCAAGAATTCTCTGCAAAAAAATAGGAATGAACATGCTGAGCAGAGCAATCTTCATCCAGTCTTAAGTTCCAGGTTTATAAACCTGTCTCTATCATTACACACAGTTCTTCCCTGTGCAGAGCTATCAACTTAAAGTGCTACAATAAGGCAGCATTCCTCCTACTGCTTTTCTGAATGTTTACAAGGATGTGAAATCTGAAGAAAAAAGCACACACTACCTTATGTTGGGCACCCTGCTGCATAATCCGTCTCCTCTTAGAGTGCCAAAAATCAGGGGGGTGAAAAAGCACCTACATAAGCACTAAATCAGGTGTGTAACAGTGAAAATCTGCGAAGTGTGCCAGAAACATAGAACATGCTGATGTGTAGCCAACTCGCCCAGACCTGCTCAAAGGAAACACTATAGTCTTCTCCACCTCAAACACCCCAGTCCAGAGTCAACAAGTACAAATGGAAATCCAATCTTCAAGCTCTCTAAGGATGTGAAGTATGTTCCCAGTCTGTCACTTTTCCCACTCACTACCCGCATGCACTTTTATCATTACACCAAACAGGATCTCCAGCTTTCTCTTTCAAGCTATGTGCTCTTCCCACTTTACCCCTGCAGGGACCACAGGCTGTGTAACCGCAGATATCCCAAGCATTATAAAGCTTAAAAAGATCAAGACAGACTAATATCTGCAAAGGTACAGAAGTTACCTCAAATCTAACCAAGGCTACAAGGGCCGCATCTTTACTTCTAGCTAAAATCTTCCCTCTGATTTCTTCTGTCTTCATGGGCAGAAAGCTGCACAACTGTGTCAAGCCCCACATGCAAAAGCAGTACACACCAGAGCGCTGAAATGCATTCAGGTAACAGAGCAGCCCTTCCATACTGGCACTACCATCCAGCCATCTGCAGAGTGCTGAGGGGACAGGCATACTTGGGCAGCCTCTGCAGCGCGGGGGGACCCCAGGCACAGGCGGCTCGGCGCGTTTCTCCACAGAAACGCCAGACAAGGGACAAACTCCTGGAGTGGCGACCAGAGGCTGTTTTAAGCGAATCACTCACCCCCGCACGGGCCCTCAACCCACCCGCAGTCGGGGCCGGGCCTGCTAGGCACCGCAGGCCCGCCCAGGCTCCCAGCGAGGCCCCGGCAGCCGGGGCTCCCCGCGACAGGCCCGGGAGGGCCTCGGGGCCCGGGCGGGAGCGGCGCACCGGGGGCGCTCAGGGCGACCCAAAGGACCCCCTCGGGCACAGCACGGGGTCGACAGCCCCTCACAGCGCTCCGGCAGCCCTCCCACCCCGGCGGGGTCCCCACCCCAGGCCGCAGCCGAGCTCCCGGCCCCTCCCAGGCCGGGCCGCGACGTGACGGGAGGACTCTGCGGCGGGACAGGACCCCCGCGGGCTGGGGCGGGGGGACAGGGAAACGCCGCAAGAGCTGTTTCCGGGGTTAAGGCGGCAAGGCCGGGGGAGGAGGGGGGGGCGCTACAGGGCGGCACCCACCGCACATCCCACCCCGCGGGGAAGAAATGAGGGGCGAGCGGGCGGCCTCGCCTGGCAGCCCGCGCGGAAAGGCCGGGATAAGTACCAGGGCTAGAGGTAGAACCGGGCTTAAGGCCATGCCGCTCCCCCACCGAGCGGCGGCCTCACCTACCCGCCAGCAAAGAGATGCACCAGGGTGTCTCTCTGGCTCATCCTCGTCGCCTACACCCGGCGGGAAGGCGGGCGGGGAGGACGCACTGCCGGGCGCTTCCGCCCCGCGCTGGGCCGCGACGCTCAGCATAAATGCGCACCGCGGCCGCGCGCCTTCCTGCGGCGGAGGGGCGGGGTGGGGGGCGGGGCCGGCAGCCTCGCTCCAGCTCCCCCTCGGAGCCGCTGCGGCAACCGCCGGGCGCGAGGGCCTTTCTCATGAATATGCGACAAGTGCCCGCCCCGAAGTAAACAGAGGCCGCTATTGGCTGATGGAGTGTGACGTCACCAGCCGTCCCCGTCCCATAAGCGGGCCGAGGCGGCTGTTACCTGTATCCCTGGGGCAGCAGCTGCCTTCGCCGCCTTGCTGGGCTCAGCCCGCCCCGCCGGCGTGTGAGGGGTTTCTCTGGGATCCCCGCTGTAAACGTTTCCCTCAGGGGCCTTTTTTCCTTCCTTCTTTCCTTCCTTCCTGTGGGCTTTCAGCGCAGTGCTCTGGGGGCTGTGGCCCACCACGGTGATGGGCCGCTCTCCTGAGGTGTGTGCTGGCCTTCAGGGAAGGTCATGCACAGCAGCCACAGAAACTATAGGGAAGAGGAATGTGGAAAACTACCCCTGTACCCTCAGCGTCCAAAAGCAGTGATATTAGCAAGGCATGTAGTGGTCTTAGTCTTTTTTCCTCTTGCTTTTGCATTATTGGTCATATCCTTAGCTTCTGAAGCAACACATCTCCCCAAAGAGGCATACAAGCACTGGTTCCTTGGGAGTGCTTCTGAAGTGAGTACCATGGCTCATTGGATGACTTTTGTTTTTCTTCAAAAATATATGGCTAAGAGAAAACAAACAATGCTACACAGGAAAATTCTTGTCCTGGTCAGCACTTTAATCCAAGTACCTGAAAGCAAATAAATGACTAGCTAAAATCTTTATGAATGTCCACATAATGAATATTTTCAATAAATGAAGAGCTAATTCATAATAGTGCAAGGGTTTTTAATCTTTTTTAATAAAACAAGCATGTGTTTTGAAACAGTAGTTTCTTAAAAAACTTCTGTGTCGGTGAGCTGATGTGGAAGACACAAATCAGCTAGACATTTAATGTGGAGTTTTGAAAGAGTGGTGGAAGCTGAGGAGGTAGGTGGTTGGGTGCAAGAAAGGTTGAAAAAACATGTGAGATGTGGAGATGCTGGGGGAAAAAGTAGTTACAGTGAACTGTGACAAGTGAAAGTAGGACAATTATTTTTGCATTGCTACTCCATGCAGTATGTATTTGAAGCTAGTGAAAAATCAGTTGAGAATTGCTCCAAAATAGAAAGATGGGCAAGACTTTCAGAAAGGTGTAGTGTATATATATGAGAGAAGTTATCATCCAAGAAACAAGAAAGGATCATATGCAGCTTGGCACAAGATGTCATACAGGAAAGAGTAAATACATTCAAGTTAATTAGAGCAGTTAAATTAATTTGAAACTATTGGAAAATTCTACCAGTGGTTTTATCAAATGCTGCATGAAAGATAGTCATATGCCAAATACTTCATTAGGAGTCATGAGTCCAAATTTTTTCCAATTCTCTCAGTAGCTTAAGAGGGAAAAGAAGATGGGTTTTCTGCAGGCCATGTGACATGTAATGCCTTTCAGTATACCACGTGTCCTGGTAAACTCAGAATAAGATTAAATAACAGCCAAAGACACTGCTTCATTCTGTCTCTGTATAGGTGAACCCCTGGTCTAGGAGCTATTATCTTTGTCTGGCACTTATGGCCTGCATTGTGACAAATGAAAAACTGTAATTTGATCATTTTTATATGCTTATGGTATAGTAAGAACAAGCAGAGCTATTGAAACTTTTTATTTACATGATTAGATCTTTTGTAATTTTTTTTAAAAGTGCCTTTTTAAAGAAACTTTTGATTTTCCATTGACATATTTTAAAGGCCCAGACTGAAATATTTTCAATTTTTATTAGAAGTCTGAAGCCCTCTGATTCAAAATTATTTTGCAGCACTCTTGAGAGCTGTCTTTAACACAACTTTTTATTCTTATTCTCCTTGCTAGGCTGGACTTTCTGGCTAGATTCCATATCCCATAATGTTTTATGCCTATGGATTCTTACAATGCATTTCCCCTTTCATCCATCATGGAGAGGTAAGTGGAGAGGAACTGTCACAAAGGCGTGTAATAGGACTCAACAAAGTTGCTACAAGGAGAAAAATATGTGACAAAAAATTAAGCTATTGTTTCTATGTTTTCTAGCTCTGAATTCTTCTTGGGATACCACCCACATAGCATGTGCTCCACTTTTCCTCTTGTAGTCTTTGAACAGAAAACACCCTTTCTTAAATTTCATCAATGGCTGGCTGTGTAAAATAGAGCAATAGAAAAACTTCCCTACCTTTCCTGATACAGCTGTTTTTTCCTGCTTTTTTTATGGCAGTTTAAGGTGGGATAATATATTTTTCCCATGCAGCAGAATTTCTGCTGTTATTTTTCAATCAGGTTTCTAAAAATTGCATTTGTCTTTATTCTGACCTACTGTGTAAGATTCTTGCTCTTATTAGGGTTATAATGACCTCTATTTTTCTAATATTTATATGATCACATTACACAAGTTTAGAATATACAGGAATTGAGATCATAACTCTGCATTTGAAACACAGATTTAGTGCAGTCATGGCTTTGTTTGCCCTTTAGTGTTCTTTAAACAAGCACTTGCTATCTTTTGACAGTGCCAAGGTTAACTCTCATCAAACAATAGAAAACAATTCCCCTGTGAAATAATATTTGTACTAAACAGGCTATTTTAAAATATTTAACATTCTTAGGTGCTCTGTTTATTGAAGTGATAGATTATTCCCTTTCCTGATTAAGCTCACAAAAATATATTTTCTCCCTTCAAGACACATAAAAATAAGGTGCATGCAGTTGGGATTTTTGATTCTGAGCCATTTTAATCCACTTCTTTCTCCTATGAAATTCTCCTGCTGTGGGATAAAATTATTTATTGATGTCATGCTGTAATGGATGTACGGATTACATCCTCATGTGGAGAGAAGGAAATTTGTATCCCTGGGGATACAAAAATAGGTAGAATCCTTCAGTGTCTGACAAATTCCTCAGGCCAGCATGAATTAAAAAAAATAACAAACCTGAAAACAAAACCCCTTTCATGTTGATGAATGGAGAGCTGAGGTTGGGGAACAGAAGACGGTGACACAGAGCTCACTGAATGCCCTGGCTCAGGGAATCTCGTGTGAAAAAAGCATGCTGTGTATGGCCTGTGGTGCTCCTGTGAACTGGAGGCAGAGGCCAGCCACACTTTCGCCTAGTGAAGCACAACATATGTTATCAACTTGCCAGCCCTGAGCTGCTGAGTAGTGAGATGGAAGTAAACGAACTTCCCTTGACCAAGGCAATCTACAGAAGTTGCTCAAAACACAGCAAGAGGCACTGTTGTGGTATGCTGCATTTCTTCTTCCTAGGAACTACTGTTCCCTAATCTCTTTTATGCCTTCTTCACATGACCATCCCATCCACTGTGCTCTGTTTCTCTCCAATCATCATGAAAAGCTACAGGAGATGTCTTAAGGTATTCAATTTAAGTGCATGTATTCAGGAATGATAATATGTATAGAATTAAAAATTATGAATACTCAGAATTCAAGACTATGAAGTTTTTATTAAATTCCTTTAGTCTTGCTAACAGTTCAAGAGCATATAGAAGAATGAATGAGACTGTTTACAAAATTGTGGCCACTAACTTAATGCTGTATTTTTTATTTCTAGGAACTCAACCCGTATGATTTGAGAAATTGTCAGAGCACTTCTCATTTGGTAGAATACCGAGTATTTTCTTTAAATTTCATTAACTAATATGTAGTGTAATCGCACTCAGTGTGGGCTGTACTAAGAATATATGAGGTTCTCCTTTATTTCTTTCAAAAGGAATAAGATTGAGTGTATCATGCACTGCACAGGGAGTGAGGTGGGAGTGGGGAGGAAACATGCCCGCTGGAAGGCACATTTTTCCAGGGCTCGCCCCCCTAGCTACTCTGTTGCAGGGCCAGAGTTAGCACAGAGTTACAATGTGTCTATGCCTGAGGAGCTATCACAGATACATGCTTTGGCATTTCCAAGGGATTGAGTGTCGGGAAGATATCCCATTAGGGAAACCTCGCATTTGAACTTTTGTAACGTTCCCCTCTTGTGCATGTCGTTACACGAGGCTATGCCTGAATTTCCACTGCTTTCCGCGGTAATATCATTAGGAATGTTATTTCTGACATATTTGTTCTTCATCTGAGTGCAACAGATTTTAATTTTAATCGTGCATAGCATTTCTGGGCCCAGAGTTATTCTCCTGCCTTTCACTATAACATACATAAAACAGAACAGGCACGTCCAAAAGGTATTCCCCAGCACCTTACTGAGTTACTTGCCTCCTCTAGCTGCCCTTTAAAGCAGCTAGGCAAAGCAAAATGCCTGTATCTTGTTGGATGAAAGTATGTATCACCGAGAACTAAGATGGGCTTGAAGGTTTATATACATTCAAGTCTGTTTTCACTACCTAGGTGAAAATAACAGAGAACTTGTTTTCTTGCACAGACATTGTGCAAGTTAGGAATGGATTTTTCTATCCAGTGAGTTTCCAGTGGTCCCTTGAGCTGATGGGGTCCTTTTTATGCTTATCACCTGCTTATCAGCTGCATGTTTAACAGCTACCTTCCTGCTTTTGTGTGAAGTCATTTAAAGTGAATAGTAGTCAGCTGTAAGGTAAAGAATTGCAAAGCATGAGGTAAAGATTACAAGCTAGATTAATTATAAGAAGAAGATGAAAGACAAGAATTGTGTTCATGAGTTTTCCATGGAGGTCTGTTTGAGCACGGTTTCACCAACTTCTACAAAGGATTTGTTAGCTTTGTATCAGAACTTAAAAATTGAGTCGTTCCTTTGTGGAGGAAGGATCCACCCTAAGTTAAGTGTAAACTTGGAGCCTTAGAGCGCAAAAGTCCTAGACCAAAGAGGAGAGGGAGGTGCAGGAGACGGTTCAGCAACAAGTAAGGTGGCAGAGACTGTATATGGTTCTGTGTGGTAAAATGCTATATAGTAGAAGTTACTTGAGAGCCAAATGAGGAAACGGGTAGGAGGAACAAAAATGGCAGCTCAGAGGAGGCCTTATTGCAAGTACACTAAGTGAGATAAAGCCCTAGGACTTGGCAGCAACAAAGAGTAAGTGGTGTGTTACTCCAAGGGGGAAAACAGTGAGCTGCTCTCACAAGGAAGTCAGAAAGGAGACTTTAAACTACAACTTTTGTGCTTTGGAAAAGGAATAGTGGGTGACTAAATCTTCATGTTTTCATATTCTTTTCTGTGTTCTATGAAGCTCATTTTAAAAAGTAATTTGATTCAACACTTGTGAGAGGATGAAGTACAGCTTGTTAGACAGAATTAATTTCCCTGTAAGTCTGACTGAGAAATGAGGCTTGACTTGGTGTTTTTTAATGACACTGAGAAATTGAACTGCTTCATTACTGCTAATGAAGCACTGACAGAAGGGTTAAATTTAGATGTAAACTAAACCTCTGGGAAGAAACTGGATGGGTTTCTTTAGTATGGGGTATATGAGATCAAGACAGGGATTTTTGTTGGTGGTTTTGTGGTTTTTTTGCCTTTTTTTTTTCTATTTGAAATACCATTTTCCTGATGTTTGATCTCATTTGTTTCCATAAACTGCTCAAAACGCAGGGAGATGATGGTTGTGCTTTCACATACAATGTTCCTTTTCTCTCTGTTAATATGGTCAGAGACCCTTTCAATGAAAAGAACTTTAGACATACAACAAACAAAATCTTAAGATCATCCAATAAACAACTTGTTTTTTGACTTGCGCGACTCAAACTTGAGTGATAAATACCATCAGCATAAATGACAGGGCTAGGTTTTTGTCACCATGAATTGTGCATATTTTAAATTGCGGGTCTGGAACTGTAGCAAGACATTACAAGGAATGTTTTTAGCTCATAAAGTGTGCTGATTCTGAAAGTGAATAAAATGAGTGTGTTTGTACCACTCTTTTGAAATGGTAGAGGTGAATTGGTGTCGTGGTGTAAAGTACAATATTTGGAGGACCTCTACTCCCTCCTAGCAAAAGCTGGCCTCTTAACTCTGAGAAATTTTTAAAATGCTGTGATTTTTATTAATACTCTTTTATCAATCTGTGAATAAATATATTTTTAACTCCAATTGACAAATAATGCAGAAGAATGAGAAAAGTCAGATGTTTAACCGAAACCAAATCCATCACTGATGGATTTAGAAATAACATTTTGACGTAGAAACCAGCAGGGAGACTGTGGTAAACGATTTCCTCTATACTCTGTGTAGGTCGTCTTTTTCCTGAGAATGGAGCAGCCACCGTTCCTTGAGGACACGTACATTTGTATGCCCATTGCTCATGGCTTGTTTATCTGAAGTTTGTAGCTTACAGAATATTTTTGGAAATATCCAGAAGATAAAGCAGAAGAGGACAGGGAAAAAGGGCATTAAGTAGGGAAAGAAGAAAAGAGGAGCAGCTGATCTTCTTTAAAAAAGGGGTAGGGGTATCCATAGCATGACAGTGAGGACTGGGAGTGTGGTGTATGTATGACTGAGAAAGAACAGAAGGCAGGATAGGTCTCATTATGGAAAGTGTAAGCCCTATGTATTGAAAATTGGATTTTAGAATTGGGAACATCCATATACCAGAGATACAAGGAAGTAGCTAATTCTATTATACTTGGCCCTTGTAAGAGCTGTGGAGAATACTTTGCACGATTTAAGCTGTCAGTTTTCAAGACAGGTGTTTTTAAACTGAATCAGGTCTACAGAAGAGCCACTCAGGTTATCTGGAAAATGGATGGCTTATCATATCAGAGAACACTTAAAAGATTTGGTTTGTTTAGCCTGGGTAAATAAAGGCTAAGACAAGATATGATTGCTGCCTGTAAATATATCAAGGGAATAAACTACAGGGACCAGAAAAGTAAAATACTACATAAGCTAAAGGTCAATATTAGCAGAGTTACCAGAGGTCATGAAGAAATTCAGGTTGAGAAAAAGGAGTGAGAGACTGTGATGTGGTTTTCTACAGTACCTGAAGTCTAGAATGGAAGGTTTCAAGTACTGTATGCACCCTATGCTCAGACGAGCCTCAAATTGTGAGAAAATGGGTACATCACCCTGTCAAGGTGTCCCTCTTTTGAAAGATGTTAATCCATCATGCAATTCTGTTTCAGGCCATCTCTAAAGCATTGGCTTCTGTCCTTAGCTTGCTTTGAGACCAGTATGTAAACAGTGTCTCACGGATTGGAAATCTGATGTGAAAATTTTCAAAGATTTGAGAAATTTACTCACTCCTAAATAGAATGAAGCAGAAAGTCTGCAGTTTTTCATCAAAATCCAGAAGGAATAGCAACTCATTTAGAAAAGGTGAATGTGTGACTTCATAAGTTTTGCACAGCTGGGATAAGCAAAACCAGGGAGCTTAGTAGTAGTGTGGTTAGTGATTGCACCTCACTGTTGTGTTTATCAGAAAAGGCTGGGTGTAAGTGGAAAGGACGGATCACAGCAGTGCGTGTTGCTCTCTGTGGTGTGTTGGCCTTCAGGGTACAATGTAAGCAGCCTGATTTGGACAACTGAGCAAATCCAACAATCTTAGATGTGCATGAAGATTATAGAAGTGTTTTCAGGCCACTAGCGGTTGCCTAGGGAGTCAGCCACCTTGCTGCTTTCACTTGATAAATGTGGCTTAATAATTAATTTCCGCCTGGAGGAGATGTTACTTCTCTAGTTTGTCTAAGCCTGGACAAGGAATTTGCTGACTCGGGTGTACATTAGGGAGCTAAGCTTCATTATTGCTAATGAACCAATCAAGGATGTTTTGCAAGGAGGCTTTGCTTTTTTCAAGGGGTAATGCATCTGAAGTTTTGGTACGTAGCCATACAGTATAGTTTTTATTTCCTGGATTGGACCCTGGATATTATGCATATGACACAAAGCTCATTTAGAGCCTCAGTTTTGAAGTGTAGCAACCATAACCTAAAAGAAAACCAGCAGATCAGCTGTTGCTACAAATGGAGAATGTTGAGCATTGTTAATATGTTGTTTATCCTAGCGAGGCAAATATTGTTTCACATTTTATTTTCAATGTATGTAGTCCTCTTTATTTTCTGTAGGCTATGGAATTGTCTTGTCATGTTCCAGAGTCTTCTGACAGTCTCTTCATTTACTTCCAGAAATAGGGGCAGGACAAATTTTGTTGTTTGGGGTTTTTTGTTTGTTTGTTTTGTTTTTAAAGGGTGATAGGTCATCAGATTGTAGTTGATTTTCTGCCCCTGAACAACCTGTGGAAGTGATTCCTTTGCCTAGAAAAGGCACTTACAAGAAATGGAGAGAAACTACTTACAGTAAATAATGCCAGTTTAAAAGATGTTTACAGGTTGATCTATTTTATTCAAGACTTTATGGAATACTGATTTACCTGACCTTTGAGAACATCTTAACAAGATTAAGATGAGCAATTAATGGTAACTCTGGGACAAGGCTTCAGGTCAAACAGATGAAATCCTCACTTGTTCTGGAGTTTATATAGCAAACGCAGGTTCATGTAAGTTCTGGGGATACATCACAGCCCCAGATATAAAGCCCGAATAACTCTTACTTTCTCAGAGCTTTTATTTACTCTCTTGTGGAGCACAAACTCACTTTTTTCTCAAACCTGTTCTCTAATCAAACACAACCCAATCAAATGAGTTATGTTCCCCTAGTTCTTTGAAAATACTCTGGAAAATCTTCTGCACATTTTTTGTAAGTTTAGACCCATGAACCTCAAGTAATTGCATTCATATCATGCTGTAAGTCCCTTAGTCTTGGTGAAATTGCAGCTTGGATGAATTTGGTCTTATCAGTCTTGTGGAAACAGCAGTGGGTTTTGTGACATGATACCAGTGAGATCTGATGGAGATGGTTTTGACAGGTTCATCTTTCAAGTCTTGACTGGATTTGGAGTTAGGTGGTTAGTAACTGTGGAAGGGAAGAACTATATTTAATTTGTGTCTATGACATAAAGTGATGAGGAAATTTCATTTATTATCTTTATTTCATGATAAAACATATGTCTAACAGGATGTATTTCTCCCCAAAAATGAAACAGAAATTCTGTATAACCCAGCATGATTGATGACTTACATTTCAAAACCCTTATTTTTAATCATATTATAAACTTTTCTGTCTCTCTTTTTAAAAATAATCTTTTTAATTACCATCTCTCAAAAGACAAGAATTTCTGGCTAAGAATATACTCTTTATTCATTCCCACAATGTTCTTCCAGTTATATTTGAATCTATCTTAATTTTAGTTTGCCATGTGAGCAAAGCAGCAGTCTATTATGTATTCACAAAGCCAAGTCTGAGTGTGATTATGTAATACACATTTCAAGTATTTCCAAACAGAATTCATGTTCCTAAATCCAGCTGTGTAATACAATACTGACTTTGTTTCCTGTTGTCATTCAAGTTCTGATGATATATCACTAGAATTTTTATTCCTTTTTCTGTTACTGTTCTTTATCCAGACTAGAGCGCAAGATTGAAGTTCTGAGATATTGGGCCACATTTTTACATGAAGTGGAGTCTGATGGGATGTTTGCTGTGCAACTTGAGGCTTATGTTCGTCTTCTGTTAGAGTAGATGTTTTGAATGATTTTTTTTAATGAGTTACTAACAGTTACTATAAATCGCACTCCAGTTACTAACCACCACCTGTCATTGCAAAGAAAGGAAGGGACAGCCCCACTGTAATAATGTGATAGACCTAAGGGAGAGGGTGAGATGAGCTTCTGTATTGCAACTTTATTTTCTTTAGAGGTGGGGAAGAATGTCAAAGAAAAAAGGCTGAAGTATGGAGAACCCAGTATGAGTTTGAGTTTTCAGCAGTAGGTCCTAGAAGAGATGGCATGGATCTAAATGTAGGGCATACCCGCCACCTACCCATGGGTCCAAAAGCCTTATTTAAGCTTAGGCCTGTGCCTTCAATCCTGGCCTGAGCTATATCACAGCTGCTGTACCTGTTCCCAGTCCTGTTCATGAGTTATTGTTTGTGTTTTCCAGTTTGACCTTGGATCTGAATTGTTACCTTGCTTTTGCCTGATGATCACTGGACTGTTGACAGGACCTGTTGTCATCACCCAGCTTGGGTGCTCTGGGACTGTGCCCTGAGGGTAAGCTCACTGCCCAGCCAGTGTCATGATTGTTCTCAGCCCCCCGTTAGCCTTCCCTTAGGGAGCAGCCCAGTTCTTACTGCTCCATCCTACTGTCCTTCACAGGCTTTTACTGATTTTTATGGTGTCAATAATAAGAATAATCAAATTACCAAAGTAATCATTCTGGATGTTAGAATCATCCTCAGAAATTGATATGGTCCATTCTGATACGTAAAGGAGGATGGAGGGGGGAAGCATACAGCTTTGTTCAAGTAACTGTCAAATTTATGTATATATGTAGACCCTGCATCTCTTGGATGGTGATGGAGTTATTAACAGTGGATTCTCATTTTAACTTTGTTCTAAGAGAAACGTTAATAAAATGAGAGTTTGTATTTTAGCAATGTGTAAAGATCTCTCTTGAATGGCTTTATCTTCTAGTGTTCTTTTTTAAAGAACAAGCACTGAACAACAGTTCAATATATACCTGATACTCAGGTAGTTGACTTCTTCTTACAAAACAGAATTCATAATGTTTAGAGGAAAAGTTACTGTCTACTCTGCAACAACTATTTCCAGAACAGTAAGCTAATGGTGAGTTGGATCTAAGATTATGATATCTGCAGCTGCTTCCTTAAGGTAAACATACACTTAATTTAAGAATGTATTATTCTCACACCTTGGCAAGTAACAAGGACTTATCACAGTAAGAACACTAATTGCCTGTCATTTAAAAAAAAGACGAAAACAACCCTCGAGGCTATAATCCAACCCTCGTACAATTATTAGGCTGAGACCCTATAAAAGAGCTATTGATGTAACCCTCGAAAACAGTATGTCCAAACCACCTTTGAAATATTTGTGTGAAAAGCAGTTCAAAAGATACTGGTAAGTATTACAAGAAAAAAAAACCAAACATGTGGCATTTACAGGAAACAGTCATTCCATATTATGCAAAAGAGTTACCAAAACCAATTGCAGTCATATATTTAAATTGTTTGGGGGGTGGAGGGTGGGAATCCTGAGATCTGAACATATGTTAAATGTTAGAAGTGATACTTTCAATTTCACCTAACTTATATTTAGGGTGAACAGATGGGATTTTTGTTTCCTAATTCTATGAGTTGCGTTTAAGAATTTCATACTACAGCGAGTCCAAAACACTTTTTTTTTTCTTCCCTGTGACTTAGTCTCATATTAGAAGGGACTGGAGATCTGAGGATATGCTGATACTATTCCTTAAAGAATTTCACAGAACAGCAAATAAATTATACTATGCATGTGCAACTTTCTTCTATAAACATAATGAAAAACTATAGAAAATAAATCACAAAGTGCTGGATTTCTAGTGAATGAATATGATAGACTTGACTTTTCCTGTCTCTCTTAAAAGACAGCATATAGAGGAACTAACAAAGGGTTGTTGATACATCATGGCAAATATTAACATATACTCACTTGAAAACTCTTCTGCACTTTTCGGATTCTTCTGCTTGTGGTTATTAATGAGTTTGTCCAAAAGGAGGAACTGTGTTTTCAAAATCAGATGACAAATATATCCTGAAACCTTTAAATATGAAGAATTTTCCAGCACTGCCAGCTGCTGATGTCATTTCAGAAACACACTTAGTTTTGCTTGTAATATCAGAATGGGTTGCTGTGGAAGTTAATTTTCAATCTCAGCCTAGTTCTGAAAAGAAATAGATAGAGTAATAACTTAGAAATATAGATCAAATTTTTTCCTCATTTTTGTCACTGCTTAGAAGAAACAAAATTATTGCTTAAGCAGTATGTCGCTTATATATGTTTAAACAACACTGGTATATAATGCTGCAAAGCAGCATGTACCATGATGTCAACAATATGCAATTAGGCAGCAGTCTGTAAAATAAAAAAAAAAGAGCTTACGTTTCACTAGGTCAGATAACCATATCCACTATTTTGACTACAGTTTCCAAGAACTTCAATAGTTGGAATTTGGGCTGCAATGTCAATAGAGGCTTGACTTAACTGACTTTAATGATCTTTGGCCAGACACTAAACACCACAGATATTGGCTATATCAAGTGACTTTGCACACTGAATGGGAGGAGATGCATGTGCATGTGAAGGAAATACCTCAGCTTGAATAAAACTGAGCAATCCTCAAACAATGTGACACTTCCAGTTCCTCAGACTCTACGTGGTACCTAATTCACACTGAATGTAATCAGTTACAGTTCAGTGTTGGCTAATCTTCAACCGAAATCAATAAATCAGCCCGGACAGGGAGAGATTAGGCAACTCAGAAACATGTACTGTGATGTTTGCTTTCATAGTCTTTGAGAGGTCAGATAATGGAGACATCAATTAAAAGCAGGACAAACATCAGGCTTCTTCCAGTGCAATAGCTGTTTCCTTTCTTAAATGGGAGTGTGAATTTAGCTTTAAAGCAAGCTGCTGAATCATTGGTTATGTTTTTATCCAATATATCACAAACATAGCCAGGGAAAATTTTGGTGTTCAAACTTGTTTTCAGAAAGCATAGTGTAGATTTTGAGTGAAAAAAAAAATCAATGTTCAAACTTGCTTTATAGAAAGCAGTGGTTTTTTTCAACCTTATTCACGTTCTGGTGTTTGTTCCAATTATATCAGCATGACTTTAATATTCAGAATGAAAGTTGGTTGTGATCCACATATATGTGAATGAAATACTTCAATTTGAATAAAACTGAGCAAACCTCAAACTGTGCCGCTTCCAGTTCCTCAGGCTCTAAATGGAACCCAAGGGTGCTATGTTGTAGGTGTCTGTCAACAATGATAATTTCTTCTGTGGGGTGAAACTACAATATTTATCCATTGACCTTTATTTTCCAGGCTGTTTCTTGTGAATATCCTTTTTTCCTCTACAGCCTAGTAATCCAATAGACTTGGTAAATACCATAGTTTCATCTTGCTCGGATGTGGTGATGTTGTACGTATCTTTTTTCAGGGCAAAGGGGATATTTGGGTTACCAGCCTTGTTTTATAGGCCCCAAACAATGATGTAGTCATAGGTGCCATCACTGAGATTTTGATTAACAGGAAAAGTATACGCTGAATAAGAAAGTCTGTTGAGAAGTGGGTAGAAAGTAGGTTGGCTTTTCTAATTCTAAGGGCCTGTAGTCCTGGGCTTGCAGAGGAGAGAGAAGTACATGAGGAGCTTTATGGGGTTGTGCCCTGCTCCACAATAGGTGTGGTCATTTGGCTGTAGCTCAGAAAATTTACAGGCGTCTTATTATAAAAGTAAGCCAAAATGCAACACTTTCTGGTAGTTGACGGTGATTTCGTACACTGTTTTTGATACTGCACAATCGTTAGGCAAGAAGGCATAGCCAGCTGTGAGACAGATGGAGCCACATATGTTTCCACATCCAACAGGGAGGTTTGTGTACAGAGATACAGTCAGGAACAAGGCCGAGTGAATGACACCAAAGGTTATTCATACAGAGATGTCTGGAACTGGAGATAAATTAACTTGTATTGTACGCGTGATTGGTTGTTTTTGCGTTAACTTTCTGATTATAACATGTTTTTTTTGCAGTGAAGTCTATAAAGCAGTAAATAGTGAAGAAGTACTTGCAGATGATTCCAGATGGCAGCCTGAATTCAAGAATATTGTACGACTTGTGCATGTGGTCTGTTTCCCAAACTGGGAGTGGCTGTGCCACCTTTCTCCTTATCTCCCAAACCAATAGCACCTTGCCAACACCACCACTACCTAGAAGAGTCTAATGTGAAAAGAAATTCCATGTTCTTTTCCTCTCTCAATTTCTGCAACACTGAAAAGCTCTGCAAAATGAGGGTAGAGCTGCTGCCTTACTGAGCCTTCAGGATTGGCTGAATGTGAGGACTAATTCTTTTTTTATTTGTGGGGCCTTCATTTCTCCCCTAGATCAGTCAGAGCACAGAAGAATTGCAGAGGAAAGAAAGCAGAGAATAGTTACCTCCCAGGCTCCTGCTTGTTTGCTGTAGCCTCAAGTACAGGGAAAAAAAAATTATTCAACAGTGTTCTGATTCCAGTCAGCAGTACCCCTGAGCACTGCTCAGGGCTATAAGCAGGCAGATCAGGGTGTGCCAGTACATGCCTTCTCATACCCAACACGTGTGAAAGGAGCACTGTCTTCAGTGTAAACTAGATAAAGTAGATTTTTTTTTAAAGTGTACAGATTGTTATTCTCTGTTACAACTTCCTCTCTAATCTTTTGCCTTTTTGGAAACAACGGGATTAAAAAGATTTGTCCGTGTTTCAGCCCTATTAACAGCCTCTCATGCCAACATAAAATTAGAACAGTGCTGTAGAGAACTGAGCTCCCAGAATGCATACAGTGGGGAACTGTGGAGGGCTGAGTGAATGCACCAAAGGTAATTTGCAGATGGATATCTGGATCTTCCTAAAAAAACTCTCTCCCCTGTTACAGTCAGTCTAAGGTACTGGACTACTATATCTTCCTTTTATGAGTAAGAAAAATCACTGCTGGGATTAAAGCAAGCACAGAGAATTTCAGATGAGGGAGAAGACAGTAAAGTTTGCAAAGCCAAATGTTGTCAGTAATCATAATTGTAAAATTTCCATTCTTAGGCTATTCAGTCGTTTCCAAAGTGACTTTTGAAAAGAATATAACATTGAGGACAGATGTTTTATATTGTTTTTAATTCATCTTAGAACAAATCACATGCACATGATCTATAATTTGGTTTTATTTCTCTATTATGTATCACACATGCTTTCTTGAAGAGATGTTAGTCTTTAGAAATACTAAACATATCTTCAATTCAAGCTGAAATTGCAGAGCTGCAGATAAGTGGCACTGTTAAAAAGCAGGCCGTATTGCCTTGGCTAAGATGAGTGTGTAAGGGATAGATATTAATGCTGTCAACAAAAGTAATTCTTGAAAGTAGGGATCCTATAGGCTGAGGTTTTCTTCTTGTATTGTAAAACATCTTCAGGAAACTTACTGGCCAAATAAAAGGTTGAAAATTATTTGAGGTGGGCTGTAAATATTATACTTATTAGTGAGTCACTATTGAAAAGTGGAGGCACAATTCAGGAAGATGAATTAGGTAATGGTGTCCCAGTTTAGCTGTGCACTTCCTTCCAGCCACAGTCCTACTGCAAACAACAACCAATTAACAAATACGGGAATACAGATTCTGCTATGTGACATTACACACTGGGTGTTTTAGATGATTTGGGAGGTGTAAGGGTCCTTCCTTTTGCAGCGTAGTGCTAGAGAAACAGCCAGCTAGAGTGTCTTTTTTTCACTATATTCTGTAACATGATTTATTAAGTACTTCTGAGGATGAGAGACCAAATATAATGCTGCATTACCCCTGTGGTAGATTAGCTCACTTGATTTCTAATTAGGATGGGTCGAGCACTGTTTAAATTGCTTCATATTAGACAGACACTTTACTATAAGCTCTCTAGATACATGAAGTTCTGCCTACTTTAGGAAGAGCTGGTAGAAAAGTACTTACCCAAAAGATATGATTCCCTTTACTCCATCCTGTAACAGAAAAATAGGAGGCTGAACACCTGATATTCTGCAACTGTCTTCACTCTTGTTTTCTACTCTTTGGCTTCCTTTTTGTTACTTGCTGTGGTCCTGTGGTGACAGTAGGAGCTGGAAGAGCTGCCATATTTACTCTCCCCTAGCCTTTCTGGTAGCCGAGCTGAGTAGCTGTTTCACCAGCAGCAAGTCCCCCTTCTTGGAGCCTGCCTAGACAAATGGGAAAGGCAGAGCAACTACAGATACTAGAAGTAGAGTAAGAAACATCTTCAAAATACTGAGCAATATATTTCAGCCTAAATGGATCGCAATAGATTTGCCACAATGTCATGGGAGTTTTTTAATTGTGCTTAATGATGTAGTTGAATTCAAGGAACGTGGAGATTTGCAGTCAGCAGTTAGGTCATCTGCAGTACTCTTCGAAAGCTTCAACAGAAATATGTTCGACAGAACCATACTCTGAAGGCCAACTAAGTGACCAAACTGCATAGAGGCAGTGGAAGAAACTAGTTCTTTACTTTGAAAACTACTCTGTCCTTTTGTGAGTGTGCAGACACCGACAGCAGAGAATGCCAGTAACACCAATGTAGCATGCTCCCGCATAACACCTCTCCATAGACTGGCTGCTTAGTTTGTTGCCACCCAGAGTTTCTAATATGTGTGCTATCACCCCACATAAACTGTGAGGTAGCTCTTCAGTTTTTAACCACAGATAACTAGGGCAAGGCCCAGAACAGAAACAAGTCCTTGCAGTCTTCATGTTGCATATGGAGGGGAAAAAAGCACTGTGGATAGTTAGTAAACTCTAGTAGCTGAGGGAACACCACTGTTAGAGCTTTCATTATGCCAAACAGGGTGCCTCCATCTCAACTGAGCAGAACCTTAGCCACCTTTCTGCCTGTCCTAATGCATGCTGGTGAGATGCTAAACCATCTATATTCAGTTAGAGGGGCCTACATGAAGCTGATGTTGGCAATGCCTCAAAAATCTTGCTCAGCAGCTTAACCCCAGCATCTTTAAAAG
Source organism: Phalacrocorax aristotelis (assembly GCF_949628215.1). NCBI lineage: Eukaryota > Metazoa > Chordata > Aves > Suliformes > Phalacrocoracidae > Phalacrocorax > Phalacrocorax aristotelis. Next base: position 22,759,578 of record NC_134282.1, on the reverse strand, counting down.
CAGCAGTGTCATCAATCAAGCGTGATGGCATTCACCACAATTAGCCAAGTCAGTAATACCATTAGAGATTAAATATTCAGGGCTGATGAGAGTCTTTCAAATCACCATCAGAATGCCCAGTTATTCATCTTCTGTTACTGAAGGGGCGTTCAAGAAACAAGGCCAAAATGGCCTTTTTCCTATACTATGGTAACAGTTCATTGTGGGCATCAGGGAATGCTTAAGAATTAAAGCTTGCTTCTCACTAGCAGTGTTTCAGACTAGCAGGTTGGAATGATATTGCTAATACTGTCAAGATGAACTTAAGAAGGAAATGGGTGGTAAATTTTGGAGTAATTAAATTGTCACCAAAAAATGCATTTGGCATTTGTATATGAAATATACTTTTGGCAAAGTATGTGAAATACTTATCGTGCCATAGTGCAGGTCAACTGAGCCATCCACCATAAGACCAGTTCTGCTGGACACGACTTTGTGTCTGGTGTAGCTGAAAGCTTCTTTCTCCTATAGGAAGACCAGTGCAGGAAATTAAAAAGCTATAGCTGGTTCAAGACAGACTGCAGTGGCTTCCATAACCATTTTGTATCATTTTCAGGAGCTCTAACATGAAAAAAAAAAAGAGAACGTGATACTGAGGATTAGATGTTATGCAGGGAGTCCAACCAGTTAATTTTCAGTTTTGCCATACAGAAAAGCAAAGAACTTACTAAATCTTATACAAGAGGAAAAGGACAGCTTTTAGGAGGTTCTAAATTCACAGAAAATTCAGGGAGAAATGGGACAGCTAAGCTCAGGGCTGACACTGCCTGGCCTCCTTTCTTGGCATTTATTCTCAGATAAAAGCAGCTGGATTCAAAAAAGTGGTTCAGTGCTGAGTGCTTCCATGACCTGGAACTGGAGCATTTATAATTGACAACAGTTCCCTTTCTCGTATTCGCCTTGATAAACAAAATCCTTTTCCTTTCAATGATGTTTTCAACTTATCTGGGTATGTTGCTCTCATCAATATCAGTGACTGTTTGTCTGATGGAGCCCTTTGGACTCTGCACCACCCCTATTCACATGATGCTCTCACATTCCTCCTGGAGGCAAAAATGCATGTTCATGCTGCTAGAGAGTGGAAACTTACTGATTGTACAGAGGTTGGCAGAAGCTCTTGTTCCAGCCTCCTGGCAGGAGCAAAGAGACAGGCTGCGTTTTTGTAAGCGCTAAACCAATAAAAGCCTTCCTATCTCTGTACTGATGTTTCTTCTCTTCCTGTCTGTCCCTTCCTGTGAACTCACACCAAGTATGCAAAGCAAGAAAGCTTCTTGTTCTTGTGCCTAGTCAGTGATGGAGGCAAGATTTGGAGCAAATGGAGTCCCACTGCAATAACATTTCTGTTAGAGCTCCACAAGTGGAACTGCCTACAGCAAGCAGCCAGATTATATTTAATGTCTGACACGTCCATTTATATTAACATATTATAGCAGAAGATGGAACTGTTCCTGCGGAGTCCCCAGACGAATTAGCAGTGCAAACTGGCTTTCTAGTGCTTGGAGTTCTGTCCACACTCCTTGTTTTAACTCTATGCTAGCGACAATCCAGACCATGGAGAAAACTGCAGCGAGACTGTGAAATGGCTGCTCTCTACTGTTACAGTTCAATAACTGCATGAACTTCTGTTTCTATCATAATATTAATTTACTTAAGTTATTGTCTGTAGTCCACTACAATTGATACCTGCATATAGTAGATACCTGCATATTGCAAAAGCAGTATCAATGTGTGGCTATATTGGAAGAGAATAGCTCAGTGCATAGGATATTTTTCCCATTTTCCTTTTTAGAACATTCCTACTATTAAGCTTATTCCTACCAGCAAGCTTTAAGAAAGTGGTTCAAACACACCTGCTGACCCCAAAGCCATAACTATGCAGGTGCTTTTGGGGAAGGCATGGTGAGTTATTCCTGAAGATTCAGAGCAAAGTCAGCCAGTTTCTACATTTCTATCTATTGCTTGATGCCCTCTTTATAAAGTCCTATAAAACATGCATTTTGAATAAGACATACTATGGGCACTTGTATAGTCAGACGTGCACGTTGATCAGCATTAAAGGTATGTCTCCAAACTATTATTAAAATATACAGGACTAGCTTTTCAACCAGGTTGTGATAACCTTTTATTTTTGCAGGCATGCATTTGCATCCAGTATGCCTGAATTTATAATATAAATAAATCTAGCAGAATAAAGCATTAGTGATCTGTAAGTGTACTATTAAAACTGCCAGTCTGATATTTGGAAATTTAAATGAAAAGTAGATATTCTTATTATAATTCTTATAGGATAGTAAGGAATAGTAAAGAGCTAAGTCCAAGTTTGGCTAAGTTGTAGTGCAGTACTGAATGTAAATACACTGTCAGTAAATCTCTGATGGGTATGAATGCCAAGGGAGAGAAGGATTAGTGTTGTACCATGAGTTACATTGAAATGTACTTCGAAGAATTAAGAATGTGAAAAACTATTTTTGTTATCAGCAAAATTCATACGGCTTAGTTTCAGTTAAAAGACACTGCTTTCCTGAGAAATATTTAAAACTCAATTAAACACAGGCACCCATCTTGCACTTCCAAGAAGACAGATGAGCTAAGACTTTTCCCTTTCCTGTCTGTTTGTTCTCCTACTTGGCTGCTGACTGTGGCCATGCTACGAACCATCAGCCATTCTTCAGGGGAGCATTTGAATTGGATGGGAGTGGGAGCAGAGGACAAGTGGGTGCTTGGAAACTCTGTCCCCTGGCTTGTCAGTCAGTTACTTTCTTGCTTTGGAGGAAGAGTACACAGCAACATGGGAACAGTCGCTGCACTGCTGTGCTAGACCAGCGGACTAGTTACAGTTCAGCCCTTTATTTATTCAGAGAAAGAAGGTACCAAGCTTGGTAGGTGTTTCAGCAGGACATTGATAAAAGATTGATTCTGTATTTTTTCTTCCCCAACCCTTGCCACTTTCCCCTCTCCTAGCTGCACACAGTCATTGCCATGACGTCATGTCACATTTGTTCAGTACTATCTGTGCTGCATTGCTTTTCTGAAAGGCAGTTTTTCTCTGCAAGTACTATTTCTGCTGAGAACGCTGAACCTTTATAGTCTGTAGTCATTTCTAAGTGACAGAATTGCCAGAACACACGACAATGAAGAGGCTGGCTTGGCTAAAGTTTGGTATAACAAAAGCAGGGAGAGAGAAAAAGTCAAGTAGTGGATGGACAGAAAGTCAGACAGCTTGAATCCCAAGACACTGTGTTATTGCTTGGGTTTATTGTTCATGAGCATTGAGCACTTTCACTTTCTTTCAGTGGTTTATTCTCTGTTGGCAAATTATTCCTGCACTGTTTGCTTTTTAGGCAAGCTAAATCTTTTTTTTTTGTTACGGAAAGCAGTGGGAGAACTCAAAAATTTTAGAACAAAGAGAACTTGTTTTATGGAGCCATGGCCAGTATATATTAAAGTATTTTCCTTACCTGCAAATCCTGAGAACAAGTAAAACAGAGTAAATGGAGAACTCTGCAATGGAATGAGTGGCTAGAGGCTTTATTTTGGTTAATTTGTTTGATTTCAAGAACGAAAAGGAATTTATGGAGAACTATAATGCTATTGAGACAGTTGTTTGAACTTTGAATTTACTAATACTAACAGCCTGCTGATGTCCTTGAGAGGAAAATCCTTGGTATCAGTGCAAAACAAGCCCAGTGCTTTCATCTTCATTGACAAAAGCTTTGCTGAAAATATCACTGCTGTGAATAAAAGAGGAGAGAGAAAGAGTTATTGTATGGTCTGCCTAGAAAAATAACAGAGATGAAGGAAGCAGTGTTCTGGTCTGATGTGGATGAAGTTAAGATTAAGATTGAGCACTTGGATTTGATTGCCCTGTGGTGTGGTGAGTTCCCTTAAGAGTTTGATTGCATCTTTATGGAAAGCTTGTATTTCATTCTGAAGTTAAATAGTACACTTCTCAGCAGGAGTTATATCTTTGAGCTTATCTAGGAAAAGCACACAGAAGTTATGGTGAATAATCAGTTCTTCAAAAAATTGCAAAATGGGAAACCAGAAGTCCTAGTTTAGGCCAGAAGTAATTTTAAAGCTATAATGTAGCCTTCCCCTCCTTTTAACATGTAGTAGACTTATGTTCAGCCTCCTATCTGACATGCAACAGCTCTGAAGAAAATTGTTGCATCGACAACTCGTGATAAGGCAAAGCAGAACTTGTACTGGAAATGTTCTCTTTTTCAGGCTTTTATCAAAGTCCTTGCAGCTTCCCGTCAAAGCAACTGAATACACGACAATATCTATGGAACATGGTAGTTGATCCTGAATGCTTAAAACCCAACCAGCATAAAGACACCCACATAAGCACTATGGCTGATGCTGTTATTTAATTGTAATGTAAATTTCCTACCCTCCACCTCTTTTTCTTGTATTCCATCTTGCTTTCAAGTTACTATCTGCCAAGCTTCGACCTGTGCTTACTAATTCTCTTTGAATCCAGCTTCAGCTGGGAGCAGGCCCAACCTGCTGCAGAAAGGGCTTAAAACCAATTTGTTGTAGCAGAGATGTATTTGACTAGAAGCAGACAAGGACACGCTTTATTAGGTGTTAGGCTTTCATTCTGCCTTCCAGCAAGGCAGAGCTGAAAACTGTAGCCCCTTTAAAAGAAGTAATGCAACTGTGTGTTTTATAAATGCTTTAAAAATCATTTAGTGAAAACCAGCCACTTCTGTTAGCAGCAGCAGTGCTGGGGAAGGCAGTGTAAAAGCACAAAATGGTACATTTCAAGGCTCCTCAGCACTGGGGTGAGTAAAACAGCAAGAAACAGCACCACCACTGAGACTGGTCTGTAAGGCACATGTTGGTCAGATAGATAGAAAAGCATTGTAACAGTACTTTCTATCTACCAAATATGCATTGCGTAATTAAAAACTTACTGCTTCTGTACTATTTCTACTACTACCACCTCTAAGCTGATCTTATCTTGAGGGCCTAACAACACTGTAGCTTTTGGAAAGTTGCCATTTATTTCTGCTGATGTCTAAATATGTGGGTAGACATAAGGTATTTGACAATATTTTATGAAACCTGAGACATAATGCACATTATAATCTGGAAAAACAGTAGTTTTATCTATATTCTTTCTTGTTCCAGCAAAGGTCCCTTTGAAGGGACTTGAAAACTGTGCTTTCTGAAGTCCATCTGGAGCCCATGTAGTCAACAGGATTGTTTCTGCTGACTTCATGGGGCTTTCACATAGCAGTTAGCATTAGATACAAAATTAATTCTACAAGGAATTTGCAAAAATACACACCTTCTGATAGTCTAACAGATTATTGTTTATGTAAAGATGGAAACAGGCGGGTTTTTAAAATAATCCCACAGTTAATTTCTAAAATTAGTAACAAATTATATAACCCCTGTTATGTGAGTCATAAAGAAATCTGGATCAGAGATGTCATTTTCCAAATAATAGCTGCTCAGAAAACTTCCATTCATATGTTACCCATGTTTTTCTGCAGATTTTGGCTCAAGCAATGTGAATTTAATATTGGAATAATCAGATGTCCCAAAGAGGTTCAAACATCAAATAGATTTAGTAGTGGCTGGGATGAGATGAAACATCTTTTAGCAAGGGGAAAAAATAGGACAAAGGAATGATGTGCAGTTTTTTGGATGCTTTTCTGAAGCCTAGGGTTGATTTGTATTCCCAGAGGATGAAGTGCTTTACCTACTCTAGTCCCAGAAAACTATTACACTCTTTGTCTTGTCTTTGCCCCAGTGCAGCAGCAAGCAGGACAACAGCAGCAGGATTACTGTTTTCTAATAATGAGGTGTGTTGGCACAGATGTTTGGGGTAGCTGTCTGTCACACTCTCTGCCAGGGTGCCAAATCCACACACACCCAAGCAGTTGTAGTCACTCACAGTCTGTTTAGTTTAACCACAGAGCTCAGTTTCTCAAGTGCTCCTCAAATAGAGTTAAAAATATGCATGGCAGCACAGGAAAAACTGACCATATCACTTCTGCTGACCAAGCTTATTTGAGTCGCTCGGAAGGAAAACAAAAAGGCAGTTCATAAGCTAGAAATACTTCAGACAAATATAGATTTTATTCTAGGTGTGTACAAGGCTTACTGTTTGCCTGGTTCTTTTGCCTCTATGGGTGCATTCAGATCCCAATGCAATAGTGCTTGGTTGGTAATGAGAGCCTTCCAGTTAGCTGCAATAATTAAAAGTGCATCTAAAAGTGATGTCCAAGGGTTACTAATGTGAAACATGAAGCATTTTCATCAGAGATGAAAGTTCATTATTTCTTTTAAAAGAGGATCACACTGGTCATGGAGAACAGAATCATTTTACAATAGCATTGGGATGCAGAAGAGTCCCTAGTCTCTGGAATGTGTGGACGAAGTAAAAATCACTCTGCCAGCATTGGATAATGCCAACATTAATGTAGAAGTTTGCTGCATCTCAGGAGCAGATAGGTTGAAGCTTATGAGGCTCCATCACTAGGGGGTGCTGCGTACACTGGGTAGGAGTAGGTGAAATAGAGAAATGTGTGTGCCCACATCCTGGGCGACCTCATGGCGCAGGTTTATGCTAGTCTGTGTGATGCTATATCTAAGCAGATAGCCCTGGTCACAGTTAAACGGACCAAGAATACTTTAGGACAAATGTAATTGGTAAGGCTAAGTAGCATCAACCTACTTATCTTATTATAGAGGATGAATAAATATTTGTAAGTATATAAGTGGAATTACTTCCAGCTGCTCACAACTTAGCTTTGACCCTCCCCTTTCTGCAAAAGAAGATAGCCTAGAAGAGGCATTTGAAATCAGGCAATCATATTCACAGAGCTTACAGGGGCCAATTTCTGACTCAAAGCATGCCCCACAGCATGAGTCTCCAAATGTCTAAAAGTATACAGCAAAACTACATAAATTCTTTGCCTTTACTTGGATTAAAACCAGCATTTACAAGACAGATGTTATTGCAGGTGTTTACCTAGAGGCATACTAACTGAGGCAGATGCAACTGTTTGTTGAAAACTTCCCTTGACTCAGCCTGAGAACTGCCTGTCTCGCTCAGCTCTTTGAATGAGTTAAGAGCAAGACAAGGAAAAAGATTAATTTTGGTGATTCAGTGATCAGCAACTTGTGCTACTTCCCTCCAGTTCTATAGGGAATAGGCAGAGAGGAATAGGTTAGTAATATTGAGGTATGCAGGCAGTGTATATGGTGGGACTGTTTGCTGACCAAAAAGGGAAGGAAATATAATAGTGTAGCTGGTTCTCAAAGTGTTAACAAAATAAGACCCATGCTTCACTGATCCCAAGGGCACACTGAAGTTGCTCTGACAACAGCAGTTCTGCTTTCTGGTATAATCTAATCTCACTGATACGTGGTTTTATTTATATTACAAAGGCACTTTGTGCACAAAATGTGCTGCTGTGATGGCATCACCTGACCTCCAGACTGGGAAAGAAAGCAAACCTTGATAGAAAGTAGGAACGTGAAGAATGGTATTATTTCAGTTTCATTTCTAAAAGAAAATTTTCACTCTAATTCCTTGCTCTGTTCTTCTAGAAAACAGAAAGTATGTTTAGTTTGGGGCCAGGTTCTCTTTCACTTGCTCTGATCAACAAGTCTCATTCCAGAATATGTACAGTGGCATAAATGGTATGAATGAAATCAACTACCAATCTATGGACTTTGAGAGAAACAAGGTGTGTGTGTAACCCCTGAACCTTCTTTACTTCCTTTGCAATAGTTTCTAGTGTTCCCAGATGCTGAGGTTTGTGTTACTGAAGTTGGCTTCACAGTTGCAATACCACACCTGAGTAGCCAGTGTGCATTTAGTACTCTGTGCAGTGATGCTCATTTAAGTGACTTGATTAATTCAGGTGTGATGTCCAGTCCTTTGTGTCAAAACACTTTTGTCTCAGGGTAGGACCAGTGCTGATCCTCTTCCCCTGAGGTAAAGAAAGCTAACACATTAAGAAAAAACCCCCGCAAACCAAACAAACTCCCAAAATGTTGAAGTTCCTTTTTCAATATTGTAATATCTGGTTTATAACATTAAATTAATGGAGGACAGTTAGTCAGCCACATTCTCAGCTGCTGAAGATTTCTACCAACTTTGGAAGTTATGCTCAGTTCGCTGTGGTGAATTTGGCCTACTCGTGTAACACACAGTTGTACATATGAATTTGCATACTGTTGAAGGGAGGCTTAAAAATGAAGTCACTGGAATTAATCAATCCAGTTAGGAGGATGAATATTCAAAAAGGCTGGATAATTTTACGACTGATGCTATGGGTACTGCAAGCACAGGGTAATTAGATTTCATGCTTCACTTCTTGCACCTGAGCTGTTGCCTAAGGGACAGCAGAATTTCCTCCAGTGTTCATAAATCCAGTCCTGGCTGGAGAATCTCTGGACAATTCACTTGACAACTTTCCAGAATTTTCTTTTCCTGCTTCCTTGATAAAGACCCAAAACTTTACAGGTATTTTAATTTATTGTAGTCACCACTTTTGGCTCAAGAAAATTAGTTATGTGACCCTCAGAGTTCATCAGGCCTTTCATACTTACTCTCAAAAACTTCCCTGTAATTTTTTTTTCTTAAAGTAAAGTAGATGTGTCTTTAAGAAAGGTTGTAACTTTGGCAGAACAGTTCCTTTCTGTGAAAAACGTTCATCAGTGAAGGGTTCATGCTGGCTCTGAGGAAAGCCACATGCTTGGGTGCAATATGGAAGAATGGAAACAGCAGTTGGTAGTGCTGCAAGCACGAGGCATTGAGAAAGTCTTGGAACTGGATCTCACACTTATCCAGACAGTATCCCCTCTGTGCAGGTGAATTTTTGATTTCTTCTATCCAGCTTCTTGAAAGCAGAGTCAGAACCGCTCAAATATGCAGAAACATGAAAAAAATGCATGTTCTAGAGAAAGTGAGAGCAAATCTATTCAAAATCAAGTCCGTGACAGTCAGTATCACTGCCATGGGAGTGGCTGTCAGACCAACCAGTTGTAGTCCCCTGTCCTTTTTTGATCTGAGTCATTAATATTATTTATTTGGAAATAGAAACAAAAGGGACACTGTTCGTTCAGGGAAAAAAAAACACATTACTCCAACATTTTCATTATCCCCCCTTCCCCCAAAGGTAGAGTAGGTTATGAGGGTTAGAGCAAACAGTCTAAGATTTCTGTTTATTTTATATTTGGAAGAATTGTTTCTAGACAACTTCCATTCATTTTGCTGGGATTTCTCCACACAGAAACATGGAGGAAGTACAGACTGAGGCAGATAGTCCACAACTTCCCTAAAGAGAAAATACTCTCAGGGAGACTGTATAGGAAAAGTTTTAGAAACCCCTCCTATTTTTAATTGATTTAAGCTAAGCAGAACAACTAATTTTCAGGAAGTAACCACACCAGTTTGAATCACTCACAGGCAGACATTTCTCAGTCACCATTCTTGGAGATATGCTGCCTTAGGAAAACCATACAAAAACAAATAGGACATAGAAAAGGAAGGAATTGGGAAGTTAAAATATAAAGTCAATCTTATGCTCATGGGAATACTTTTCTTATATGAAGTAAAGTAGTAAACCATCCTCCCTGCCTTGCTAAAGAACAGAGGGCTGTGGTATTGGTTGTAAAAACTGTATGTGAACAACGTAGCTTTAGGAAATTATGCACATCTAGGAAACGATACCGTGCATCCTTCTGCTCTGTTTAGTTTCCCTTTTATTTATCTTTTCTTAATTCATCTATGTCTTTGGGATGCATAGACCAGACCTGCATGACATACTTAAGATGTGAGCAAAGCAAGGATTTCTATAGCACCGAAATGATACTTTTAAAATGTTGTGCGTTTTTTTTTTTCCCAAAACAAAATATTTTCCACCTTATTCTTCTTTACATTCTGTTCAGAAATCAGTGTCCTAGAAAAGCAGTTGTTCACACAGCTTTACTTCCTCTGATTCAGATATAGGAAGCAAAAATGCATCTACAGATTTACTCATATTGAATTAAGCAGCAGTTATGCCTCATGTATTATAGACCCTTATATCAGTAGTTGGCAGCTGCATTGTTGCTGTACTTGAAGTGACCAATTCCTCATGAGTGCCAGGGGTGAGACACATTTTCTATCTCACTATTACCCTGCAGGACAGTCTGTCTGATGGGGTATCTGGAAGATAATAGATGCTTTTTGGTAAAAGTACATCTCACATAAATAGGATGTAGAGGTTTATGGCTGTTTTGTGGTGTTGAAGTAGCATCCAGAACTCTTAGCGTGAAGAACTAGATCTTGGACAACTAAAGCTGCAAGTCATCTCTGTTTGAACAGTCTGTCATGATGGAGCTGTGGATCAAATATCTCTCTGATCTAGGTATAAGTAATACACTAGAAAGGAGCTTAGTACCTGCAGTTCCTGAGAAATTGGTCAGTGAATTACAACAACAAGTATTTAATTAAAAGATCCATTCAATCTCATGGCTAGAGAAGCTCAGTGTAGGCCACCTGAATGGGCAAGAACATGTTAAGACCAGTTTGTTCAGAGTACCACTCGCAAAAGCATTGGAAGCGGAATTATTCTAGACATGCTGCTTTGTAAAGAGAAAGAAATCCCATTTGTTCTTACCAATGCAGGGCCTGTTGTTTAGCAACTGCTGAAAACTGTTTGACACTTTCATGGGAGCAACATACATCATATTGTCACAGATATGTTTTATTTTTCCTTTACTATTGCTACAGGAAAACAACTTAAATGGAAAACTTTACTAAGATGGATGAAATAGGACTTCATCTCAATCCAGTCCTTCTCCTACCTATATTGCCCACACCTACAACTTTGTTCTAACTCAGTGTTCTAACTCACTCTTTTACACAAGTTGACTGCCCAGTGAACACGTGAGGGAACATCTGTATCAGTACCAGGCCACTTCCCACTGAGCAGAGATCAATGCATATCTCTGTTAAATAAAGTATTTTTTTATTAAATAATAATATAATTTTAAAAAGAGGATTTTCTAAATTCACATCCTAATTCTCGATACAAATCTAGAAGATGACTCATTCCTTTCCCTCCTACTTTCCAAAGATACTTATTCCATACAATGACATTGATCATGGCTAACTTAATCTTTCAGGGTTTGAGCTGCATCTCCGCTCTGCCTACACAGATTCCAGTAAGGATTCCACAGTTACAGACCAGTGATTTACTGAGAGAGAGTTTTCTGCAGCAAAATTTCCTCTGAAAGGATATTGGAAGTTACACTTGAAAAACTGATGGTACAGTCGTACTGAGTAAAAACTGGTAGATGTTCCGTTATCTTTGGCTCTAAGACCTTCCAATGACTACTATACACAGGTTTTTTATTGTTATGTATTTACAATTCTTCTATCATTTTTTTTTCAGATGCTATACATTTATATGTGTTCAAATTCTTCCTGCTATCTTTTTTCCAGCTTTAGGATGGATAAAGAAGAAAGATTGCACCTAATCTACAGCTCTGGATTTACATTTACATGCTCAAAGTCTATATAGAACATCATGTGTGGGCACAGAGAAACTAAAAGTTTAAGAAAGGAAATTCAGACTAATGACTAAAATCCCTGTATTGTTTTTACACTGATTATAGAAAAGGAATGAAGAAACTATTCAATGAGGACTCAAGCCATGAAAAAGATCATGAAAAATACTTTTAGGTAGCACTGGAGGAAAAATTTCCAGGATAGGTGACACGTATTGAGTTACCAATTGTGTTGCTGATTTCTCACTACTTCACTTCTATCCATAAATATTTATTGGCCTGTCTTCATCTGGGGAGAACTCTTTTTGAGGTGGAAATATAGGTGAATTCACATTTTCAGTCAAGTATTTGTCCACCTTTTGATACTGCCAAAATGCCACACATTAATGCTAATTGCAGCAAAGGCAATTTGTTTCCTGAAAATTGGGTTTGGAACATGAATGAGTTTATGCAGGTTTCAACATTTCCTAACTCTCGTTTTCAATATTATTTGAAACTGTTATTTTAGTGGTTTCACTTCCCTCTTTTTTCTTACAGCTTTAGAAACTCCGTGAACGAATGGACCCTTTAAATATCCCAAGTAAGGTGCGCACAAGAGCACTATTTTTAATTAACACATCAACCTTTTCTCAAAGTAACTGGGTGCTTCCCGAACCCTGAAAAAGGCCCACTAGCTAGCTGTGATGCATTTTCAAAACCTGCTTTACAGACTGGTGAACTGAAGCATGACAAGTTGAACCATGGCCAGAGTAAACCACAGACAGAAATAAACCAAGACTAGAAAGCAAGTTATTTTTAGATTGAATAAACGAATTTTAGAAAACTGAACTCTTAATCTGCCTGCATGCTGATTTCTGTAACGCACTTCTGTTTACTCCATTAGGCTCCTCCAGTGATAATATTTTCAGCAGTGATTTGGAGTGGTGTGAACTTAATCCAGTCCAGCAGAATTAAGGGCAAGAAGTGAGCTCCTCAGAGGTCCAGTGCCTCATGATGATCTAGGTGACTTCTGCCCACTTCTCACATGATTTCTGTGCTTTTAGAAAACCTGGGACTGGCCTAGAAAGGTCTCTGGCCTTTTGGGATATGCTGTGAGGAGAGTTCCTCCTATTCTCTTTCTATTTTGAGTTACCCATAAAAGGAATGAGAGCATTCTGGCCTTCAGCATGAGATGTTATCTGAACATTATTCACTGCACACGCCTTCTATAATTTAAAGCTTACTTTTAGACAGGCTGTTTTTTGCATCTATATCTTATGAAGTATGCAATATATCTTCCTCTATGTGCACAGCTGGTGGGTGGATATAGATCATAGCAACAAGATGTTGCATATTTCCTTCCTCTTGCCACAGGTACTAAACTTTCACTGAAAAGGTATATTTCCTCATTGCTAGTGGTGTGTGCATGGGAAAAAGAGAGCTCTAAAAAAGGGCAATTTGGTTTGGTAAAGATACATTTGCAGGGGAAATATTTGAAACCACTACTCTGTGTTTCCAATTCCACATGGAACAGCTAATTGTTTGGCTCCTTTATTGTATGAATTTATTTTAGTTAGGATAGCCAGATATTTTAGTTATAAAAGGTTTACAAGATTTTGCCGTATCTGCATCTATGAATGTGGGTGTATACTTAAAGTTTTTGTTACAAGAATTCAAAAAGCAAACCTGTTTGAAAAATAGATTGTAAGTTTGCAAGTATTTAATCTTATGCCTTCAGGAGTT